>NC_071572.1:5822380-6135457 GCF_024509145.1 Vidua macroura | reverse complement strand
CACAGCACAATGCTCTCAACAAAGGCATCTCAACCCATGATGTTCCAGGCAGCCTTTCAAACCACCTTCAGTGTAAGTTCACCAGCTCTGTAATTAGGTGCTAAGTTTGATCAATCCGGGAATTTTTGCAGGATTCTTTGGCTGTTCAGAGTGATTTATGCCTGCGTGGTCTGGCTGGAAGGAACAAAGATTTGTCCCATGAAGAGAATGAGACTTTCCATACATCTAGTGAATCAATTAAACATATGCTCAGGTTCATTCCTATTTAAAACAGCCTTTAATCAAGCTTGGGGACCTCAGTGGTCCTGTCAGTTCCACGGAACTAAAACAGGCAGGTGACTGCTCCCCTAAACAGGCTTTAATTTATAAACATCAATAATAATGTTAATAATCATCGTCATAACAACATCTGCTCTGTTTGGCTTTACCTGAAAACATCAGACTTCAGGAGGGAACTATGATAAATTAAAAGCACAGGTTCTTGCCATAAACAGAGCTGGGGAGACAACACTGGGAATAACACTGATCCTTGCCAGTACGTTTTTCTTTGGTACATTGCAAGGTGTTGCAGGGTTAAAATGGCCATTCAAAATGCTTTTTTTGGTGTGTGATTAACTCTCAGCAAGTGAATATTCCTACTGACGCTGAGAACAGAAGGGTGTGTCATACGTTTCATTTTAGTCTCCAAAATCAGGGGTTAGGACGAAAGAAGGTGGAAAATATCATTTTAGGACACCAGGAGGTAAAAGACAAAATGTAAGAGAAAATTATAGGGCCATGTAAGCAGCCAGTTCTCCAGACAGCATGTTTCAGCACCAGCATGTTTCAGGTGTTTTACTAATCATTACATTGGTATGTGTTGAGAGAGTTGCTGCTAATGATTCTTCTCCTACTCCAAACCCTCTGCCCAGAATGGGAATAACAACAAATTTGGCAATCAATTCTTGAAGTTTCAGCACCAATCATGTCTGGCACAACTCACTAATCTAAACATGCATCTGCCTCTGTTTTCACCACACATACCTTAATTACCACAAAGCCTGATTTACATTGTTATCTCTCAGGTGCATTCGATGTCTTCCTGCAGCCCCTTTCAACTTCCAGATGAACTTTGGATACACCATCAGCCAGACAACACATTGTGGCTCTTTGGTTTCCAGTGCTCTGTTGCAATTGATATTCTGATATTCCCTTTATTTTATTTACCTTCCTATAACTTTAAGTTAGCAATTATGAGAGGAGTACAGAGCCATGGGCGTGCAGAACTCAATGGTGGTCAGGGACAGCTGCCACACTGCAGGTGACTGTCTGACCACTGTGATAAAGAACAGCAGTTCTGCTTACTGCAGAAGAGTTTTCCAGATGAATTTTTGTTTTTATAAATCTAATCTTTACTCACATTTTCTTGTCTTTCTAAGAAAAATTACAGCATTTTATTACTGGCTAAATTTCTGAAGTAAGTTTGCTTTTGCAGTTGTATGTGGCACAACCAAAATCTTTGCATATGCTATATATATGGGTATGTATAAATACAGATATATGCACAATAACATATGTGGAGGTGTCTTGATTATGCTCATTTGGGAGGAATAGTCAAAATTACAAAAGATCAAATTCAGTGGTTAAAAGACATATTTTAACTGGGACATGGTGCAATTCTTCCCTCTGATCTCTACTGTGACCTTATGCAAACCACATTATTTCAGGAAATGTTCTGATCTTTCTAGTCAATGATTGTGAAGCAACATTTCAAAGGAGGGTTTTGAGGTGTATTACAGTTTCTTATTCCATGGAAATACAAGGGAGAAGAAAAAGCACTCTTATCTTACGCAATCATTCAACACTTGTCTTAATGATGCATTCATACACCTAGTAACTTTCTGGGGTTTCTTTTTATCTTAATATTAATGAAAAACACACTGAAAGACAAAGCATAAAAATTAGAAGTTTAATGTCTGAATCATCACTGAAAGGACAGATTGACAACATATGGATGATCTATTAGATGGTCCTAAGCCTTGGGACTAGCCTGAGTGGAGCATCAGACCTCTGAGTTCATGGTAAACATGAAACATCTGGGGTTTTAGACAATTGTGTCTAAAAAGTCAACCTGCAACTCCCCCAAATATAGTTATTTTTAAAAACATAATTGGTTTTAATTCTTAAAGTACTTCTGCAGTATCTTGAGACAAGAGAGACTGCAATGGACCTTTGCTCAGCAGACACACTTGGGAGGAGGATTTGGGGCCAAGCCTTTCTGTGTTGGCTCCTCGTAGCTTCACAACACTCAGTGTTGTAGGTTCCCATCCACTGGGTCCTCTGACTTTGTCAGCTCAGTTCTCACACCCTTGTGAGCTGCTGTGTGAGGATGTGGCACAGAGAAGGAGGGGATAAGGGGATGAGATCCAGTGTGGTTCATCCCTGTGTTACGCTGGAGAGATGCAGCAAAAAACTGACAGACAGACATGCTCAGCCCACACCTTTGCCTTTGTGTGGCCACAGCCCACAGGAACCAGGAGGGGAGGAGACAGGTTGGGCAAAAAACAAGTGTGGGGATGCTGACATGTTTTTGTTTGCTTGCTTTTTGTAAAACTTGTGGGGATAAAAAGCCAATATAAATTACAGTTACTCATCATATCTGCAATTATTAGGGAGAGCTGCTCCTAATTTCAGTCCTAATTATGGTACTAGTAATTTCAGATGTTTTTTTAAATCAGTGTGAGGGACTGCAAAAAAGCTCCCCATGAAAACAAGCAGTGACCATGAAGGTGTAAAATGAGATAATTACAGCCTGAAACAAAGGCAAAAATGTTAGTATTCGACTACCTCAATGATAATTAAAACTTGCATCTGATGGTGTTAACTTAAGCATCTACTTAGGAATAGAAACCATTTTGTTCCTTGTTGGTCCTAATTTACATTCCTACAATGGTGCTGGAAAAAAAAGACAGGCCAGTGACCAAATGGAGGCGTCTGTATAGCCTTGAAGCAAAAACTCAGGATTTAAATTCCCTTTACTGCAACATGAGTTTGGTTAGGGGTGATTTGCTCTTTGCTTTCATTCACAACAGAAGCAGCCAAGTTCAGGTTCAAGAGTCTCTCAAAAGGCTCTTCATGCCCACATGCCTTTCTCTGACTCTGTGGTGTGAGAGCAGTGGGCTCCTCAAGCTCTCCAGAGCTGCTGCAGCACACCTGCCATCAAAAACCTCCAGTGGCGAAGATGAACAGCAAAACTGCTTCAATTTTTCAGGTGGAAAATAGTTCATTGTCAACAGACTCCTCCACAGAAAGCAAAGGAAAGAAGATCACCAGCAGAGTGCTGTAGGTTGGTGAAGCCCCCACCCACAGCAGGTACCACATCTCTGAACATCGACAAGGGAACCTGAGCCTTCCCTTGTTTGCTTTCTCCTGAGGTGTGTTTGGAGGCTGAAGCCCTCTAAGCACATCGAGGTGGGACCAGCCTATCCCGACTGTGGGGACCCAGCAGCCAGAACCCAGGTG
This sequence comes from Vidua macroura, assembly GCF_024509145.1. Taxonomy (NCBI): domain Eukaryota; kingdom Metazoa; phylum Chordata; class Aves; order Passeriformes; family Viduidae; genus Vidua; species Vidua macroura. The sequence goes on along the minus strand of NC_071572.1, from coordinate 6,131,956 downwards.
TCTGCACCAGCTCCCAAAGGAAACTGTCAGGGCTCCACAACTGAGAAGAATAAATAACACAAAAGGAGGGGAAAGAGCAGTTATGAGAAACAACCTCCAAATGATCATATCTTGATGTATTTATTTACACTATTTTTCATAAATTCCACCAGCCACATCCTTAATCCCAAAGATTCTGAACTATGCAGCAGAACCATTATTTTCCCTGGACAGGGATACATTCACTTTCAAGTCGTTCCTTGGAAACCCTTCTACAATTAAGTCTTTATTAAAACCTTTCAGAATAAATAGCAGGTAAACTTAGAACAGGCTCCCTCCATGTTTTGCCAGTAGAAATGAAAGTGCTGTGTGTCCTGAGGGACAAGTGATTTGTTGCCAATAACTTAACAGAGTGCTCCTTACAAAAATATTCTCCCTTCTTCCTTAATAAGGTCCTTGTCCCAGTTGTCTTCTCATGCACACTCCTAAAGTGGACAGGTAAGAGACTGGGCAATCTCTGCTTCTTCAGGATTTCTTAAATACTCTTTCAAACAAAAATTCTTTTAAAATTAATTCATGCCAAAAAGAAGGCAATACCTCCTCCTTTAATGCCCTTAACTCTGCCGGAAAACAAATACTTCCACAGAACATTAGCAGCAATCAAATGGCAAACCACCTATAGTTAATCAAAGTAAACATTACAGTGAACACAAATTTGCTTTCTCTTACAGTTAATGAGTGTATATAGATGCCTACTTGGGTAAATAGGCTTCTCAGAAGGTTGTTTTTTTTTTTTCTGGAGAACACCCATAAAACTTGGAAATTCCAAATACATATTTTTATGTCCTACTGTGTAGTCACTCATAAACTTCATGTACATTTACTGCAAAAGTACCATTGATTATTACTGACTTATTGCAAGCCAAATATTTCTTTGAAACAATCTCATAAGGGATACATTTGCAATATTTTAAACAGCCAAAGTTAATAATCATAGATGGAATCAAATGGAGCCATTATTTGAAAGCTCTGGTACCATGCAAGGTACCTTTCTCACAATATGCTCATCCCAGCCATGCTGGCCCCCTTTCTGCAAATTCTTTTCCTGCAGTGTTCTAGCCCAGCAGAAGCTATATCCATCCCGCATATTGACGTTCCTGTGCAAATAGACTCGCTTAGAAATGAGGTTCCTTGGCATTTCCTAAACTTCAGAGTGTTTTCAAGTGCACTTCCTAATGCCTTTTACACTTGAGAAAGACTCGTGTAGTTTTAAAGAAGAAATATGAATTCTCATGGCATGAACACATGCTCTGTGATGAATATAGATTTTGCAATGTGTGCCATACTATCCACTCAGAATGTGCTGCTGTTGTACAGAATCACATGCTTGTTTCTCTTGAATAGAATTATGCTGTGAATAAGTCACTGTGAATCAAAGTGTCTCCTAAACCAATAAAGTACTGTACAACAAGCTCAGTAACAGCAGAACGGGGTTCAAAGGGTTACAAGCATTAAATAACACAGTGAGATGGACGTGGTCAAACACACAAGGTGTATGTTGAACTTTAGAGTCTTTAAGAAACTTTCAGCCTGGTTTAATTACTCATGAAAGATATTTTAATGCTGCTTTCCAAGAGGTCTTTATCTTGCTGCATGTTATCTTCCCAATAAATTTCTCTTGCCCCTCAGGCCGAATCATTTCAGTAGGAGTATATTGATCAAGTAGTGTAATGATTCTCTTCCCCCACACCTGACATTTCTACCATTTCATTTTTAGAGTTTTTTCTTTGATTTTCTCAATCATTAGCTGGTTTTATATCTGTGAGAGTGCATGACAGAACAGAGGGGATGCATACTTAGGTTTATTCAGCACAACTCTATCATCCTGTTTTTACACCAACATAAAGTTGGTTTAACACAGTGATAAACCAGGCCTGTAACAGCCAGTCCTTCATATCCCAGGAAGACAGAGTTAATCTCTGGGTTTTGGGTACCCTGAGCTACTACAGAGTTGCTCTCATAGTTGCTTTTGTTTCATAATTAAGCTCACTACTCTGTTTTGCCAGTCCCTCACATCTTGTGGAAGCCCGTGTGATATCCAGTGCACATAAGCCTGGATGTGCTTAGTTTTGAGAATATTCATCAGACTGGGGGATTTGGGTTTGCAGATTCCCTGTCAAAGGTATCTCACAGCTGTGGCTTGATAAACTGAAAAGCTCGCGTTTGCTCATCATCCAGATGGAAAGAAAACTGAATTGATACGTGTAGCTCAAGAAGCAAGTTTTTATAAGGCAGATGCAGAAAGACAGTTCTGGCTTCTGGGATGCCTGTGTGAACAGGAAGGATACCTCCCATCATGTCAGGGTTTGACGAGTGCCACTGCACTGAGTCCGACTCTCTTTCAGCACTGTTTCAACATCCAGGCAGCCATCACTGTTAGAGCTGCAGTTTTGTGATAGCTGTCACATGAATTTTGCTTTCAGCTGGCTTCATGTGGTTTTAAATCCATTCACAGCTCCTGCCATAAGGAGACATTTGTTTCTTAAGAGGAGAAAGATGTGCTGAGTGATGTGGGAAGAGGGACACGGTGAACACATTCAGAGGGGCTCTCAGGGATGCCAATCCCACAACTAGAGCTCATGATTTCTTCTGCATATCTCAGAGGCCCTTCCAAAGTATCTCAACCCATCTGTATCCTATCTGCTGTGGTTCCATGTCCCTGCCCTGCCTGCTCCCTCCTGTCACTGTGGGTGGGCTCTTGCCTGCCTGCCCAGTAGTGAAATGCATTTCTGCCAGTGCAGCTGAAACAAGGACTGCAAGGAAGTGTCAGGTTTTTGTCAAAGGCAGCTCCTGCAGCTGCTGGGGCTGGTACAAGGACAGGACAGGAGCATGTGACAGGAGCAGGCAGGACATCAAGCTGCCAGTGAGCTTCATCTTCTGGTTATGGTTTCACATCTCGCTGAGTCCTGCCAAGGAAGAGAGAGGAGACCCTGCCCCTCACCCTCTCTCCTCCCCCAGCCAGACTCTCCTGCCCCATTCCCTTGGGATGGTTTGAGTGATCAGGTAGCCCGGGGGCAAATCAATGCAGAGAATTGACCTGGTGGAAATCCAACACCGCAGATAAATAAATATGCAAGTACAAGAACATTTTACTGCCAGATATGTCAACCTGTCAAGTGAGCGGGCTCACCCTGAGGCCACACAGTTTCCAAAGCCAATATGAGGAGGCAGAAGGGTGCCTGCAGCTGGGGAGAAAGGGCAGGGGAGATGGAGCAGGACCTTTCTTTTCAGTGAAAGGTGGACACTGACTTGGCAGGGCTGCTGTACATAAACCCACCCCCTCTGGTTCTGTACCACCTGTGCTTAGAATGGAAGGCGGCTTAACAGGGGACAAAATTCATAGAGAAAAAATTTAAGTTGCTGTAGATTCTTTTATCAGGGTTGTTTGATTAATTAGGGACAGAAATAGACTTCTCTGGGCAAGTGGTTATGTTATCTCAGTTGGGAGAGTACCTTATCTCAGTTATATCAGATTACTTCATCTCAGTTGTGATCATGGAAGGAGCCCAAAGACATCTACAGCTACCTGAGAGGAGGCTGTAGTGAGCTGGGGTCTGCCTCCTCTGCCATTCTCAAGTGAAAGGACAAGAGGGGATGACCTGAAGTTGCACCAGAGGAGGTTCAGATTAGATACTAGTAAAGAAATTCACTGACATAGTGATCAGGGATGGGAATAAATTGACCAAGGAGTTGGTGGAGTGTCTGGAAGTGTTCAAGAACCATCTGGATGTGGCACCTGGGGACATGGCTTAGGGGTGATTATGGTGGTACTGGGTTGACAGTGGGACTGGATGATCTTGCAGATCTCTTCCAACTTTGATGATTCTGTAATTACACCCTCTAGGGATGAGGCTGCTCTGTGGAAATCTGTCCTAGCAATGATTTTTGTCTTGTCCATCACAGATCCCTGGAGTTCTCTGTTAGAGGACTGAAGGCTGGTAGGGTGACCCACTGGATGTGGGCTGGCTGCCTCACCTCCTGGCAGCCCCTAGAGAAGTCACCTGTGTGCTCACAAGCTCCTGACTCCACAAAACCAGGAACTCAATTCCCTCTGCACAGCCAAAGCAGCAGAAATGAGGAGGGGGCAATAACACCACTCTGCTATTGCTACCACTGAAGTAAACATAAATAGGTAACAAAATTGTTGTTCTCCTTTATTTTTCAATAAGTGTATTTAAAAATAGATAATATCTATGTGTATTTTAAAAATAAAGAATATATGTATTTAAATAAAATTACCCATGTTTTATACTACATGTTCATGATGCTTACCTTGCATTTTCCCCATGAAAACATGTATGGTTTATCCTGACAAACCACTAGCCCTAGTAAGAGCAGACCCAAATCTTTGGCAGGAAATTATGCTACATAATTTAAAGCTATTTCATACTAAGTGTGTATATTTTCAATCCAATGCAAGGTAGAAGAAAAGCCCCCACTCTTTTTCCTAGATGGATAAGATCTTGCTAATTTAAGAAAACAAAAAAAAAAATCTGAACATCTCATATTAAAATTAAAATTCAAATAAAGTTAAAGAAAAAAACTTTCTCCAACATTGTCCAAAGAAATTGTTATATTTTGCTATTGTGGAATTTCACCAGGACTCACTGAGTTTTTTTAAATTCCCATTTTCTGCATAACCAGCTCTTTGTCCTCTAGTTTGCAATGATTTAAATTTACAGGGTTTGCTGCCACCTTTTTCAGTTACTGAATTCAGAAATATTCCTCTTTAAGCAATCTTGCCTGTCCTAAGCATATTTTGAAATCATTTAACTGCTTATTAGTCAAACTAATAACTTCAGTATGGCTTTGCATGTGCAGTATGTCAATAGGTCCAGTTCTCTATCCTTAATAAATATACCTAATGAAGCTGCTGAACATTTTGTGTCTCTGTGTGCATAGAAGGAAATGAGCTCCAAAACTGGTAACATTTGGAGAGCAAAAAAGTATGGCATCCTTTTTTCTCCTTTGTGAAATTCTGAGGTTTCAGCAGGCATGCGCATGGTACGTATGGTCTGTCAGTATAATTTACCTGAGTTCATTCACCATTTTAGTCAGTGAAAAGCTCACCACCTGTGCTAGATGCTAAAATATTGATAAATAATATATGTGGAAATTAGTTAGCGTTAATGTATAAGATGTTGCTATATTAATAAGTTCCCACTAGGCAGAAGGAATTTGTATAATTAAGATCATTTATCTGTAAAAAAGTGAGTGTTTGAAGTTGTCAGTGATATGTATCACAACATTATCAGAAATTATTAAAAAATCCACACTGAAAAAAAAGGAAGGGAGTAGTTTTCTACAAAGGCAAGAAAATGGAACTTTGGAGCTTCTGAAAATTCTTAAATGCTAGATACTCATATAAAATGTTTTGTTTATTCAAGATTTGTTATTCAACTCAAATAAAATGCTTTGTTTATTTAGATTTGTTATTCAGTGTAAGTATGAAGACTGACAAGACAGTTATGTAAGTAACTCAGTGAAACTTGCAGGACACAGCATCATCTTATTTACTTGGTTTTAAAAGTCTGCTCAATGCCATGAGCATACAAGGCCTGTGCTTTGTTTAAAGTTCTGATGGATAATTCAGAGCAAGTAATTCCATCTCCCCATGTCTTCATTTTTTCACAGTCTGTGCTGGAGGATACTGGGATGTAGCATTAGAAATATTAAGGGTTTAATTATCACTTTCTGAGCATCACTGCTCTTACCTCAGGACAGCACAGAAAAGTAATGAAAAATACACACAGCTTTTCAGGTTTCTGAAAAAAAAAATCATTTACCCTCCTTAGAAGAGAAAAATGTTAGTTAAAAGGTATTGCTCACTGACACACTAGGGTGAAATTCTAGTTCCATTAAAGAAGGTGTGGGTTTGCCACCATCCTCAACAGGGTTAGGTTCCATTTGTCTTTGATGAGATTTTGTTCACTGCCTCATTTCAAATTATACTTATTGCATGTTTCACTAATATCTCAATTTGTAAGGGAAAACATCTCAACTTGTACAGGAAAACCTCTCTGGAGGAATGTTATGTATGAAGAAGGTGACAAGGAGCAGCCATTTCATCCAGAAAGCTGTAACTATAAGAGTCTCACTTTAAATTTATCACAGAAGAAATAAAATAGCCATCTAAACTGTGGGCATTGTTTTGACTCTAAAATATGCACCTTTGTTCCATGCCTTGGCTGCCATCGAGGTATCAGATGTTTGAGGTGCTGCCCACGATGAACAGGCAGGTTTATTGCTGCTCCCTCTTTCTGTTTTTCCCAAGCTGCAGCAATCAAACAAACAAGGAAAGTCGTTTCTACAAGGTGGAGTAGATATCTGTTAACATGCCTGCTGATTTTATGGTGGAGGAGAAGGAACAGACCTGCAACTGCTCGCTGTAGAACACTCTTAAACTTGCATTTATTTACATAGCATCTATGGCATTTAGCCGACTGAAGAGAATTGATTAGCAAGGAGGCTGTTAAACAGCAGTCCCATAGCAGGCACTGCACCGAGGATTAGAGGTTTATTTCACTAATTGCCCTCCTGTAGTCTTTATGAGTCAATTCTAAAAAAATAAAGGAGCGCTCCAAACTGTGTTTGGAATAAAAGCAGAGTGATGCTTTTCACAGCACAGAAATCCCATAGATGAGCTCTTTTAGAAATGGGTTTAGGATTTTCCAGCCAAATTTTTCCTCTCTGGTGAACTCTTGATGTATCCCTGCTATGCTGTTTAACCCATGGCATACTGAAAACCAGACCTGCAATAGACACATTAAGGATGATGTTGTCTTAGCTGCCCACCACAGCTGCCCGAGACGTAGGAGCCACACACCTTTGTTCTGAAGAATTTTTTATCAGGGGAAGCAGAAATAAAGCCCTCACCTCTGTGGTTTTAAAAGCTAATCAGAAAAAAGGAGATGTGCATGCTGTACCCTTAAGAGCAGTGTTGGTATTCACACGAGGGGCTGCCCTGCTCCAGCTGCCTCCCGGAGGTTTCCAGGGCATGGACAGCACCACTAGAGGGCTCACAAAGTATTTAAAGGGTTATTACATGTGGTACATGAAAAATAGTCTCATTTTACTTTCTGTTCCCCCATTTGTACAAGTGACAAATTTCAGAACTGAACCTGCTAAAGAGTGCCTTTATTTTAAAGTCAGCTCCATGCACTGTCACGGGTTTGCCTCCACGTGGGGACACTTCCACCTCCTGACCTCTCCTGGGTAAACAAGGCCTTCTACGGAAAACAGTTTTGGCCTGATAATGCTGCAGTCACCAGCCAGAGGCAGCTGTTCTGCAAAGCAGCACCTGCCCTTGCCACTGCTTCCAGGGGAATGGAGGAGTTCAGGGCATCAGATACAGCAATACAACAAAAAAAAAAAAAAAAAAAAAAAAAAAAAAAAAAAAAAAAAAAAAACAAACAAAACCACCACCATCAATTTATTTCCCTTCCTCTTCTTATAAATTTAGGGATAACAGACTGTAAAGCATCTGAAGATTTTGTTATATTGCTCATGGAGGGAACAATATATTGTTATATGGTCGGGGAGGTTAGCCTACAATTAGATATGAAAGCTATTGCAGCTACTAACAAATAATGTTAACTACCCCTGTGTAAAAATGTGTAAAAAACATCTCTTAAGAATCAAGATCTACCTTTGTTGATGGGGCAGAATACCAAACTAGTATAACAAGTTTTCTTTTTTGTCTTAGCCCTGAAGACCTTGTAACAACATTTGGTGTTGAGAGTAGAAATGTTCTAATATATAGCCCCAAACTAAAAACCGTGAAAACAATAATCATAGGAGTATTTCAATGCTGAAATATTGAAATTAATTTCCTTTTTTTCTCTCTCTCTCTCTCTCTCTCTTTCTTTTCCCTTTCCTCTCTGAAACAGACTGCCAAGGGAATTATTATGATTACTCTGCATGTTTTGCAGATGGTTGGCTGCTGCACAGGGTTCTCAAGAGAGGTCAACATCCTATAGCATCCAGCTTGGATGCTGCCCTACAGACCAGCTGAGCTATGGAAGCCCTTAGTCAGCAAAGCTTTTGCTGACATGACTAATTAAAGTCTCTGGTACGTGTCACCTCCTCAAAGCTCAGACTGAAGCCCTTTCATTAAACCCAGTGGATGTACTCTACTTGTAAGGAATGGAAGTTGAATTGGACTTTTACCTTTTAAAAATATTTATATGTACGTATGTATATAAACAGATATACACAAAAAAGCTGTAACTCTGGTGTGTTCAGAAGCCATGTTCAAAGATGTTTTCAGGAGCTTCAGCTAAACCTCAAAAGGTTTTTTCTTAGGGACACCAGAGACAAGGACACTGGTTATATCATGTCACTGCTGTGAGGACAGGAAGTTTTCCTGCTTTTTGGCTTTGCTATGTGGCATTCAGTCAAACAGGTCAGACAGAGGCTGATGGGAGACAGCAGGCTGTGTGTTTATTTAATCAGTAGCTTTTTGCGACATAATTAATAGATTCACCTTTCTGGTACAGTGAAGTGGAAGAGGAAAAGGGGCAATATTGATGTAATCCTGCAATGCCCACCTGGAGGGTCCTCTGCTTTCTTCATGAATGCCAGTAATGTAAAACACTCTGCTTCCATGATTACACTGACTAAAGATCAAACTAGGAATAGCAACTGCCCCAAAGGCTCTCTTTGGATTGGATACTCACATCTGCTCCTCCTTTCAAAGAATGAGAACAGTACAACAAACCCAGACTTTCAGACCCAAAGAAGGGTAAAGGATGAGCTGCTGCAGTTGTCTTGGAGCCAACCAACCCCCACGACTGACAAGAAGGCTGTGGCTGGGGTCAGGAACAAGCATTGCTGCTTGCACTGGGAGTTTGCTCCTGCACATGCCATCAACTCCAACTGTCCAGACCTTGGGGAAGGTCTCCAGGGCTTTACCCTTAGAGGGAGACAAAGAATTCTCTGCCATTTGAGGCCTTCAGAAGACCACTCCATTCTCCCCCATGTGCATCCTGAAAGAATACTCCTGGAATTCTGTCTTCCTTACAGCAGCGCCATCCTTCAGGACAGGAACATGTTTCTCTGACACATCCAGTTCACAGGGACAAATGCATGGAGGTGATAATGCTGAATAAACAGTCCAAGATTTTTAAAGCCACCTTGAGTAAAAAATGGATTTTCACATCCTTTAGGTAATTAGAGCCTTTGCCATCATTGTCTAAACTTCACCCACCCAGGCAGACCCTGCAAATGTGGCATTATGCAAGTTTGAGTTTCAGATTTATTGTTTAAGATTATTTTGGAACCACTGACAGACACAGACATTTCTCATCTGTGTCAACAAGTCACAGTTCTTACAATTTGGGGTTGCAGGCATCTTGGATTTCTAAAATGCAAATTATATATTTATGCTAGAAATTGATGTGTTTAATATCATTTTTTCAAGGTGGGCTTTTTAATTTTGAACAATTTTCACAAGGTTGCATACCACTATTTATGTATGATGAGGTTGTATAGACCAATAAAAGCAAAAAAATTACAAGGTAATGTTGATGATAAATTGATGATACATTCCTAATTCATGCTGTTGTGCCTAGTTAATGCAGGGCTGATAACCACCTCATGATAATTACATATTGCAGAGAAGGAGGGCAATCTGTGTGGGGGGGAAATCACTGGTTTAGGTTCATGTTACTTTCTCTGAACTTTATTGGCATGCTTGATTAATATCTCTTTTTTATGTTTTGAGCTCATTTACAAACTGAAATACAAACCTCTTGATGGGTCAGGAAGGACAAGGCTGGTTTTGACTCTTGTCAAAAACACAACAATAATCTTAATTATAGAATCAGAGAATGTTAGAATTGTTTGGGTTAGAATGAACCTTAAGGATCATCTCATTCCAACCCCCCTGCCATGTGCAGAGACACCTTCCACTAAACCAGGTTGCTAAGAGCCCTGTCCAACCTGGCCTTGAACACTTCCAGGGCTGGAGAGTCCACATTTTTTCAGGGCAACCTGTCCCAGTGTCTCACTACCCTCACAGTAAAGAATTTTTTCCCAATATCTAATCTAAGTCTACCCTGTTTCAGTTGAAGGACATTATCCCTTGTTCTACTTGCCCCTGTAGAAAGTCTTGATTCAATTTTTGCCACAAAAACATGCAGTTCTTGCTTCTCTTTGCTAACCATTCTTGACCAAGGTCATTATTTCCAGAAGAGACACCAGCCAGTCTTGTTTCTCTTTGTGAGAGAGGAAGGGGCTTGGGAGAGCACAGGGAAGGAGCTGTTACACACAGTGACCACAGGTTTCTGTTGGTCTCTGTTTTTACAGTTTCTTACAGGTCAAAACCAAACATATTTTTTTCATTTCTCACTGGATATGAATGTAGTTTCACTCCCAGAGCAGTGGTGGTATCTAGAGAGGAGTTTAGTAATTTTTGTTCTCTCATTTTACACTCTTATGTCCTTAACCCAATTTAAATGGGTTCAGAGCATTCCGGGCCAGCGACTTTTGTTCGCTCAATATGCACACGGTCCCCAGCACTAGAGGGTCCCATTCCAATGAAAACATTAAGTGCATCTCTGCTAGAAATGCTAAATAATTGATCACAAATCCCTAAATCATACAAAGCAATGTAATTTCTTCTCCCAGATTTTCTTACACTGTTATTTATATCAGCTTATGGGATCGATAAAAAATTTGTAATGAAGTCCCAGAGATGCTTTGATTTAATGTGGTTACAGAGACTATCATTGCAAGTGGGAACAAATAGCTCTAATGGATTTTCTAGTACCTTGTTTTCATCATTCATAATAGACTTTCATCTGGGCTGGTCGGAACTGTAGGATGTCCGTGTGTTCTGCACCCAGACTTTAACAGATCTATATTTTATGGCCCTACAGTAAAAGTAATTGCAGGTTTTATAATGTCTGTGTACTGTTCCGACTGAAAGCAATCCATTTAGAGACTTCTGGAAAGTTGAGTTGTTTCAGTTACAAGTGCATGAGCTGAGACGAGTTCCAGTCATGCATCCAGCCAGTTACCTGCCTCTTTTTAATGAGGGCACATTCCAGAGATCTAACTTTCTTTTCCTTTCCCTGTACCAAAATAGAATAAGTTTTTTGAACATGAGGGGTTTGAGCTGAAAGAATCCTGCCCCTGAGTTTCATCAGTTCAGAGGAAGTACAGGAACATGGAGGCCAGCACAGAAGATGCTGGCAGCTGGAAGCAGCAGTGAGGGCAGGATGCCAGCGGGGATGCTCACCCTCTTCCTAAATCAGACCCTTCGGCTGCAGCTCACACTTGACAAAAATCAGGAATTGATTTTGATTCACTGTCTGACCTCAAATTAGCTTTCAAAAGCCGTATAATGGTTCTTGGCAATCTCACCTTAGGAAAGCAAGAAATAAAGCAACCAGAGAAACAAAAACACTTCCGTCTTTTTTTTTTCTGTTGTTTTTTTTTTTGTTATGTTTTGTTTTGTTTTTAATGTTAAATGACAGGTTAATTATACCCTCTACCTAACACTGGAGGGTTCTGCCAAACATTTGCACCTACACAGCCCTGCACAGAGCTGCCTCCTGCCCCCATGGTAACTGCCAGCCCTGCAGCAAGAATCTGGCCCAAGAAAGGGAGAAGGTAACAGGGGAATGTGTTTTTTTTTAAAGGCACAAATGCCCTCTAAATCCCAGTTCTGCCATTTGCACCTCTCAAGACCAAGAATAACTCAGTCCGAATGTTGACAGTGCCTTTTTCACTGTATGTGATGAATGGATTAATCCTGCTGTTTTCAGAATAATTAATCTAGCTTGACACTCCAGGCGAAAAATCCAATATGCTGGATTCCACAAACATGGCAGTGCTTCATAATATTTTCTTGTTTTTTCAATGTATAATTAATAAGGAGAGTAGGGAATCCAGAAGAATCAGCCAGTATTAAAATAAGCAGAAAAAGGTCAAGGTATCTGGAGTTGACTTTCAGCTATTCCAATGACAGTATCAACTGAAAAGAAACTCAACAACTGAGAGACAGACAAGATCCAGTTGCAGCTGGCTACAACATAGATGCCACTTCCTAAACTACCTAAACTATTTCATGTCATGGCATAAATTATTTCTCTCAGTGATTAGTCTAATTTTAAAATGTTACTATTTTCACAATACATTCCTTGACTGATACATCCAGATGTATCAACTGGAGAGAAAAGAGTAGCCAGCCTATACCTTTGGCATTGCCAATCTCCCAAAAGCAGCCATTCAGCACAAAAACTTGTGCATGGCTAAGTAGAAAAAATAAGTATTCTTTAGTCTTATGGGAAGACAATTAGAGAATGCTCGTACTAATCATGTCATTTTATATTTTCAGAATGCCCCCCCCAAAGACTTTCCTTGACTCAAGCAATACATATCCTTCCTCCAGCTCTAGAAAACCTTATGAATCAAACCATTATCTCCAAACACCATATTGTTTTGCTTAAAAATTACCTCCCCTCCCAGCACACCCACTTTATCTTTTTATGTGCTTTTTTTCCCCCTCCAGGTTAAATACTCATTCTGAGGCTGCAGAGATAACCATGCAATATTTGCTGTGTGCTTGGTTCACCTCCCTCCCTACCTGGTAAAATAAGCAGTAACAACATGCTTGGAGCTCTTACATGGATCAGTGGGGGCCAGATGTTTGATGCAATATTTGCTTGGCCCAGACACCACTGACCTGCTGTAGCTCAGAACCTGTCCTGAGAGACAGGAAAAACTTTATTTCTATTTTCAGGAGGAAAAAAGTGTCACTTTAGAGGGAGTTGCTAAATGACATCTTCACTCTGCAACATCCTCAGCTGCACGTGCCACAGAGCAGTTCTGTGTCACTCCAAGCTGCTCGTGAGGAACTGGTGTGCTGGTACACAGACCTGATCATGGCACTTTGGGAAATTAGGGAATGAGAGGAATTTGCCTGAGTTTTTAATCAGAGAAGAAAACCATCCATGGGACAGATACTCAGTTGTGGTCATTTGTCACAGCCTTATGGACTTCAGCTGAACGACTTTATGTAGCAGCAGCAAAGTCTGGCCTGTGAAGGGAGGTGGAAGGAAGAAGCCACAGTCACAGGGAAAAACAGTGTTTATTCAGAAGTTCTGTGTGTTCTTGGATCAATGTGAAAGGGTGTTATACTATTCAGAGATGTGAAAATGTATTCTTGACCTACAAATCAAATCTCCACTCAGCCACTATGATGGTACTTCAGTCTTGATGGAGCACTCATGGAAATTTGCAAAGCAGAATCGCTGCTGTCAATTCAAGGTTTCCCTAAAATTAAATGTATTTTTCAGCCACAAGACTTATTAGACATCTGGCAGTGGTTAGACACCTACATGTCATGATTAGAGGTGATCTACTGGAAGGTGTCCCTGTTCTTCTCAGGGAAGCTGGACTAGATGATCTTTGAGGTCCCTTCCAACCCAAACCATTCTATGATTCTTTGGATTGGGATTTTGAGGCAAGGTTTTGGAAGCCGGGGGACTACAGGGCTTCTTCTGTGAGAAGCTGCTGGAAGCTTCCCCTATATTTGACCCCAAACTAGAACAAGGGAAAGCTGTGAGAAGTCCTCCCCCTGAGGAGGAAGGAGCAGCAGAGACAAGTGATGAACTGACTGCAGCCCCTATTCCCTGTCCCCTTGTACTGCTAGGGGACAGGAGGAGGAGAAATGAGGGTGAAGTTGAGCCCAGGAGGAAGGGAAAAGCAGGGGGAAGGTATTTTAAGGTATGCTTTTCATTTCTCATTATGCTACTCTGCTTTTATTAGTAATAAATTAATCTGATTTTCTCATATCAAGTCTGGGTAAGTGATCTCTCTCTGTCCTTATCTCAACCCATGAACTTTGTGTTGTATTTTCTTTCCCCTGTCAAGCTGAGGATGGGAGTGATAGGATGCCTTTGGTGGGCACCTGGCATCCAGGCAGAATCAACCCACTGTGACTCATCAGACTTTTCCTAGAGGAAAACTTCATGGGCAGTGAGAGACAAACCAGACCCCCAGAAAGTTTTAGTCATCCAGGGAGCTAAAGCAAAGGTCCTGCAGCTCTTGATCTAATTGAGCTTAAGCTCTGCAGCAGAGAGATCTGAAATTTCTGGAACCTTTATTTTAATGGGATCTCTTTGGGCAATCCAGTGCTCTCCTGTGGGACCAAAGCTGGATTCTGGAAATCCTCTCTGGAACAATGGACATGTTGTCTGAGCCAGCTCGTCTGAAGCCCATCACACTCTCAATCCTGCCATGAAACAGCTTCCAAAAGTGTGCTGCCAGAGAAGGACAGGACTGGGAACACAACCACCAGCCATAGAAACAGACTCGTTCTCCAGCAGCAAGGACCATGAGATGCAAGCCCAGGTTTGCTAGTGCCCTATTTTAATCACTCTGCAAACATTTCAAAACTGTTGATTCTGTTTGGCCCACAAATATGGTGAAAAGTTTATGTTTTTTTTTTTTTTTTTTTTTTTTTTTTAAGGAGCCTTTTACAATTTAGAAATCCTACTTTTTCAGCTGAGGCAGTTGTAGACTAACCCAGCCACTGATGGCTAAAACATTATATTGGGTTTTTGCATTCATTTTAGTGTTTCTAGCTGGTATTTCTCATTGTACAGTTCATTTTATAACAGGACTACCCTTCAGCATATTTGTGTATGGGGCTAACCACAAAAGGGCCCTGTTTCATAATTGTGTTGAGGTAATACCCAAGGCTCTCAGCAAGAATAATAATAAATTACATGACACAACTGTGCTGAGTCACACCTTTTTAAAGCCCAGCTCTTTTTGGGGGACACAAGAGCATAGATAAAAGCAGTCACAGGCAGCAAAGAGCCCCTTCTGAACAGCTCCTGGTAACTCATTCAAGTCAGTGGTCATAAACAACAATAGCACAGCTGTTAGATAAATGGGATGCTTACAACTGCACACAGAAAACCTAAAAATTTCAGCAACAAACACATTAGCTTTTACTACATGAGTGGTATAGGAACTGTTTCAGTAGTGTTCTGCTGGGTCACATAAAACCTGTCGAGAAAGAGAGTGTCGAGTGCCAGAGAAGTCTGGCACCCATCCATTCCTCCATCTGTCTGAGGGCAGCTGGGAAACTGCCCCAGCCCGTCCTCAGACTCAGGGATTCTCTCATGTGGCAGCCACTGCCAGAGTATCAGAACTGTCACCAACATGTTCACAAGCTTCAGTTTGCAGTAAATGCCCTCTTATCATCTCTCCTCAACACTTAAAATAAAAGCTCTATTTTTTGCAGCTGTTCCAATCAGCCCCACTCCTGGGATGTATATTTTCAAAACAGTGAAATCACAGACATTCAGCACCACTTGTGGATCATCTAACCAACCTATGACCATATCCAGCACAATTCTCTTCACCAGAAATTTTAAAACTAATTTCTACCACATCCTATTAACATCTGTGACCTACGGCTCCATGCACAACAGCAGAGAGCACATTCTGAAATATTAATGATGTATTTTAAAGGGACAAGAATAGGGACACATCAGAACACAAGGCAAAGACATCATGAGCCAGGGTCTGTTGTTTTGTTTCTTAGGGGATTTTGGGGTAAAGTGTTTTTCATTTTTTTCCCTGCACTATGTAGTCTTCCTAATTTGTTATGACTCTAAAAGAACAATAACCTAGGCTGAAGGAATTAGATTAAGTCCTTCCACTTAGTTAATTTCCATGATCTAATATTTCCCTCATGTTCCAACATAGCACTGTGCTCTGCTGACAACATCAGGGCTGAGGAAGTCTTTTAGAAGTCGGATTCAATTCAAGGGCAAGGCAGACCAGAGACCACTTAGTTCCCCAGACAAAGTATTCTTGGTTTAGTGTGCTTGTAGGGAGCTAGAAGCTGTAATGAAAATGCTTAGGAAACCAAGTCCCCTTGGATATAGAAGATCAATAATGTTCTCAACAAAGTTGAAAACAATTCAGAACACAGTGTCTCACCAACTTGTACTGCAATGTTTTACTATAGTTTACGTGGATCTCATTTTTGACAATATCTTGAAACAGCAATCAATACTTGCCCATGGTATGCCTCCCCTCCCATTTATTCTATTTTCCAGCCAGTGGCAACAACAATTATTTAAGGAAAACAAAATATTGATATGTTGCTAATGCTGAGTATTTACTGTATGTGTAACAAGGATCAAGACCCTTCCATGCCGAATACTACAGAAGAAAAGATCCCCAGATACCCATGCTGGAGCATCTGAGGAAATTCTGCATAAAATAAACAGCAATGGAAAATCACCAGTGGGTTTCCTCCCCTTTCATCCAGCAAATAAAAATGTTACAACAAAGACAGTAGACACTAAAAATGAGTAGACTATCTATCAAGGGGGCTGAGCTTGTATGTAGGAAGGAAGAGAAGGAATTATTTTAACAATATGGGGATAAGGGTTTTGTGGCAGCAAAGTAAAAAAAAAAAGTTTGGTTTGTGGGACTGATTCCTGGTATATGCTACTTTTTTTTTTCTATTGGTCTGTATTTTACGTTTGCCAGAAATGTCAAAGTGTGAGATGGAAGATTTTGGGTTATGTCCGTATATTATGAAGGAAGTAAAGCAAGGCAATCCATCAATCCAGTAGCTGGAGTTTAATCTCCTTTCTTCCTTAGGCCTACTTCTGCTCTTCCAAGAGGATGGGAACTGTTTCATTCCCAGGAAGTATAACAAGTATAACAAACCCTCAACTTCAGAAACAAAAAGTCTTATTGAGCCTTTGGGAAATGCTCTGAACAACACTGTCCTCTCCTCCTGTGGCAAAACATTGCAGCAGAGACAGTGCTGGTGGAAATGAGTGGCAGAGGAATATTGCAAAATACATGTGACTGTAGAACCCAGAATGACTCTGAGGGAGCTGAACACGGGGACACACTGGGGAAACCACTACAAACTGCTGGACGTGATGGCATTACTGAATACTGAGCAGCAGCAAGAACAAGGCACACACAGCATGAGGAAAACACATGTATTACCTGAAATAATTAAGCCAAGTTATACATTGAGTGCTTTTAGGTAACTGAGAGACATGAGTGAGGAGCAATGGTATTCCTTGTGCCCAGAACCAGCTCAAGTTTTTCTTTTCCAGATCCTTGTTCACAGAGTAGCTAAAAGAACTTTCTTGGAAGCAAACTCTGGATGTTGCCTACACTTGATTTCTTGGCCCCAGGTTTCCCATCTCAGTACAACTGTACCAGCAGGAGCAGCACTGGCAGAGGGAGCATGGAAAAGGCCCCTGGGATGGTGACACCCTCACCAAAACACTGCTTCCATCTGCTGGGAATAGGACAAGCCACCTCTATTGCCACATCCTCACTGACAACCCTCAGCAGTCACAGCCTGTGGGATTTCCTCTGGTTTATGATCTGATCTCCAGCCCACAGCCAAACTGAACCATCAGGGTTACAGGTAAGGGAAGGAAAAGTGCTCTTTTTGTCTCTTTGCATCTCTCCTTCTTCCCACCTCCCAGCCTCCCCCCTCACCTGAATCAATCCAAAGCTGCAGGAGTAGAATCACAAGTTAAAGAGCAAAAAAATAGGGAAAATGGAAAAAGCTTGTCATAAAAAGGGGTTACTCATACCATCATGAGGAAGCAGGGTGATTATACACACTTTACACAGAGTGATAGAAACAATAGGATTACTCACATCATTTCAAACCCTAATGAAGTGCATCAGTTATACTCCCACAGCAACCTGGAGAAGGAAGAAGAGGAAAGTCTGCTGGTGTAGCCTAATAAGGACTTTGTGAGAGAATCACAGTTAACATGTCCTACTTATGGTTTGCCACAGGCCTGCTGGGGTCTGCAGTCCAGGGTTTCTATATGTGCTCAGCAACCCTGTGGGGGAAGAGAGAGAGAAGCACAGATGTGTGTATTTTTTGTATTTTTCCAGCCACCTCCTCTTCCAGAGTCATCCTTAACATAATCAGTTCAGGAGGGACAGAGTAGGTAGAGGGAAGGTAGGAACAAAATCAAAGGAGGAAGTTTACCAACAGCTATTTTGAACCTTTGAAGAATACACTTTGTATTTCATTCTAAATCACTGGTGACACACCAAAAAGACAGAGGAACAGGACAGAGCTTCTTGAGTGCAATTCTACAGCCAGACCTCCTGGAAAGAGCAAGATCAGGAAAGACTTTGTGCCTGTGACTGTGAAGGCAGGACCTGCAAATAGAACCAATGAAAGGAAACACACCCTCTGCAATGTGATGATTTCCCACTCGAGACCACCTCATGGGAAAATCCTAGGCTTCAGAATCTGTAATCCTTAACTTTGTTTGAGATTGAAATAATTCAAAATTAATTACTCACTTCATACTTACATAAATGCTTCCCTGCTGCTTCATATAATTTTGACCTTTCTATTATAATGTTACAAAAAAGATAAATCTAAATGTAAGCATAAAAATAAAACTTAAAGTGAACACCATGCATCTTAAATGTATTGAAATAAAGCAAAACTTTTCATAAAGATGTTGGTGAAATCATAGTGTTCTGTGTTGAATTAGGACTCTCTAAGCCTCCATCCAGCTCAAGAATTTGTATGCTCTGTACATCTATTCCTTTTCAGCAGAAAAGCTTTCCCAATGTTTTTGATGGAACCATCATAACTTCTTCATAGCATTTCTGCTTAAAATTCCCTTTGCTCACATTGAAAAAATAATCACGTAGCTTAATTTTTTTTTTTTTCACTTCTTGCCACTAGAGTACCATCAGCTTCATAAGAAGCTTGGAGCTATTCAGTTTGAATAATCTCAAGCAAAATTGTGCAGAAGGCTCCTCAGTTTGCATTACCCCTTCCCTGAGTGTCTGAGCTCTCCAAAGGCATAACTGGAACCCCAACATCAACCCAAACTTTTTGCAGCAACCCGTTGGTATTTCTGTTTATTATCATGCCTGATGTTACAATACACCCTCCCTTAAGAAAGGCAGTGTTTAATTGACCAAACAAGAAAAACAAATGCTTCCCCAAGGCATAAATTCCATGAACTGTTTGGATGTTTTCTATGAAGCTAACCAACACTTCTGTCAGTTTGCAAGACTTAGACACTGGGTTTTGAATGGACTGAAGCAAAGAAGAGACAGCATTAATTGGATTTTACAGTTTCAACAAGTTTAAAGACATTCCAGGGTAAATACTATTTGTTTTATAACATTACTCATAAATAAAGGAAGTTTTTACAATAGAGTTTATACTCTGATTAAAATTAATTTTTTATTTCTATTAATACAGCTAGAATAACAGAAAAAATGTGTGGTTATATTCCAGACTTACAGGGAAGAGTGTCAGGCCTGCTCTTGAAACCTTGTTTTTAATATATTTGTATTTAATATTTCCCTGCAATCTGACTACATGTGGAAACACTAAGTGCAGCTTTATGGACTTTTGGGGGCTCAGTGCAGCTGCAAGGTTATAATCCACAGATGATCCAAACACAGGAAAATAAATGGATTCAGTTTTTAATACCAGCATCATTTACTGACTTCATGCTGGTGTACTGTAGATCAACACAGGACTACAGAGAGGAGGACTAATTCTTGTTCTTTCCAAACAAATGAAAAACATTAAACCAGCATTTTCACTGACAGAAAAGCAAAAAAAAAAAAAAAAAACAAACCCTAAACAAACACCACAACAACAAGAAGAAAGAAACTCTTCAATTTTCCATGGTTTTAGCATTGAAAAAAACACTGGCAAGCTGGAATTCAGGCTCCAAAGCTATTAAATTCTTGAGGATGCCTCAGCAATGTCCTTAGGATCAATGAATCAAAGGCATACCACTGTCTCACAGGCAAGTTCCCTGTTTTTTCCCCCTTGCTCTTCCCCCTAAGGGGGAGCATTCCAGGAAGGATGTTGACTTTTCATAGAAACATGATACAGTGGGCCTGGAAGGAAGAGATACCTGACTGGGGCAGGTTTGGGTTACCCAAGAGCTGATGTTTTTCTCATCATATCTGAAATGATCTGAGAGTGCTCTGATGTGCATGATTGCCTGAAAACTGAATGCTTAATGCACACAGTCAAAATGTGAAGCATATACATGCAATTTCAGCTTGATTAAACCCAGGGAATAAAGTTCCTAATGCAGGAGTCAATTCAAATACTGTTCAGACCATATTCAGAAAATAAATATGGAATAGCAATCCATGTTGCCCAAGCTGTACAGTGCCAGACAGAGTTAATCCTAATGAATGGAGTTATTTTGAATCCTGATTTCCCTAGAATGATTTAATTATTTCAGTTTATCAATTGATTTTAAGCTCCAAGCCATGTTCTACCAAGGTGTAGTTGTGGCATGAGGTTTAGTGGCATAAACTCTTGGATACTTTGGACATCTGCAACCAGCTGTGACAATAGTTTTTAATAACATAGGACTGCTGCAATCCAGGCCTGTTGTGAACAGGTGAACATCTCCAGTTCAACCACAAGGCTTTGAACCCTTCCCTACTTCAAATATGTCCTATTTGCCTGAATTTTTAGTTGAGAAAAGAACTTTACTTCTTGGTCTGTAGATGGGTATCTACTAGAAAGTCTGATGAGCCAGCTAGTCTTCATTTTGGAGAGGCTACTGAGCATATTTCCTTAGGAGATGATCAGTTTAAGCAACATTCCTTTAAATTGCCTGAGTTTAAACCCACAGACCTGAAAACTACATTATCCTTCTTGACTGAACTGTGAACTTCTCAGCTGTGCCTGAGTAATTCAGGTTTCTCAATACTGCTCATTTTTGACAGAGTGCTAGAAAATACACCTGGGTTTTGACTTTGAACAAAATCAAAATTTGAGGTCAGGTTTTGCCCTCAACCTTTTTCATATGCAGCTGAGTTCATGCTTCTACACAGATTCACCTTGGAGAAGAAAATAACCTTCAGAATTCTGAACAGAATTTGAGGGGCAAAAAACTGCTCATATTAAAGGCAAGAAAACACTCCTTCACAAATCTTTACTAAGGAGTTAACTCATAATAAACATCCAGAATTTATAAGATGTAGAAAAAAGAAACCTTGAATAATTAGGGTTTCTCGTTACTGGTTACTAACTAGAAATTAGTAATGCTATTAAAATGCCACTTTGTTTTCCCTGAAAGATTGGCACATTAAAAAAAAAAATTAGTTTTATTTTGTATTACAGATTATGAGAGAATTATGTTATTTACTACCTCAACTATTCAGAAGTACAAATTAGATTTTATGTATTAACAGGACATGCAGAGTTTTACAAATTTTAGTTCAAAGGACTGTGTATCATAAAATTCAAAGCCAAAATTGCTCTGCTTAGAATTTTCCTGCTTTAAAAGTATCAAGCAATCCAAATGAAGAAACCCAATCCTATGCAATCTGTATGAACAGCTGGCACAGGTATGCAAACAAATGAAGAACAGAAAGCAAAAGCTAATAATTTGAACCAAATGTAATTAATTATTGAATAATTAACCTTGACACTAATAGTATCGGTACCAAGAGACTCTTCTGCTCCCTTTGTAACAGATTGTAAATTCTAGGGTTTTATAGGAGATGACTTTGGACCATATAGTATGGAGTGCTCTCAAGGTCAGCACGTCTGGCTTCAGAGTTTTGTGATTTGAAAACAAAAAAAATCACAAAATTTGCAATCTAATTCAATTTTGAGCTCAGATCACATCTCCCAGAGGCTATATGTGTTCAAATCTACCAAGTTTTTGGCTGCAATTTATATGCAATTAGAAAACAAGCAAGTGAAAAAACAGTCTGTAACCTAGCTGCATGAAGTTCCCCAAAAGTTTCCAGATTTAAGGGAAATCCACTTCATCAATATAGCAAATCTTTTAAAAATCTTTTCTTTTTCAAAGGATGAGGAAAAAAAAAAAAAGATAGTGTTGCTGTGTCATGGACAGGATGTTGAACAAAGATGTTTTAGTGGTAGTAGTGGTGTATATCTCCCACCATATCTATTTAGTAGTCATGCTTAGGTAGCAATAAAAATGAGGGCTGGATCATTATTGATTATGGAATGAAGGCCAGACTGAAGTCTGAGCAGTTGGAGTAATCTGAACTCTGTAGACTGCTGGATGCTCCTCTGTGGCAGAGTACAAGCTTCGAGTTTAATGGAAGGAGTAACTATAAATAACATCTCTTCTACTTCATCTCTGGCTGAATAAGTGCAGCCAACACAGCAAACCAGTACTATATCCATCTGAAAATGCTGACAAGATAAATACTGCAAGTTACTTGGGGTATCTTTTTAAGAATTTGTAGTTCCAGCTTATTTGACGTTGGCAAAATTTGACACAGGCACACAAAAATGCTATAATTACTTTCATATCTGATTTTAATAGAAAATAAGAGTCATTGAATCTGCATTACATTCTTTCCCAAATGCTCTCTATATCTCTTTCCCTTGCATCAGGAAGATTTTACTTCTGTTGTTATCAGATTCAAAGATAATATTTAGCTTTGCTGTATCATCTACTACAGGAATTAGTTTGAAGTCATGTCTTCTTTATTTAATTAAAATGTATATGTATCACTATCAAAGGTCTTTTTATGTCTATGAGCAAATTCTGACTGGGACATCTGTGTGCTTCTGCAGTCCCACTACCAGGAGAGATACATGTAGAAAAATAGGTATTTCTCCAGAGAAATCTGTGTCTCTTAAATAATGCCAATTTGATTTTACACAATTTAAGCTGCATATTAGTCAGAGTGCAGCCTGCAGAAAATTATTATGAATTGAAGAAAAAAGCTTGTGATGTCATTTCTACACCCTGAAGTGTCTGAAAATCTCTCTTCATGTCTCCCTTTTTCACCTGAGCACTGAGAATATAGAAGAGTTTTAGAAGTCTCAGCAAAGGCCTTTTTTATTAATAATACAGACTTACTAGGCTTATGGAGATAGTTACAGGCATTTAGTTAACTACAGCATTATGATTAAGCATAGAGAATATGAAAGCTGAAGTGTGGTGTTCATATAATTGTGCTTCTGGCTTAAGACTTGATATTAATCCAAGATGTTTCACCTGCCAAGGGCCAAAAGCATATCTAAAGACACATTTCAATCTCATCCCACATCAAGGCACAAATAAATAATGTGTCTCATAAAGTCATATAAAGAGAAGATGAATACCATAACTGGCTGCATGTTCCTTCCTTCACTCATACTTTGATGATGTAATCAATAATAAAATGTTTAAATCAATAATTTTGAAGCTGTGAGTTCAAAGCCATCACCAGAGTAGGAGGTTCTGCAGGCTGTGCAATGCCAGAGATGCATTTTCATATTTGTGTCCTGCATTTAGTGCATGAATTTATAGATCAGCACATTTTGAGAGAAAATCCACAGGATTTTCCCATGCATCAAAATCCCTTTTCTACTCCTTTGGATTCAACTGCTTTTCTGTCTTAACTGAATCCCTTTACAATCCTGCTCAAGGGAAAAAAACCTTCAAACTTCACAAAGATACTTCAGTCTAGAAATTATTCAGAGAGAGCTCGGCTCTCGAAGCTCTCCCAGCTCAGTCTCTTTCCCTTTTTCCCTTCCCCTATCCTAAAATGTTTTCCACACACGCAGCATTGAAATGACTTGTAAATGAAAGCAGTTGCAAAGGAGAGGGGCAGGGTCTGTGCAGACTCAGCTGGGTGAGGACAGCTGGAAGCAAAGGGCTGAGAGATCAGCCCCTGCCCCAGCAGCATCCCCGGGCTGGCTGCAGCCCCTGTGGTCCAGGTGAGGGGAAAGGCTGCATCCCCCACAGAACTTTTCAGCAGCCCTGATCCGAGGGAGCAGCTCCTTTGTCAACCACCACATGAGTCAGACTGCTGCTGAAGGAAATCGTTTTGTTTACAGCAATGGGAAGGGAATTGCTAGTGCAATTAAAATAATTTCTTGTTTCATAATACAAGCCATACCAAGAGTGCCTGTTAGCTGCATTTCAGTGTCAGGTACTTAAAAAACAAACAAACAATCAATCAGGAGAAGTAGGTGCTAATTTCACAGAGGATTGTCAGTAAAAAGCAATCTTTATTTTAATGACCTCAAATCTTCCGTGCTGCTGTAGCCAGTCCACATTCCTGGTCCCTGGAGGCAGTGGGTGGACCAGGACACCTCCAGAGGTTACTGTCCTTTGCTGCCCACCTGAGGCTTTACTTGCTGCTGAAGGCTGTGAATCAGGGTGTGTGCAGGTATTTGTGAGGGAAAAGAGAAGAGTGAAACTTGGAGTTGTCATCCACTCATTACCAAGGCTGTTGCTGGCAGGGAACTCTCAAACCTCTCCCGGCCATGATGCTGCAGGTGCCCAGGGCTAGCCTGGCTCCAGTAAAGTGGATCCATTTCAAGATTTGTCCACGGATTTCACCACCAAACATAAGATTTGCAACAATAGTGTCTCATGTAAGCCCTGACTGACTCAAGAAGGGGAGATTTGTTTTCAGTTTTTTGAATTTTCCAACTGTGCATCTGCACGGCAGAGCTGAAAACCCAAATACATTCTACTTGCTGATAGCACCTGCCAAGTCCAGAAAGAATACCAAAATACTGATATGATCCATCACAGTTCATATTTCTCAAGACCCAAATATTTGCAGGGAAATTGCCAAGCAATTGGTTGGGAAGGAATAATAACCCTCCTTTCTCACATACACACACCAATATACAGCTCTGTGCAGCAATTCTCAAGAGCCACATTAAATAATGTATGTGCTGCTCATGGACACTTTGCAGCAGGGGGAAGTGAAATCCACAGTGTTACATATTTCATTATTTGTTCAGCCCTATTGCTTGTTAACTCTTTAGAGAAGTAAAGCAATCTCCCCCCAAACTCTTTGATGTGTCCTGGAGTGAATTTCTGGAGAAATACAATACTCTTTGGGATGGAGTGGCATAGCAGGAGGATACCTTCATCCTGGCAGATTCCTAAACTGAACAGATTTGATTCATCTGCAATTCTGAGTAAAATCTGAGTAAACTTTTTCTGAGTAAAGGTAGGTTTTGATGTGGTTGTTTTAAGGAAATGATAACAATTGATAGAAATGCTGATAATTAACATTTAACAGTTGCAGAGGATTGTGATGGATTCTCTACCACTGGAAAATGCTTAAATAACAAATAGATTTTCCCCCCCCCTAAAGATTCATTGCAATTCAAACAAGGTCTGTTCAAAGTCTTCAGACATTTGTTACTACAGGAATCCTAAACAGATTGCCACAATGGCCTTTTGGTATAATTGTTTGTGTCATCAAGACTTCATAGGGAAAGACAACCCTGCCATGGGCACAATGTCAGAAGCAAAGATTGGTCTCTGTCTGAAGGGGTTTTCAGTGTAAGACTGAGATAAGGAACAACAGAAGGATGTAGGATAATAGGACAAACTGATCTACACAGCAATACCAGGACAAAATTCTAAATCTGTAGATGTTTTTAAGACCCTGCCAACCTCTGCAGCCTCGGGAAGTTTCAAATACTTTGTGAATAAAATATATCAATATTAACTTTCCAATGTTTTCTTCCTGGGGGAATAAAAAGTTACTATTAAATAGTAGCTTTCGAATTCAGTTCAGACTGGCTACACCAACCAAACATTTCAGGCAGCAGCAGCTGCAGAACTTGTTTTCTTTTGAACCAG
Organism: Vidua macroura; assembly: GCF_024509145.1. Taxonomy (NCBI): domain Eukaryota; kingdom Metazoa; phylum Chordata; class Aves; order Passeriformes; family Viduidae; genus Vidua; species Vidua macroura. The sequence goes on along the minus strand of NC_071572.1, from coordinate 6,106,298 downwards.
TACAGACTGTGACCAGAATTGTGTTAGATCTCACAGTCTAGGTAGGGCCAGGTCTGGACAACACTTGGAACAAATATACATTATCCCTTTGATCTTCTGAAGGAATCCACACCCTTCTTGATTTCTTTACAAGAGGACTTTAACCATGGTGGAAGGCTGCTGACAACTATCCATATATGCATTTCCTGTGTCCAGTCAGCTTAATTATAAAAATCTCAAAATGTTCCTATGAATCTGCAGAATATCTTTTATATCTGTTCCAAAGAAGATGAAATTAAATTAGATGTTAGCTTATGTTCTCAGATGTAATTTATGTAGCAGGATTTCAATTTAACTACCAAAATATTAGATATAACTGAATCTAAAGAAAATAAAATCGTTTAAATGAAACATATCCCCCAGTATTATTTTTTATTTATAAATCCTTATGCAACTATGAATCCCTGAAACTAGTTTTAATTGATAAATATTGCATAAGATCTGGCTTAAATCTGCTTTTTAGAGATGATTTGCATTTTAAAATGGACTCTAACTCTATAGTGCAGGCTTATTTATAATAAATATTTAAGCAGACATGTATCTTCAAGAATTAAATATCATTAATGGTAATTAAAAGGACACAGCTTGTGAAATGTATTTGGAAATGTTTTCTATTTGGTAAAAGCATCAGGCAGGGGGAAGAGGGTGATGACACCCAGCCTAGAACACTGCAGCCTGAATTCCCAATATTTTATCAAAAGGGTTGATCACACTGTGTCTGTACTTAGGGCTTTTGGAGACCAGCATTACACCTGTTACCCTGCAACTGGGGCAAATCCAAAGAGTTTCCCCAGACCTCACATCCAGCTCCCCACCTGTTAAAAAACAGCTGCAGTGTTTGTTCCTGCACCTCTGGGTCTTGCAGGTGCAGCTCTAACCCAGAATAACCTGGATTTGCCTATTTGACAATGTGGATGTGCTTAGGGAGAAGTTAACTTTTTAAAAGACAGCCTTAACTCTTGTTCCAGGCTTGGAAACCATTTGGGGATCATTTAATTCATCCCTTTATTTCCCATTCAGATCTGACTGTTTCTAAGTGTTGTTGGAGCCCTATGGCCTTTTGTAGCTCTCTGAGTACAAATTCTCTTCATAATAAAAGAGGCAATTAACAAATTGCAAAGGAAATATTCTGTCATGGGAAATATAATTCTACATGTATATTATAGAAAAAAAAAGGGAACAGAAATCTGATCTTGACTGTGGTCACCTAAGTTAATAATACTATTTCCATACATTGCACTAATTATTTGCTTCATATAGTTGGATTTATGCCTACAACCAAAGGAAAGATTTAAATTGGAAGGAGTGGTGGGAAGAAAAAATAGTAGAGAGAAAAAGAAATACTGTGTTTTCTTTCCTCAAATATTCATTGCTTTCCTTAATTTCTTCTTCCCTTTTTCTTTCACTCATTCTGTATTTAGGTTTTCTTCCTCACGATCACCAATCTAATCCACTAGTTTTGTAATTCTTATCTTTAAAGTATGGAATTTTCTTTCTATCTACACCCACCAACTGGAACAAGAGGGAGTAAAAAAACATTTCTTTGCCTTAAAGGGCAGCATCGCTGTGAAGAAATGACTGTATAAAATTGATATCCTCTCACAGAACAAAATTGATGCTTTTTGCACTAAGGGACATTCAAGTTATTTTTTTTTGGAGAGCAACATACTGCTTCACTGGGTGTTTGCAGGAGAGAGCTGGTGTGGCTGAAGGAGCAAGATCAGACTTCTGCTTCATCTTGTGGCTCGTTAACAGGGCCACTTGTCCGGCCTCACGGGGTGACATTGGCTGCTGACTCAGTGAAAGGCACTGACAATGCCACCACCACATGGGGAAGATGAAGGAGTAGCAGGACCAGAGGAGATCACAAAATCACAGAACCACAGAATATGCTGAGTTGGAAGGGACCCACAAGTATCACCCATCCAACTCCTGGCCCAGCACCATCCCCAGGTGTCACTCCATGTGACTCAGAGCATTGTTCAAACCCTTCTTGAGCTCTGCCAGGCTGATGCTGTGACCACTGCCCTGGAGAGCCTGTTTAGTGCCAAACCAACCCTCTGGGGGAAGAACCTTTTCCTGATATCCAACCTAAACCTGCCCTGACACAACTCCAGGCCCTGTCAGTGTCACCACAGAGCAGAGATCGGTGCCTGCCCCTCCTCTGCCCCTCACAAGGAAGCTGTAACTGCACTGAGGTCTCCCCTCAGTCTCCTTTCTCCAGGCTGAACAGACCAAGTGCCCACAGCTTCCCATGGCTTCTCCTCAGGGTCCTGCACCATCTTCATTGCCTTTGGCCACTCTCCAATAGCGTCACGTCTTTTTTCCATTGTGGTGCCCAAAACTGCCCTCAGCACTTGAGGTGAGGCTGCCCCAGCCCAGAGCAGAGCAGGACAATCCCCTCCCTTGCCCAGCTGGCCATGCTGTGCCTGATGTCCCTCAGGACAGGGATGTCCCTCCTGGCTGCCAGGGCACTGCTGGCTCACATTCAACTCTCCATTGAGCAGGACCCTTTTCCATGGCACTGCTCTCCAGCCTCTCATTCCCCATTTGTACAATGCTGGACTGGATATGGCTCCTGGTGGTGGGAGCCAGGAAGGGACCAGGGGATGGGGGGACTGAACAACTTCCAAGTTACATCACATGGCATGAGAAGGCTTGATGTCACCAGAGATGTGATCCCTTTCCTCCAAGGGGAGAGGGATGCAGATGATGGATTTCAACTGCAATCTTCAATCTTTGGTCTGATTTAATCTGTGTTTACTGCCTGTGATGACAGACAGGATGCAAAATCTCAACTTCCCTCAGAGACTATGATAAAACTGAAAGGTCTGGCAGGCAGTCACACTGCATTTTAACTGGTAAACCAAAGCTCTTTATATAGAAACTATTAAAACCATCAACATAAAACACCAGAGCGCTGTTTTTACAGTCACCTTTCAGAGGGAGCAACAATCTAAAGTTAAACCTTTATGTAAGGAGGAGTTTTATGACTCCTGGACTTCAGTCTGTTTAGTTTATCCCCAGAAAGGTAAAAAAGGATCTGAACATGGCCTGTAAATACCTCTGATAGCAAAGGGCTTTTTAAACTAATGGATTAGGGTAAAGCAAGATCCAACATCTGGCAACTACGCTAACTGCATTCAGGAGCAAAGGCATGCATTCCTAACAGCCAAGATCTCCAACCAAATCACTTGCTGAAGGGTACATTGGATTCCTTCTCAGGTGAAGCCTTGAAATTGAACCTGTGTACCCTACCAAGGGTTAGAGGCTCAAAAGAGAAACCAATTTGATAAAAATGTATGGCTTCTGTCAGGCAAGATGATCCTAAATAGTCCTTTCTGGCATTAAAACTATATTCCTAGCATTCAGTTTAGAGTTGCATAAAGGGAGGAGTATTTAATTTAGAAATTCTTCAATGAAGTGTCTCTATTTACTCTCTTTCTCAAAACATGCCTGTTCAGGAAAAAAGTGATATGGCCACAGTGTTCACACAAAGGTTTAGAGTTCACTGGTGCAAATTCCTATTCTACTCTTCTCCAGAACATTTAGTACCTGTTGAGGATCCACACTTTGACCAGAATATTCAATCCAGAGAAAAAAAAATAGAAAGAATAATTATAAAGATGTGTGAAACTTTTTGATATTGGGTAAAAATAGCTCAGGTCAACACAATTGCTCACTTTCCCTGTCCTCTCACAGGAATACTAACTGACTTTTGAGATCATGTGCAAACATCTATGGCCTGAACCTCAGACTCCTATAGAAATTCCACAATTCATGTGGTAAAGTAATTTCTGAGATATTTCAAACTCCTGGGAGCACTCTGAAAAGTCCTGGAACTAAAACTGTTTTCATACCCTGCCTTAGGAATCATCATATTTTCTTAATGACAGAGATGCAGTGCCAAATATGGATCAATTTTTCTCCAGGTTGCTATGACTTCTAGCAACTCCATAAGCAACCATGCACTATCTTTTTCAGTATCTTAGGTTTGTGTAGTGGATTCTTTGTGCAACAGGCTCCTGTGCTCTGGGAGAGTCCAACACTATCAGTATTCACATACCAGTTATGTGGGTGTTGTGGTAAATGGTTTACACTAGAATTAATAATCTATAAAGATGTCTTGGTTGTATTACATAGATAACAGCAGCCTTACAACACTGATATCCCTACATCATTATGATGGATTAATTCAGAAAACAGATGAAATTTCTTAGTCAGGATTACAAGAAGCTTCTGTAAGTGTGACCAGCACAGAGATATGTGGATTGGCAGCCTGAAAAGCATGGCACATAAACAAAATCTGCCTTTTCCTGCTCTGCTTCCTCATCCTTTTGCTGCTTTAGGATCTGACCTCTTCAGGATTGGATAAAAACTTCAGTGACACCCCTATGGACAGGAGGACACTGAACAAGTTTGTGCAGTTTGGTCTCTTTCCAAGCTGCAATCCTCCACATGGCAAGGAATTCCACAGCAGCCATTTTCACTTTTGCAAGCAGCTCTTCCTGCAGATGAACCTGGGGCTGGGGAGGACAAGACATCCATGTGCACAAAAAGCTTTCCATGAGCTTTCTCCCAAAGAGAACGCATTCAGTGAGCAGCCCATACACCTAGGAGTGGTGTTTCAAGCAGCCCAAGCCCACAGTTTATTCCACTTTGGACTGCAAATTGTGAAAACCAGAGTCAGCAGCTCAGCACTAAGCCTCACATTCACCATCCTGCAGAATGGAGTGCTAATTATTCATAGGGAATAATAGCTTTCACATGAAGTAATACATTGACTGTCCTCCAAAATCTAGCTTGGAATTTAAAAGATTACGAACAGTGCCAGCAAAACTACTCCAGGGGAAAACAACCCTGAATCTTCAAGTTTAGACAAGAGCTTTACTATAAACAAACAAAAGTATGATATTGTTAAAATTGGTCTTTGAAATTGTCAGTGGGCGATCCACTATTTTTTTTCTTTTTTTCATGAAACCCTTCAAACAGGAGGGGAACTCTTACCTTCATATGGCAAAGTTAACTTCCAAACATTACCCAGGGAGCATTTCATAAAGAGTGTTGTGATATACACGTTCTGTTGCAGAGATGTTGAAACAATCATCTCAAGCTCTTTTCTGTAATTACTACTTAAGGCTTAAGGGCATCCTTGAAGCCAAAGAGATCTGGCTACAGAGAACCCAGAATTTCATTCCATCTTTCACTGGCTTGCCTTTGAACAAACCATTCCTTTTGTCACCAAAGCCAAGCTTTCACTTTTTGAGGACAAATAATTCTAACATAGAGAGTATTCTTCTCCCATTCACTCTATAGCAGGAAGGAACACTTAAGGAGCTTTAAGGAACATTTTGTTTATACCAAAAGCTCATGATAGTTCTCTTTGCACGAGTCTTCCATGTAGGAAACACCTGATGCTGATAGCTGAGATTCTCAAACACCTGGTACTACAGTTGCCAAAAAAAATCAGAATATAAATATATCTATATCTATATAGATATAGTTGTTTTGGTTTTGTTTTTTTTTTTTTTTTTTTTTTTTTAAGATACAGAGGTTGTTGAATGTCCTGGCTGTGTATAGCTGAAAATCAGACTGAGAAACGAAGGAACACAACAACTTTTGAACCTTCTTCTGTTTTGCACTCATGAAATTGTGAGAAGTTCAGAGATTCTCACATAATCACAGTGAGTTGCAGTCACCACTCAGTTCCTTTGAAAACAAAAACTTTCCTGTGGAACTCTGTCGCACTGACTCAGATTGTCTCAGCTATGGGCATCTGCAAATAACAAACAAGTGAAATGATGCTGCAGTCCAGAAAACATCACCTCCTTGTCAGAGAAGGATGCTTCAAGGTGCCACCATCTCCAGTTTCACCTGGTTTTTCTCATGAAGTTGCAGTCATTTTTAAGTTCTAAGATGCTGAACTTGGCAGCTATGAATCATAGCTAGGCTACAATATTTGACTGCTTCAAAATAAGTGTTCTTTAGCTATTTTACCTTGAGATTACTCAGAAATTTCTTCAGCATAAACAGTAGCTTCACTTTTCACTTAATCTCTTACATGAACTAAGACAATTTTTTCAAGCCTCACTGGCTTCAAGTTAAGATCAAGACAAGCAAATCACAAAATAGGTGGCTCAATGCTGCAGGTATTCATGTATTTCATTGCACACATGGAGGCTGTTCCACTGACATCAACACAACTGCTCGTGCGTCACTGCACATGTAAAGCTTTTGTAGGAGAGAGAGGCACAAGGAATTTGGTTTCCAAAGAAGTTCAATGCATGCAGCTCTCACTGTTGCTAACATCTCTGGCCATGGAGCTACTTGTGTAGGTCTGAAAATCTGAAAGTCTTGACCGAAAGAGTTAATATTAAGTTAAAGCTGGGATTTTGCATAAAAGCTACACCCTAATACATGGCTACACCAACTTGGAAAGGCAGCATTCTACATAACCAGTAGTAGAGGAATGCTTGGATTCAGACCCTAAGATGATATAAAATGTGAGTATTTTACACACTGAAACTACAGCCTTGCAGAAAAAGGTGTGGGGAGTTCTGTTTCTAAAAAATCAATAGTAATAGTAATAATAGTAATAATTGTCAAAAGATCTCTCTCAGCAATAGGACAAAGCTTTCCAAATAAAGAGCATTTTACCTACAGAAACCTGCAGGTCAGCTGGTGCCTGTTGGTGTAAGTTGCGTCACCAGGGAAAGGACAAGGCCTGATTCCAGCCTCAGGATACAGAAGAATGTCAGGGAATGACCAAAACCTGTCAGATTTCCCTGGCATTCAGAGTATGTGGATCAATCTGATGTCAGATACCATACCAGAAGGAACATATCATTATTGCAGCTCTGAAAAATAGAGATGAAAAAATAGGGAGTTACAACCTGATGGTTGGATTGGAGCAATTTCACATGACATCTTTCTTTTGAAAGAATATTAGCAAGCAATTTGTTTTACTGTTTTTCTTTAACCATGAGCTTTTCTAAAGGAAAAAGTCTGTCTCTGCATGCCTACTCGAAAACCTCTTAGGGAAGCAGGACCTACATGTTGTATGTATCCTGAGTTTGTCTGGCATTCTTAGATACCCTCAAATGAGAATCAGTTTATCAGTTTCATTGCATGTTTTAAAAATATCATGAAACCATACTATACCATTTTAACTTGTAAAGTAGCTTATGGGAAGGTCTTTTAGACTAAACACAAAATATCCAGATACCCATGTCCAAAATTTCTCTACTCCTCACTGACTGCAAGTGTAATTTTTTGCTTTATGGATGTCCAAGCCTTTTCAATTTTCCACAACTATTCATGTGTATACATCACTCAAGAGCATGTATGAACCTTCTTCACTTATTCACCTTTTCCTGAACCCTACAAATACTTTGTGGACCATGAAGCATTCATAGACAAAATGCTGAAAACCATGGCACTAGAGGAAAAAGTCATAGCCCAAGAAAACTTCCATTAAAAAAGTGATAAAGGCATTTTTTCAGGCATTAAAGTGGAAATTTTCCACATTCAAATTCTGTGGTTTAAGAAAATTTCCTCCTTCTTTATTATTTATGTTAATTGGTACCTACATTCCTAGTGACAATAGCAAAGGCAAAGGGATGATGAATTTTTCTCCTTTTTAAATATAGGGTTAAGTACAGCCAATGACCTGAGCATTTCTATAGCTGAAAACTGGACTCACCACACCATTACCTCATCTATTCTTATCACCAGAATCCAATTAATCAAGAAAATCCTCCCTTGGGAGAGCAACACAGATAAATACAAAGTGACTTTTCACAGACAAGGAAACAATCAGCCTCTCTGAACTCCTTACTTGGCTTTGGAAGACAGAAACCAGTCTCTGGTGGATAACTTTTGGGATTTCCCATGATGGTGGAAATGGACAGACAAACATAAAATGAGTTACAGTTTAGCCCTCTGATCTTACTTGGTGAGTCTCATCAGGAAAATACCTAAAACCTACAACTGTATTTTTAAAACCCACTGTCTCCTCATGGAGCATTTGGAAGGGCAAAGCAGTGTGTAACAGACTGTTAACCATGTAGGATATACACTGTTAAACAAACAACGTGTTTTCTCCTTCTCCTTCTCCTTCTCCTCCTCCTCCTCCTCCTCCTCCTCCTCCTCCTCCTCCTCCTCCTCCTCCTCCTTCTCCTTCTCCTTCTCCTCCTCCTCCTGCTCCTTCTCCTTCTCCTCCTTCTCCTTCTCCTTCTCCTCCTTCTCCTTCTCCTCCTTCTCCTCCTCCTCCTCCTCCTCCTCCTTCTCCTCCTCCTCCTCCTTCTCCTCCTCCTCCTCCTCCTCCTTCTCCTTCTCCTTCTCCTTCTCCTTCTCCTTCTCCTTCTCCTTCTCCTTCTCCTTCTCCTTCTCCTTCTCCTTCTCCTTCTCCTTCTCCTTCTCCTTCTCCTTCTCCTTCTCCTTCTCCTTCTCCTTCTCCTTCTCCTCCTCCTCCTCCTTCTCCTCCTCCTCCTCCTCCTCCTCCTCCTTCTCCTCCTCCTCCTCCTCCTCCTCCTCCTCCTCCTCCTCCTCCTCCTCCTCCTCCTTCTCCTTCTCCTTCTCCTTCTCCTTCTCCTTCTCCTCCTCCTCCTCCTTCTCCTCCTCCTCCTCCTCCTCCTCCTCCTCCTCCTCCTCCTCATCCTCCTCCTCCTCCTCATCCTCCTCCTCCTCCTCCTCCTCCTCCTCCTCCTCCTCCTCCTTCTCCTTCTCCTTCTCCTCCTTCTCCTTCTCCTCCTTCTCCTTCTCCTCCTTCTCCTTCTCCTCCTTCTCCTTCTCCTCCTTCTCCTCCTTCCTTCCCTCAGTTCCTTGCTGTCCCAATCCATTTTGCAAGACCACAACTGGTGGCTGTGGAAAATGACTACAAGATCGTTAGCAAATTATTAGAAATCCTAAGTGGAAGACTCTAAGTAACCAGCTCTTCCCTACCATTCTTCATGAGGAATTTGTATACACACAATATCAGAAGGACATTCAAAGCACATTAACCTAAATAGTCTCCAAAAACTACAAAAGATGTATTTTCATATCAAAAAATCAAAATAGAACCTTTCATAATTATTTCCCCTGGAGAAAATAACCAAAATGACACATTATTATAGGATATATCCCTTCTGGATCATAACTATAAAATAGATTTTCAGAATTCATTCTTTAAAAAAAGAAAGTTGGGTATTATATCTTCTGTTACACCATTCTACTTTTGGCATATTTTTAATCTTGGCTGTTTATGAGTGTTTTGCAGGCCAAATGAAATTTCAAAATGAGCATTGAAATTTTTAAAAATACCATTTTTCAGAACTTTTTTTTTTTTGTAGGAAATTGTGGAATGGAAAGTTTGCAATTCCTAATTTTTCTGTGGAATTGCAATACAATTCCAAGTTTGGACAAGCATACCTGCTTCATCTGGGAAGGAGAGACTGATGCTATCAGGGATCCCTGGTAAACTGAGTTGGCTTTGAACTGATGACATAGTAATGAAGGTTTTAAATTCCTAAGCCATCCAACTGTCTATTAACAGCTCTTTAAACTTACTGCATACACACTGATACTGATCTGCTTATTACTGCAGAAATTCTAAACATAAACATTATTATGAAATCTTGTTTCAGCCACCAAGAACAGAGAGAGAGTGTAACACTAGACAGCTTTTCTTTGTCTTTTATTCCACGTGTGAGATTAGAGTTAGACATAACAGCCCTGTAACCTGCTCTGGGAGAAAAAGAAGCCCTTATAGGACAAAATGACCAGCAGTATTCAAACAATTTGGCCTGAAAGGCTTAGGAAAATGTAGGTGCAACATAGGGAGAGAGAGATATCACAGCTGAGAAGTATAAAGTACAGAAAAGTATGGGAAGGACACAGATGTGTGTGCTTTTGTCAAAAAACAGGGGGATTTTATTAAAGGTTAATTCATGGGATAATGCTTTTGTTGGTTCCATCAGCCAGAAAAGGGTTGCCCAAATGGACAACCCCTTCATACTGTGGGAAAGAAGGCAAACCCCTCTGACTATAAGCAATTTTGCACCATCAGCTGTCCCTTTTGGGCTCTCCTTCCTACGTTGTCTGAAGCAAAGGACAATTACACCGTCTGTGTGGAACAAATGCCCTCTTCCCCTGGTTTGTTCAGACCGCTAAATGTGGCTGCCTTCCCTCATTCAGGTTTTGTCTCTGGACTGATTGTGCTCTGCAGCCTGATTTCCACTTGAGTCCACTCAGGTCTAGGATGCTGAAATAAGATTGTTTCCACTCCTGGAGGCTGCCAGGGTTAGTGCCACACACTGCCTTAATGAGCTTCACCTCGAGCACGCGACCCAGCTGGCAGTGAAAAACAGGAAGCATTTTGGCACACATTTTCCCCTTGTGGGGTGAGAGAGGAAGCAGACGTGAGCCCTGGCTAACACTGACACAATTAAAATGGAAACAGAGAGCTGCCTTGCCCTCGATGCAGTGTGAGATGAACCCTGGGTCACCCCTTTAGGCTGTGTCCCTGCCAAGACCCCTGGGTTGGATTGGAGACGTGCGAGGAATATCCACGTTAAAATGCACATACAAGTGGTCTCCAGGTGCCTGAGGCAGCAAAGTCAAAGGGATGTCTCCCCATCCCCACAAAATCTGGATCAAGCCCTATCTCTTCCCTTCTAGTGAGCAAGGAACCTTTGAATTAATTGGTTAGAAAAGTTTGTTAGGTGAAGGTCGCTGCTGTATTTGGGGCACCAAGAGTCTTCTAACACTATAGCATTAAAGAAATGATGGCATTTACACTGAGGCAACAGTATTTACACTGAGGCAACTGTACTGTGTAATTTACTAGTGCAGATATTCTGGACTTGACAAAACATAGTGACTTTTAGTGGCAATTCCTCCAAGTGGTCCCATTTCAGCTGTTGACAAACAGAGGATTTCATTCTCCCAGGTCTCTTGGAACTTCCCAAGTCCTTCTCATAGGTGTGTCCAAATGTGCTTAATGTTAATTCATCTTCATCTTTGCTTCATTTCTTCATTTGGGTATTTTGTAATAGCAGCAAGCATAGAGGAGGGGGTGAAGGGGTGGGGAAAACCTTCTCACCTTCTTTTCTTGCATTGGTAAATAACATTCAAAGAAGCTTGGAAGTTATGTAGTTGTAAGAAAAAAATATGATCCCATTCCACACCTTGGGACATGTTTTCTTGATGTAAACTTAGCAAAGGTACATGAAAGAACATTTTAGCATGAAAGTATTAGTCTATGTTTCATTGTGACTGCCAAAACAGGATACTGTGCTGAGCAGAAGCATTTTCCTTTAACACAAGTATGACATTTCTGAAAGATGCCAAGGTGAAATTTGTATCATCTTCATTAAAAGCCAAATCCTACAGTCCTTATCAATGGCCAAACAAAATTTCAGAGCAAGTGCTACAGGGACCCTTAGAAAAGATAGCAAAATACAAAGTGATATTGGTGTTCAGCACAGTCAGGGTGGCATCTCTCTCTTTTTCAAAAGGGATACACTTTTTGTCATTATGTCATGGGCAATGCTTACCTAAAGCAGTGTCATTCCAGTAGGCAATTATTCCCACTTAGTGATCAGAATCTGCATAATGAGATGTGATGGCTTTTCCTGAGATGCAGAGGAAGAAGTAATTAAAAAAAATCCCACTGGATAATGTTCATCAGCTTCTACACATTTTTTGGATGAACTGCTAAATTTTGTGGAAAAATTCACCCCCTCATCCCAGTGATCAGCATTCATCTGCTCTACATGCAAGGGCTGAACATTCATCAAGAACCATTTAGTGCTTTCTTGGTGTAAATAAAAGAAAAAATATTTTTTTACAGTAAAGACCTTTGTCATCTGTAGAACTCCAAGTAATTTACAAAGAAGTCAATATCTCCATCTTGCAGATGGAAAGCAGAAGATCAAGGATGACTTAGTCAACCCATGGTCAAGCAGAAACAAAACCTGGAGTGCCCTAAAATCTTGACCCCTAAAATAGGGTCTGCACTCACAAATCCAGATGCAGAGGGGGCATTTTAGGGAATAAAATCCAGCTGTGCTTTCAATACTGTAGTAGCTATCGCCTTAAAAAAAAAAAAATACTGATAGATACAAAATCAGGCAGCTGGATGAATGGTGGAAAGATGACATTTGATCACCTTAAATGGAAAATACAAGCAATGTAGACAGTCTGCTCATAAGTCATTCACAGGTATGAGTCTATACAAGCCAGTTTTGCAAGAGTTTGTAGATCTTTTTTATGATTGTGTTTCAGCTTCAAATCTTATTGGCATCTACCCACAAACTTGTCATCTCTGGAAACCCCAGCTTATGCTAAGTGTAGGCCCTCTGAGGGCTCTGAAAACACATGGAATATAAAAAAAAAAAGGCAGAAAATAACTGGGAATGGAGAGGAAGCAGAAGGAAAAGCAGAAAGAGTAAAGAAAGAAGAATAAATTTGAGAGGAAGGAAGCAGGAGAATGAAAAAGATTAAGAGAAGGGAAGAGTCATGAGAAGAAATATAGGAGGAGAGATAGGGAAATTTGGTTTTAATTATGTTTGTTGTAGTTCTTCATGCACAAAATTACAAAGTGAAAACAACATAAACAGCTCTGCTGCAGGCATGCTAGGAAACAATCCATAAAGCAAGGAAACGTTACACAGGAGCTTGGAGTGACTTACTGCATTATTCACCATGTAGTAATTGCCCAAAAGAAATTAATGGGACTTTTTTTAATTAGTTTGGCAGATAGCTGGAAAGACTTATAGGATTCTTTGCTGTAGAGTCTTTACCTAAATAGCAGATAAAAGATAACCAAGACCTTTAGAAACTAGTTGTAAAATAAAAAGTTAGATATGCTTTGTGCAGGAGAAGCACCCCTGCCCCAGAGCAGGACTCTTCATACCAGAAGCAGGATATGTTAATATAGCAAGACACAATCCCTGCTCAGACAACTTGAAGGAAACATTGGAATGAAGAGAGAAGCTGTGGTGAAAACTACAAAATTAAATAATTTTGCAAATCCGAACCCTGAACCCCAACAAATTCCTAAATCCACCAATAAAGCTGGGCGAGCTTTCAGCTACTCAAATATTGCAAAGGACAAGCATAACGGGAATAGTTAAGTAATTTAGGTGTGACGAGTTTTGGCAGGGTAAAGTAAAGTCATTCTCCCCAAAGAAAGGGACCCAAATACCACAACATTTCCAAGTATTCTCATTTGTATTCCACATTATCCCTGTATTTCTAAATCTGTGCTCATTTTATTTTCTCTCTTCAAAGAAAGAAACTTCACAAAACCCTTTGACCTGAAGGCTGAATGGAGAGTACCTCCTATCCATAGCAGATTTCCTTATTTCCCCCTAGAGTTTGGATGATGATCACAAAGATTTTTCCTTTCATTTCCTTATTACCCATTTCTACCTTTGAACATTTCTAATTTAGAAATCCATAATTCTTCATCTTCTTCATCTCAGACCTCTAGCTGCTGGATCTTCCCTAGTAGCAGCTAACGAGGCTGGGATCATTAACCAAACAATCAAGGAGAAAATCTAGATACATGTTAATAGGAGGATATTCTTTCTCGTTATAGCACTGACAATGTATCTTAAAGTTTCCTGTCAAAATGTCCTTGAAATCTGCTGAGTGTTATCCTTGCCAAACACATTGTCACAAGAATTCTGCCTGTTTCTAACATAAGCCTCGGAGCTGCTTGGTATAATTTCTGGCTAAAAAAAGTTAAAATCGGGAAGCTATGTACCCAAAACCAATTCAACATTGTAACAAAGTGTCTTTTTAACCATGTGCACAGGTCTATCTGCATGTGACCGTGTCCTGCACGGTGTGACTTGGCACCTCAGCTCTGAGCATCTGGCACAGCTGCAGTGCCAGGAGTGCAGCCCATTGTCACACCAGCAGTGACTAATAAGCACAGCATGCTGGCAAAACTCGGGCAGCCCCGGACTGCAGGGATGGGCACATTGCACAGCCTTCATCCTGCCAGCTGCCTCCAGATCTCATCACACCTTCCTGCCCCACTGGCCAGGCAAACACAACTGGTGCTGCTCTCTGGAGCAGTCCATCCTCTCTTATGTCCTTAACCTGCTCCACTCATGCTGCATTTCTCTCTTAAAGCCTCCTAACAGAGCAGAAGTGTGTCCATGGAAACCTTCCTTGCTTTGCGCTAGCTACACAGTCTGTTGCTACACTTTTACATCGAATTTGTTACTGCTGCTTATTCACTTGGACTGAAATGGTAAACTTGTCTGGAGATGTCCTGAATTATTCATAGGCAGCACGTACCAAGATAAGTCAGGGCATGAGATGCACCTCGGTGCTGAAGTCAACGTGGTGTGTGAGAGTGAATGATGTTGTGTGGCTTTGTGGGAGAGCTGCCGTCAGCCTCTGGGCAGATGAGGGATTGGGAAATGACCATTAGGACCTGAAAGCCAATTTGATTTGACAATGGAAGTGGGGGGGGAGTTTTTTGATACAGCAGCTGCCTTTGCCTCACTTTGATTGTGAACATAACATTATGGCTTGGAGTTCCTCCCATGTTTGTGTTTTGACTTTCACAGGAGCAGTTTTGTGGGCACATAGGGGCAAGTATATCTGATAGAGCTTAGGCAGCTAATTACTTCATTATGCCTCTCCAGGAAGTAGTTACATGACTACATATTGACTATGGCTCTGGAGCTACAGCTGGAAAACTGTCCATGGAAGTTGGATAAATCAGCCAATCTGTCATCCACCATCAGCTTTGAGCTCATCTTTCACACAGTGAAAGCGTATTCACTCTAAAGCATTTGTACTTTACCAACAATTTCTACCTTCCTCTGAAATCTGATACCAAAAGAGCCAGAAGCCAGTGTGTGTGAACGATGAGTGGACCTGGTTTGAAAACGCTGGGTCCAGTTCTTGTTGCACACCACTCCAGTATGCATTGTGAGACTTCCATCTCTAGTCTGAGTCTGAAGGATCAGAAAAGGGCCTATTTATAAAGCCATCACTTAATCAGGTACTTATGCTTTTCTAAAAAAAAGTGTACTTTTATTACTCTGAGAAAAAGGGAGACAAAGTGATTCCATACTGAAAACACTTCTGTAAGCCCTGGATTAAATGCTCACTTAAGCACTCATGTTCATCCTTGTCCAAAATGGGAAATTTTTTTTGAAAACACAAAATCTTTTAGAGAAGAGAATCTTGCTATAGCCCTTAGCAGACTTGGGAAGTGTCCTGAATTAGAGATATAAGTCACAAAAGCAAGGTGTCGCATGCCACAGCACAAGCTAATGGATTTAAAAAGAAAAGAGCTACCTTCATAAACCACTGTTGGTTGACCAGTTTGACCATTGTAAAGAGACTTCTCTTTGTAAATGGCATGTTCCTATTTAAATTAACTCAAACTTCTCTTTGTGCTATCTTTATTTTAAAATCAGATTTATACCAGTTAGTAATTTTTCCCTAAAGCACTTTACAGATCTATGCTGTCACAGTTGGTGTCTGACTTTCAGCTGTCAGTAATGTAGTACTGCAAGATGTTTTAAACTTAAATTATATATATATATATACATATATATATATCTTATATTTAAATTACTTCAGAATTGTGTACAGACCTTTGTTTTTAAACACTTGTTCTCTTTCTGGAGATCATGTACACGTGCAGAGTTTGCTAGGAATCCAAGAATTTTCTGATTCTAATACTCCTACAGAACATGACTAAATATTCAGCAATGCTTCAAATTAAGTTAATGCCCCACCCGAGCAGATCAGCTCTTCAAACAGCCTACATTCCTTCACCTGGGAGTGGAAGGAAATAATGAAAAAAAAGTAAATAAAGGAGTGAGATTGAAAGCATTTTTGCTGTGCAATTATCCTGATTCTAAACTTGCACTCCCTGAGAAAAAAGAGGGAAGGGCAACCCTTGAAATGTCTCTTGGTCATGGCAGGGAAAAATTGCTTGTGGATCAGTTCTACCATCTGTGCTCACCTTAACCAGTATCTTACTCTGACAGGCCACTGAATTCAGAGGGAGATCTCCATGCATTATGTTTTAAAAGCAAAGTAGATACGAGTGAGATGCCCCTCACAGCAGGACTTGTGCTCAGCTCTCACTGGGGGCTGGAGAAGAGAGGAGGAAGAGTATTCAGAACATCTTCCCTTCCATTTGGCAGTATAACATTCTTCTTACTCAGCCAATTTCCCCCCAGTCTACTCCATAAGGTAGCACTGAGCTTGAGTTCCTGACTCACAATGTAATTTTCACACATAACCAACCTGTCTGAGTGGAAGGGCTGGGGAGGAACATATTTCCACACATATACTTGTTTGAGAGTACACTCATCCACCTCAACTGATCATTTCGGAGTTATTAGGCAAATATCACGATGACACCAGACCTTCCTTCCAAGCCATCTGGAGGGAATAACTCAGAAATTTTGCAAGACTTTTCCTTTCTTCCCACTGCCATGATTTCATTACCATAAACCATCCTGCTAGCAGACAAATCAGGGAATTATGCACTGTGCTGAGCAAAGCCTTGGTGCAGGGTCCATATTTTGCCTTTTAGCTCACGACAAGACTCACATGTTTATCAGTCATATTCGGGAGCATTGCTGCTCTTCAGCAGAAATTTTTGCCTTCTGAGGAGGTGGTTTCTGTTCCATGCACCCTCTGAATCACATTCTGCCTTTTAGATTTTAGTACGCAACAATGACACAGCAAATTACACCCTTGTAATATGAAAACATAATATTTCTCTAGCAACAGTTCATAATGCTGTGACCAGCTGGTCCAAAATGGTTAGCAATGACACATTCTCAAATTCTCAAAGGCATGTTGGTAACACAGCTCCTCAAATTTCTTAGATTTAGGATGAAATGAATGGAGCATCCTACATGAAGGCATTCCACTGCAGATAATGCAGTAGTGGGAGTTTCAGAAGAGTTGAAGCCTTCTTGAATTTAAGCAGCTCACCTTATTTCTGGTGTCTTGTTCTCATGATGAGACAACATCTTTGATGACATCTCTGTATGTATGCTGATGGTACAGGAAGATAGGGTCACCCCTAAATTCTCTGCATCCCTGAAAGTGAAAGAAATGTGAGCAAGGGGAAGTCCATTGCACAGCATGTGCTGCTACTTACTTACTTTGACTTGACATTGATGGATGCATTCAAGTATTTACAAGCTGCCTGATGAGATGACTCAGAGAAAGTTTGAAAGAAACAGCACGGCTGACACCCCTGCTTGAAGGGGGAGGAAGTGGGAGGGAAAGATTGCCTTGAGATCAGAGTTTGTGGTTTTTTAAAATGCTGCTGCTTCACAAGCCCACTCTTTGTGCTGGAGTAATTATGTGGGTGTACTAGGAAAAAAAAGCTAAGCAGCCTGAGAAAGGTCTGGCTGTGGGGAAACCCAAATTTAAAGATCTTGAAGAAGCAGAGCAGCTCAGTAGTCCTGGAGGAGGGCATGCAAGCCATGTTTCCAAGAGCCTAGAGCAGTTACTGGACCAGTACTGGGAAGTTTGGGGTGCAGGTCAGCTCAGCCATCCATGGGCAACAAGCCCACCTTTCCATCACCCTGCTGTAAAACTCTTCCCTGCTGGGGTTGTCCCCAGTCTGTGGCATTGCACAAGACCTAGATCAGCACATTCTTCCAGAACTTGAAGACCACTTTAGTCAAAGGTTTCTCTGACCACATGAGGATGTAAATAGGATTAGGGACTAGAGGCCATTCAAAGCTATTCCTTCCACCCCTACAATGTGTGGCTGGGCCCTGGAAATTTGTCCTGGTACTCACCACCACCAAGCCCTCTTGTTTGGGGGAAGGCCAGAGCCATGGGGCAAGGCACAGAACAGCCACTCTGGAGATTGTGTCTGCAATCACTGATTTTTTTAATGAGCAGAGAGCAGAAAGAAATGTGCATCCTTGAATTACTTCATGAATTACCATTTTTGAGCTGTTGGGCAGGAAATACCTGCACCAAGCTGGGAAGGCATTCCCAAAAGCCACCACAATTAAGTCTTCCAATTTTTCTAACAGCTTGTGCAAGTCACACAGCAACAGTGTAGAAAAAACCCCACAGAATCCAACGTTCTCCACAATTCCATATGGGAGTGATGCACCTCCACCTGTTTTTATAACATCTCTCCATGGCCTAGGGAGGGAAAGTGCTCTTGTGAAGCCAGTGTTGCAAGGGAAGAGTGTGGTTAAATTTTTACTTCATCCCCATCCTTAAGACAGTCTTCATCAAGAAGTCCTCATCCTGTAGCCAGCATGGTAAGAAGGACAAATTCCTTGAGCAACCAGTTGGCACAGTTCCCCAGCAGGAATGAAGAGGAGGAAAAAGGCCATTTCACCTGCAGAGTTCTACCAGGGATTTTGTAACTTACCTTTGTACAAAGAAACCAAAGATCTCAAAGATGTGAACTATTTCTTGTATGCATTGCTGCTTTAACGCATCAGATAAACTCCTTTTAGAATCCATTTCAGACAGGTCTAAAAACAATGCAGGGATGTCTTGAGCATCCTTTGTCTGCAGCTCACACCCAGGTGAGCTCCACACCAGCTGTGGGGGCCTGGGTAGAGGTGTTGCTGTGGAAGTGGGACTTTGGTGTGGATCAGCCACATCAGCAATCATCAGGTGCTGTAGCAGAGGTGTCCCATAACTTGCAAAAGGAATATGATGTACAAGAATTATTCTCCACTCAAGGAAATATCACATGCTACTATTTATATTATTTTGTATCCTCTAGGGGCTTGGGTAATTCTGTATGCTTCCTGTTCCATGAAATCAAATTTTTTAAATCTTTAAAAAGGGGGGAGAGATTAAGAAACTAATGGAAAATCCTAAAATGGCTGTCATTTTTTTCTGAAGATATCAGAGTATTTCCCTCAAACATTTTTTTCAAAAACCTCTAATTGCATTACACAATATTTTATTTCCTTGAAATTTTGTTTTTCTGTCAGACTTTGCTGAAAGGGATATTTTTCTTGTCAAATCTTGTGTAATTACAACAGTAAAGGCACATTTTCCACTATGGTGGTGAAATTTCATTTGGAATGAAAGACATTAAAGAAATGTAGGTGTATTAATTGTTGTTGAAAATAGCATTATGTAACAGACATTTGATGGACTTGCAGGTCTTTATTGGAGGTCAGATGCAGGTATTACTCATCCCCCAGTGCTCACAGAACTTGATGCCCCTTCTCACACCAATGAAAAGACTCTAGTGGACTGCAAAAGGATCTGTTTTGGGACACCGGTACATCAACTTAATTCCTCCTTTCTTTTGGGAGTATAAAGGAGCAACACTGACTGGCAGAGTGCAGTGAGGAAATTTGCTTAATTGCTAGAGCAATAATGCTTAATACAAATCATGACACACAAATAAAAGAACAGGAGAAAGGAGCCTCTAGCTGCACAAGAGAAAAGCTCGATGAGATTTTAAAATGTTCCCTTGCATGCATATATGCAGTGTTTTGTACAGTAACCATAAAAATGACATGTTTTATACCTTTCAAGCACAAGCAACCTGTTTTGACTTTGTAGCACTTGGTGAGTCATTAGAGAAACTGATCTTACTAAAAGCTTTGCTATTTCCCTTGTTCTAACTGAGATCCCTAAAAATAAAGGCTTGGGTAAGATACAAGCTGCAAAACCAAAATAATGTGCATGTTCATTGTCTCCCCATCTTTGCAATGTGCAGACGTGGGCATCCAGCTTGCCCTTCCTTTGCCATCCAGGACAAGTTCTGGCTCCAGAGCTGCTCATCTGAGGTGGAGCCCCACTGGACACAGATTAGGCTTCCTCCTTTCCTGCAAGTGCATGTGGAGGGGAAATGAGGGTATCTTTTTGCTCATAGATTCAGACACTGGGTGTTCTGGCATAGCTGGTGTCCATGATGACACCTGGCTGAGCTCACTCCACCTGCCCATCCACCACATCTTGACCATGACATTCCTGGCAACACTAAGCCTCTGGAACTGGAGCTGCAGATCCAGGCACTGCACCTGTCACAGGTCCCTTGGCTCATCCCCTGCCTGGGATCTGCCTGCTGAGCCCTTGTGCCTGGTTTGTGCCATCCTGAGCTCTGGACACCACCACAGCTGGTGCAGAACTTCCCTTTGCAGCTGAGCTCAGCAGGGGAACAGCAGAAATTAGAGCAAGAAGACAGAGACACCAGAAAGCCTTTGCCTGTGATCACAGCATTTCTCTCCTTAACAATCAACCACCAGAAGTGAAAGCAATTTACAGGAGGAAAAGCAACAACTAACCTATAAATAAAGTATTGCATTCCTTCTTAATGTATTTCCCCCCCAAGCAATCAATTAATGTTTCTGCAACAAAAGAGATTATCAACTCCTGTGAGTGGGAAAGGAGGGGTCTGATGTGAGAGTGAGGGGGCTCTGCTGCAGAAAGAAGCATCTCTCCTGCAAGATGCTGCACATTGCATCCAACAAATGGAAGACATTCCTGCACTGAGGAATCATCTTATCTCTTTATCCAAGCATCTTTGAGTTTTATTTACTTGTTTTTGAAGGCTGAACAAGCAGCTATGTGTGCAGAGAGGCAGCAGGGTATTAATTTGCTTTGTTGTTCATGCCTTCAATCTTCCTCTGGCTGGTTGTGAACAGTATTTTGCTGCTGAGTACCAGTGGACTCTTTCATGGTGTCTGAAAGCTCGTCAATAAAAGTAACTGCAACAAGAAAAG
This sequence comes from Vidua macroura, assembly GCF_024509145.1. Taxonomy (NCBI): domain Eukaryota; kingdom Metazoa; phylum Chordata; class Aves; order Passeriformes; family Viduidae; genus Vidua; species Vidua macroura. The sequence goes on along the minus strand of NC_071572.1, from coordinate 6,085,551 downwards.
AACAGCTTTCCTATCATGCAGCACTTTCAAGTTATCTCTTGATAGCAAGCGGTCAGATGTTGCCACTATAAAACCACAGTTTTCTGGGATAATGTATAACCCGAACAATAAATCCAGTATTGTATTCCTAGTCTTTCACATCAGATATACAGGTCCTAGTGTCACTGCTTTTCCCTTCAGTTTAACCAGGGTTGGTCTGTCTGCTTAAGCTGCATGTTCTTCTGACTCCTACTCCTTTCTAAAACTAACCCACTTCATCTGCTGCCTGAATAAAAAGCTTCGCGTTAGTCACGACATCTTCCTGCACTGTTTTATTCACAAAGTTTGACAGAAAAATACATGTTATGAAACCAAATTTTAATGCTTGATGGAAATAGGTCCGAACCTGCCTGGGCAGCTGTCCTGTGAAAACTGAAGGCAGAATTAAAAGCAGCATTTTCACCTGCTTGATGTGTTGGCAGGCTTGGGTCACCCACTGATCAGACCAAAGACCATCATGCTGGGTGCACTGGAGGCCCTTCAAAACCAATACCTGACCTTTGACAGTGGTCAATAGTAGGTGTCTCAGGGCAGAGGAGGACAAATAAGTTGTGGTGGGACTCATACTCATTCCTCAACCTGCTGCCTCGAGCCAGATGTGCTCACAGTTTTAGTAGCTCAGGAAGTGTTTTTCATGTTGTGTTTTGGTCATTTTATGAAGCAATTCAGACTTTCCACTCCATAGCATCCTATGAGTAAAACATATACAATGATCTGATTTATGCATTTTATCCACTTTCTTAATTTGCTTCAGATATTTAGTCAGATAACACTAGAAGTGCTTGCCCAGAGAGGCTGTAGGATTTGCATCCTACATTCAAAACCAAGGAAGACAAATCCTGAGCTAAGCTGGCAGCGCTTAGTTTCAACCAGATTATGTCCAGGGATTCCTTTCAACCTAAATCATCCTGTCTTTGTAACTTGTCAGGGTGTTCACCCCCCCTTTTTAGCAAATAATAGTGAAACACCTCGTTCTTCATATAATTCACACCATCAACCACATCATTGATGATCCCATGAAGGACCAAAAACCAAGAGCCCCTCCCTGTCCTTGCCAGGTCTCTTTTCCAGATACCAGGGTGATTATTCTGTTTTGCCTCTCCCCTTAGAAAAGGGTAAGATGCCCTGTACCTTCATTCATCCTTGTCCTATTATTTATTCAACTTCACCCCTTCTAAGGGAGGGGAGAAGGACCACAACTCCTTGCAGAGTTTAAGAGGCGAGCAAATCCGGCACTTTCTACTGTGGGAAAATTGTATATCCAGACTATTAGATAAACTTCTCTTAATAACCCCAGTCTGGTCAGCTTTGCAGAGCCATGAAACAGCATTTTCCCCATGGTACTTTCAGACTCCTGTTTCTCTCTCTTAAAGTAATTCTTGATCGTAGTCCCATCTTACAGCATCCTCACTCCTCTCCTTTCTCTTCATTCTTGCACTTCCCCCACAGTCAGGGCAACATTGGTGTTTGTGGGGTTCTAGGGAAGCCAGGCAGTCTCAGCAGAAGCTTCCATCACACCAGGAAGCTCTGGCTTGAAGGGAAAGGCTGTGGCTCCTTGGCATCCTCAGTCACTGTGTCTTCTGTCCACCACAGCCACTTCTGCTGTCCTGTCCCACCACTCTCCCCCTCTCCTGCAGCACCTTGGGGCACCTTGAGTGTCCTGCCACACTTCAGAGCCTTCCTTATCTCCACAAACAAAAGGTCACAGATAGCTTTCTTCCACATCAACACCTTAAAATGGCTCCACAAAGGAGCAGTGAACATCTGGGCCAGTGCAGGGGATGGAGGGAATAGAGTGGGGCTGAAGAGAGGGGCAGATGATGGCACTGCACTGCAGAGGCAGCTGCTCCATCAGCTGAGGCTGCTGTGGGACTGCAGTTGTGCTCACACTTCTCTGCAGCTGTGCTCACACTTCTGGAAGCTCAGAGCCTAAGGAAGGAAGCTGCTAATGAGCAGCAGATCTTTCCTTCTTCCCTTTCTCACATGCCAAAGTACAATTCTTTTAATGGCAAAAGATAATAACTCTAAGATGTTATGATTACACTACCCTTTTTTTTTTTCCCAGCAAATCTTTGCTGGCTTTACATAAAGTCTGTCCTCACAAGTCTGTGTGAGGTACCTAACACTGAAAGCAGAAGGCTGTCTTACAGAGAAATAAGGTGGAGTTCAGGGATGTAAAACTGTGTGATTGAGTTCATGCAGTCTATTAGGAGCAGTCAAGAAACAGGACTTAAAGGTCTGTCTCAGACTTCATTAATGTCTTTAACCAGTAGAAAAGTTCTTGTACAGAAGGAAGCATTTCTCCATGTAATACTGCTGGGGAAGAGATTGAGCAAAAGCCTGATGTATGTCTGAAGGAGACACCGAATTTCTTTTCATGCTTTTCAGGTATCTTATCAATACCCTTATCTTTCAGTATCCAGAGCCTTACTTTAACTTTCTCATCCCTAAGTAAGATGACTCAAGTTAGATGCCCTCACACAGACTAGAAAAACAATTTTCTGTCTGGGTCAGACTATTCCTCTTCTACATATCTTAGTGTACATTCCTTTTACATATCTTCTGAAATCCCTCCAGACTTTTCTTCAGATTTCTCTTCAGAAATCTGAAAAAGATAAGCCCTGTTCTTCTAATATATAGTGATGGGACATCCTCCTCCCAGCCAAGGTTCTCTGCTCTCCAGCTATGGCTCCTGCTAGCAATCTTCATGGGCTTAAGTGAGGAAAGTATTTAAAAATTTTTTACATCTATCCCTGTTTAGGAAAGCACTGGAGTCAGGAACATTTGAACACACTTGCAATCCCTCCATACTGTCAGTGAACTGTTGTAGAAAATGAGTGTCATACCCACAAGGGCAACAAAGCAGAGGAAGAGTAACATAACTGGTGGGACTTTCATGTTTGTCTAAGGTTTTAAATAGTCAATATTTTTATATCATATGACTTCAAAAAATGGTATTTGTTCATGTAATTAGAGACTGTACTGTCCCAAAACAGCCAAATTGAGACTCTGTGTGCAACATGAATGTAGTTGTTTCCTGGTATCTGCTTATAATATATTCTTAATGTATTCTTTTATTCTTTTATAGGTTTATTTTCTCTATTTTATTCAATATTCCAACATATTTTAAAAGGTAAAAAAAAAAAAAATGAAGACAGAAAAAGATGAAGCTAAATTTCTAACAACTATGGCAAGGACAATCCTATATATCTCTAAGGTTTTTCTGCATACTCTGGGAGTTACAATCACAACAAGACAAAACATTTCTACCTTTGCAGAACCTGATCACAGTCTGAACTGCTATGCCATCAGGAACTCAGACTGTTCCACCAAATGCTTTCCACCAGTCAATCTCCAAGTGAATTAAGAAGGAAGGCAAGTATTACTGAACCATTTCACAGTCACACAAAGACAGTGGTTCCCAAAAAACTGAAAGGAAATACCTCGAGGAGAGAGGTCAGGAGTAGTAAAGTCATGGAACAGCACAAGGCTCACTTAAATCCCAAGCGATGGTGATGGCTCCCATTACTCCTCCAAAACCAGTAGACAATGAAAAATCAGATTTCAGTTTCACTTTGATTTCAGGCTGTCCTCCACGTGACTGCATATTGCACCTCCTGTAAGAAAAAGCAAGAGCTTCCCTCAGGCTGTCCCAGGAAGGCCTTGTCCCTGAAGCTGTTGCAGGGCAGACAGCTGTAGAAATCGTTTTTCTATGACAAGAACACGATGTGCAGAGCAGCACGTTTGGCTCCAGAACCCAGTGAAAAGGCAGGATGCGGGAATTGCCTCCCACTCTGGCAATGAACCCAGAACCACATCCTCTCTCTTGGGAGTGACCCACTGTTTTTTCCTCTGCTGCCTACTACAGACCATGATGGTTGACATCCCACTGGAGCCTGAACGGGGTTGTTTATCCTGTCAAGAATACCATGCCTAGGCAAAATGGGACTTTATAGCAGCCCGCAAGTAGTCAAATCCCAGCCTCTGTAACCTGAGTGCAGAGATGCACTCCTGCTCTTCCCATCCTGCTGTGGTGTTCTGTTTCTGGTAGCTCAACCATGTGCTCTCCAAAACAAAGAAATACTACTGCAACCACTTCCCTGACACTCTTAACAATGCTCTTTTCATATCCCCCATATTAAATCTGATGAGATGGCTTTGCTTAAACCTGTACACTCACATACATATTTTCATGCTGAGACAATGTTTAATAAGCTCAGTCCTGCCTGGCTGAACAATTTCTATCCAGCAGGTAGGTTCACAAACCTTGAAAGGAGTTACCTGGATACCTTTCATTATTATGGCAGCATCCCTAGTAAATAGGGAATCATGGCTGGAGTTCTAACAGATCATTTCCATCTTCCCATATCAGCAATCCCACTAAAGCCCAGGGTAAATCTGCCCTAAGGTGAGGACCTGGTGAGCATCCAATACCACCAGCATTCAGTTAGCAGCTTGAGCAAGCTCTGGAGGGCTCAATTTCTAGAGTGAGCACTGCTCCCCCTAAAACTGGACAAAACTCTATGAAGAACAAGCCTTTTTATGGCTGTGATGGAGTTGTGCTCTCAGCTATTCTAGCAAAAGGATGAAGATCAGAACAGTCATAGTTGACAGTATAAATTAATCCCTCTTAATATTTGCCTTGCATTTTAAACTCAAATGCCACTAACATACATATGTTTGAAAACAATCAACTGGTGTCTATTTCAATTGTGGTTGTGTATGCTCTAGAATCAATTTTCCCTATTTGGACTCTCTTCCATGCCTTCATGAGTTTAATCACCTTATTAAAAAATGTGCAAGAAGTATAAATAAGAGAAAAAGCAAACCTTTCAGCCATGAGGCTGAGTGGAGACATGTATATCAGTGAACACATTTCCTGAGTAATAGCACACTACACAGTTTGTAAAATGCAATTATGTTGTAGCAACTCTTATCAGGAAACATATTTACACTGATTTCTTGTGGCAATAGATCAAAGAACTTATTTTACTGACCTATATCTGTATTTAGTTGTACAGCAGTTTCTTACATAAATAAGCAAATTGTCTTCCTTTTTCTGAATAATTTCCTACTAATGGAGAGCAGTTTTCCTGACAGAGATGCTTTGCAAAGATTAATTTTTGAAGGCTAAAATTGGTGTCTGAATTTAAAATAACTCATGGTTGGAAAATTGCAGATGTGTGGAACACTGGCTGTCTGTAGAGGAAAAAAGAAGCAGTACACACAATGAGGCCACCACCCTGAGAAGACACTAGCAGGTGGCCTTGCCACAGAAATAGAGATATTTTTTCTCCTTTGTCTCTATCCACCCACAAAACCACCTAGAAAAGTATAACTAATATTCATCCAAAAGAGAAGGGCCAAGGAGCATGTAAGGCTGACAAATCCTGGCTCTTATTCCTTTAGTAACTAGGGGTGTGTGGAATTTACTTCCCAACCATTCAGCCAGACTTCCATTGAGACGGGGCCTCCAGTACAGCTGAGCAGCAGCTGATGGTGACTCCTTTGTAAGGGATTTTAAATGTTTTGTTTCCGTTCTACTTTTAAAAACCATTACTAGCTGTGTAAGGGCTCCACACATGGGACAGGTCACCTTTGGGCTGCTGGCCTCCATGCAGCCCTGCTTATTTAGGGGCCCTGACTTGTTCGGCTGCTTCAGCACAGACAGGAATATCTGCAAGGGCATTTGCAGCCCTTAGCAGCATGTTCCAGGCAGCATCAGCTCTGGTGTTCTGTCGCACTACGAAACAACAGTGTTCTATGATTAGTTGTGCCAAGACCAGCTGGGATGCGAAGGGGAGTCAAAGGACTGAAGTTTTTTTGAGTTCTGAGTGAAAGGATCCACAGAGCAGCCCAAGGAACCAGTCCTTTGACCTCCTATTCTCTAGAGCTGCTATGGAAATGTCTAAAAAATACCTTTTTTTTTTTTTTTTTTTACAAAATGTGGACTTGCTAAAAAAGATAGAGAATCTTATGGAAATACAGATGTTAAAACAAATTTTTTTGGTATAAAAACCAGCTTGTGTCACTCTAGGAGACAATATGTGTCAAGGCTGCTGGAGCTGATGTGGGGATTTCAATTTCAGGATTAGGTGTTCTCACCAGTGTCATTTGATAGAAAGGAAAAAGCATCTCCTCCAAGCCCACCCACTGCAGAAGTTTCCATTTTTTATAAATAAAAAATCCTTGGCTCAGGAGCAAGCATCTGAGTGTCCCTCATCATAGAGCAGTGCTCAAACCCACACAGACAACATCTCTTGGAGAAGCACAAGCAACTTATATGGCCAGACCCATTTAAGGAGATCCATCACAGAGCAGCTGATGGAGTGGTGTCAAGGGAATCCCTCCTGGTGTGAGAAACCCAGATCAAGCCAATGAAGGGTTTAAATCTGGTTCTCCAATAACCCCAATGTGGAAAACAAGCACCAGGCCACCACCTAGTCCAGAATAAACTTGCTCTTTTCCCTATTTGGAGAATACTTTTAGAGTTCTGCTTCATGCCAGAGAAGCATGGAAACATTACACAGCCAACTCTGCAGCCTAAATTTGTTCTTGAAAATGGCAACTAGTTGCAATTAGATTTCCTTAGACAAATTTGAAACCAGGTTGGCAAAATGATAAATCTTGTATTATCTTGCAATAATTACAGTTAATTCATTAAACCTAACCCAAAATGCAGGTCATTTATTTGTGATAACTCCTCTTTTGGGCAAGGAGTTTTCTGTCTGGCACAGTTTTCATTTAGGTGGAAAAATAAGTTGCTTAACTTGTTAAGCAACATATTAATAACATGTTAATAACATGGAGAAAGAGAGTAATCAGTGCAAGTCCACGTTGGGAAGGAACCTTGTGGAATTGAAAGAGTCTTACATGCCAGCAAAGCCAAAAGATCACCTGCAAGCTTCACAAACCCCTAAACTCAACTAGTCTGTGATTATTATGGGGAAAGACACGATACATTTATTATTGAATTGCTTGTGGAGGCTGATCCGTGTCAGCAGACACTGCCATGTGGCTGGCTGCCCTGTCATTTCCTACAGAGATGCTCACAAGTCTCTGAATGACACTGAGGGAATTGTTCAGGAGAGCATCACACATGTCCCATTAATTCCAAGAGAAGACGTGTCACTGCACTGCACTTTTTTAGAAATTTTCCATCATTACTTACATTGTCTAAGTATTTTGCATTTTCAATGAGTGATGAACGCAGAAGTAGAACAAAAACTGATTATGTTTAATATCTGAGCTTGCAGAATATTTTAAGTCAGTTTTACTTGAAAGAAGGAAAGAAGCTGCCAAAGGCAACCATGGTTTGGATGAAGAGTAGGTTATATCTGTACCTACCTATATCAAGCAAAATTCCCTTCTAGCATTGCTCTGGGAGGAAGGTTGGTTTAAGAGACTGATTTATTGACTGATTGTTTCCTCTAGCCCAGGATATTTCAATATTTGCATGATGGACTCAGAAACCTATACCCTGAAGGGACAGGAGTAATTTCCTAGTTCAGGGGTTCTGCAGCCACAGAGAAGCACTGAAGAACAGTTGACACAGGAATCAAATCATTGGATTCAATTTCTCTGAGAATAAGGGAAGGCAAATATGCTGGAAAATACGGGCCAGTGGATTTAAATAAATGGAAAACAATGAATATACTTTAGACTTGGTTTGAAAACACTTGCCAAGTTGTTTTGGTTTAAAAACAGAAAGCAGCCACTTCAGCTCATTATCATGTCTGGCCATGCTCCCTTCATGCAACACCTCACACTAGTCTTTACTATTGTTATTATTAACTTGACTAAAGATATTTTTTGGGAAAAAAATCCCAACTACCAGAACATTTTAAAAAGTATTAGTTACTGCTTTTGATTTTAAAAAGTGATGTTTAAAGGAACTGTTAATCCATACGTGCTTTGAAAGGTGTTAATAAGAGTTAACAAATGTATTTTGAAAGTACCACCATTTATTTTCTCAGTTCACATATGCCCTGTGGGAATTAATGAAAAAGAAAGGTAGAATCCCAAGATATTGAAATATAAGCCAATGGATGCTGATGGATCTAGTGGTCTCTAAGAGGCCTCTGGCTGTGCATGGCTTAAACTTCGTTACATTGAGATTGTGGTGAAAAACAGGGTCTGTGATGTGCTGAGCTAAATAATGTCAGGGAAACTGCAGCTTTTTGGAGACCAGCACCCAGAATTTGTAGTAACCAGGTTGTTCATTTAACATGTACTGGCTTACTAAGTAAAGTAACTTAAAGGCTGAGGTGGCAACAACGATAAGCAGCAAATTTGTTTGTTCAGTAGGGAGCTGAAACGTGTCGGCTCATGCTTTGATCAAGTTAAATTGAGAGGTTTCAAAGTACACACAGGAAATGCTCCGACAGATTAACTTTGTCCCTGAAGGTTCGTCTCAGTCACTTTTCAGCCTTCTGCACTCTGTTATCTGTTTCAGCAATTCTGTAACTTTAACCTCAGAGAATCCACAGAGAAAAGTGACAGTGTTAAAGGTCAAGGGTTGACTTCTAGGGTGATGGGCGTAATGTCTTGGTCTTAAGAGACAGGCTATTGGGCAGTTTTTGGTTCTAAAAAAAAGGAAGGGAAGAAAAAGGAGAGGAAATGGAAAATTAAGTGGTTTTTAAAATAATTTGCTTTAAATGCAGTTAAGGTGGTAAATCATTACTACAAATCAGTATCCCCACATGCTGTGGAGATCAGTACATTGAAGCCTGGCTACTGAAAGACCAGAGCCTCAAACTCAATTGACTTCAGTTCAAAGAAGGAAACAGCTTTCCCTGAAATGCTCCCCATGGACATGTGTCTATAAATAAACACTTCTCCTAAAAGTGGGTTTTCCTCTGGCTGAAATGGTGCCTGTTCACACTGCAGCCAACCTCTCTATGAGCAGGTTATTTTCACAAAGCTTGTAGGAACTTGATTTTCTTTGAGAGATCAATGGGTTGAAATTTGTCAATAGGTTCAAAAGATTTCGGGGGTGTGGAAGTGACGAAGATACAAGCACACGCAGTAGGATTGCATAAGCCTCATTTCTGCAGGAATCAGGAAAAAAAAAGTTGCAGCAATATTAAAAAAAAAAAAACAAACCTGAGCAGGCATAATTCCTAAAAAAAATGCCAGTAGCTAGCCATGACTTCATTTTTGTTGAGGGCAAAAGGAAAGGGGTGACCTGTCATTTTCCTCAGTATTTAAGTATTTTAGCCTGTGACATCTGTTTTTGAGAAGTGAGGACATTTCACAGATAAAAACCACTTCTGTCTGAAATAAGGAATGTGGAATCTTCTTATCCTAGCAGGGAACAATAAAACCTCCTGAAACTGGTAGATGAGATAGCATTTTTTCTGGTTTTTTTTTTTTTTGGATGAAGCATTTTTTCTGTTGCTAATAATGCTGTTCAGCAACAGACCTGTTCACGGAACTCAGTGCTACTCGTGCTGTCTCTCATCCATTGTACGCAGTGTTTAAAGCTGGCAAGTTATTTCACTGTTAGGGGTATCAATGCAAACACAACTATACAGACCAGAGAGGTACCTACACCTGCATGATGAAATAGTCTCCATGGCCATAACACTTGTGAGTGTCCAAGCCTGACCCTAAAGGGACCTAACTGGCAAAATCCCACTCTAGTTAATAAATCTGAATTAGCTATTGGCACAGTTAGTACACAGCATCTCAAGGACTGATAATGAAGAAGAAGAAGAAGAAGATAATGTTTATAAAACTGCTTGCAAAAAAAAAATGTCTGAGATGGGTTTCAAATATGTTTACAAGTATTATTACTCTAAGACTATTAAAGGCAGAAATTTTGCAGTATTGAAGAACATAATAGTTTTTTATTTTATTGATGACCTATGGCAGTATAGAATCTGAGAGTTATTTTCTCATCAATACAGAACCAGCAAGAAAATCCTGCTGCTTGGCAGAGCACAATCCTTAACCCAGGGAAGTGACCTATTGACTGAAAAACAACAGCAAATCTAAGTGGTCTGCTAACCCAGTTAATTTGTTCTAATTCCCTGTTGTTGGAGTTAAATGTTAGAAACTTCAAGTATAATCTCAAAATCCAAACTTCAAGAATAATCTCAAAATCCCAAAAATATCTGCTTCTCCCCATTTTCAGTTCATCTTTGTGTTCAAACAGCATTGTCTTCCTATGCATCTTCTAGACTTTAAATCCTGTCACTTGTAAGGTATTTCCCTTTAAAGAAAAACACATGAACAAACAAGAAATTTCTCTTCTCTGTGACAACTTAGGACACTGACCATGGGTGCTGCTGATTGCTGTGCCCAGGGTGATGTGCTGTGGCATGAAAAGCTTGGTTAAAATTCAAAAGAGTTGCTGCACATTTCCCCTCCTCTTTAGTATCTTTATTTGCACTCCTCTCTGCACAGCCTCCTGGACAATCCATTCATGCTTACGATTTTCCTGACCCCTTCATTATCCTACATTAACTTCTTGTTAAAGACTTTCCTGCTGGGAAACCTAGAAACTTTCTTCCTTCCCCCGGTGAGATCTTAACTTAGAAAGAACAGTTATAGCAATAATCCAATTTAGGGAAGAAAAAAATAAGACAGCTGCTCAGCCATGCTATTCAGCACTGAAATTTTTTTTCTTTTCAACCTTCTTAAGTTTTTCACTTTTTTTTAGGAATGGAAGCTGTGTGGAGCAGAAATTTTGTTCTCATTTTTGTTGAAAATACATAATACTAGTTATTCATGCAAAAGCAGTTCTAAATTTAAGCAAAAATAAACCATAACCTGAAATCCTTTTTTTTTTTTTTTTTAGAGCTAGCAATCACTCCAGACAATTCAGTGCAATTTTGACTGAAGTGCACGAGCGTAGCTTTTTGCTTGAGATGGATCAAAAATACTCCCCAAATAAACCTTCCTGCAGTATTTCCAGCACAGCCTTCAAAAGAGCCAGAGACAAAAAAGAATCTTCAAGTCTGCTGCACTGAAGCAGGAGGTCAAAGTGCTCACACAAATTGGTAAAGAAGTAATGTTTTATCAGTGACACTGCAATTACAGACGTTTGATTTCTGTTCGTAGGACAAGGTCCTCTCATTGATGGAGAACCCACCAGGCATGGAAAGAAAGGGATCTTTGTGTGAGGAGCAGCAGCACATGACAGGCATCCTTGTGACCGGCTGGCTGACACAGCCCAGGCTGCCCAGGCTCAGGCTCTCCCTGCTCTTGCTGCGTTCCACCCCCATGACTGGAGTCTGCTCAGCACTCCACAAAAAAAAAACCCAAAAAAAAACCCCACCCCAAACCAAAAACCAAACCCACGGCAACAGCCTTTGAAAGAGGTTGCTGTGCTCACGGTTAAATAAATAGATCAGGAAAGAACAAACTGCAGCCCCCTGGGCAATGCCTGGCCTGGCTGTTCCCGGAACAAGCTTCTTTCTAGATTGCAGCAGGTATCTTTCCCAGAGCTGAAGGGTTCTTCAAGGGAGTGATTTCCCTTTTTTTTTCCCCTCAGGCATTTCAATGGGAAAGTTAAAAATAAATGAAAGGAATCAATGCCTTTTGGCTGCCGCTGTTTCAGCTGATGCCTCCTCTAGAAAAACACAAGCTTGATATGGTGCCTGAGAGCTCTTCACAAGAGAAAATGGGCTTCTCCACACAAGATTTTACAACTGCAGCCTTCCATCCTTATGACTTTGAGTAATGTTTTCTTCTGAATGTTTATGCTTTCCAGCTATGAGTGAATATATGAAATAGCTCTTCTGTGCAGTGGGAAGCAACCTAACGAGCCTGAGCTACATGAGGGCACTGGAGGAGTTTACAAATGTGTGGAGAGCATGTGCTCAGCAACCCAGGAGATACCACTCAAGGGAGTCCTCTGACAGAGCTGGGGACAGCACTGTGCCTGGAGTGGAACAGACAACCAACCTAAGCAAAAAAAGGGGCATCTTAATCTCCAGTTGAATGTAGGTACCCAGATCTCTGGTCTACACTGTGGTCTTTCTAGGTCTGAGGGAAAATCTATAGGCAAAAGAAGGCAAGCTGGGCTGATCTGGGTTTTACAGGGCCAGTGTCTTACCTTAATTAGGCAGCACAGCAAGTGGATGAGTGGAGGAATAAATAACATGTTCAACCAATACAGAGCTGGGGAAGAAAATGTCTCCCTGGGGTTAAAATTTTATGAAATTCTTGCTTTTATCTGCTGAGAGAGGCACTTATTGGTCGGGGGCAAACAACATTGGTGGAGACTGAAGGGGCTGATGATGAGTTTTTGGGAACAGAGTTCAACCCCTACACTCTCCCCAAACAAATTCCATTCAATTCTTGTAGGAAGTGAAAGTTTAGTTCTACCTCCAAAGCAGAAGCTAAAAGGGGCTGGAAAGGTGAATTGCTCCATTAGGTGCAGAGACTGAAGGAAAAGCTACGTGTGCATGAACTGAACTGCCTCTAGGGAATGTCAGGGTGAATGTCACATTTAACAGTGATCCTGAAAAAAACAAATAATTATCTGAAGAAAGAAAATGGCAGCACAATGTTTGAAAGTCCTGTCATACTGAATATTTTCCTGTGGTTTTGCAAGAATGGAATGGCACAAGCACCATTAAGAAAAAGCCGCCTACCATCAGAGATCACATAAAGATGAATTCAATACTGCCCTTAGGCATTCCACAGGAAGCCAGAACACGTTTTGGATGGCAAAATGGGATAAGAGGATTTACAAACTGGACATTTTAGTAGAAACAGAATCAGAAGAAGATTACAGACAGTCTGCTGCTCCACTGGTCAAGGTAAGGGTACAAAGTTCAGCATTCCACAAAATCTATCTCACTGGCCAAAATCTAGTCTGAGAGCACTCAAGAGCAGTCTGTGAGTGGACTGTGCAGGGATAGCACTCCACAAAGGATGCTGCCCTTAACAGCCTGCCTGCCAAACAGAAGCAGATGATGGGAGCAGGGCAGGGAACACAGCTCAGCATGCAAGAGCTTGAGCACGTGGCAGCACAGTACAGGGACTGGATAGGTGACACCTCTGCCCTGTGGCCTCCAAGCCTAGTGCACCAGTGACACAGTGACACAGTGCCAGCACAGCACGCCTACACACGGACACCAAAGCAGTGCAGCCTTCTTAGCATGAGGGAATCACAGAATTGATTCAGAAGAGGGGCCATTTGGCTACTGCTCTGTCCAGGAAGACCAGGGCCAGTGGGGTCCACTGGAGGAGGCATTTGATGCTGGTGAGGGGAGGCACCAGGACTAACACCAAAGGGGTTGTAGTCACCACAAACACCCTCCAGACTGGATGTCCCTCAAAGGGTTTTAACTTCCCTTTGAGTTCATGCCTGTTTTTTGGAGAGGAAAGGAAGTTGTGCCCAGTGTTACCCTGGCCATGCTGGTCACACATGGGTGCTGGGACACCCTGCTTGGCCATCCTCAGGTGGCCACTGTCTCCTTCTGCTTCAGCATTGCCTGCCCAGCTTTCCATTCGTAGGGCTTGGCTAGGCAGTGCCCAGGGCATGGGGCCAGCCTGTCTTTTCTGATCAATACCCAGCTGTGGGGTGTTCCTCCACCTCCCTCCAAAACCCCACAATGGTCTAGCAGCCAGGGAAAGCAGCATGTGACTAGCTAGCCCCAGGCTCCCTGGCCCTTCAAGAGGAAGGCGGCAGGCTCTCTTACACCATCCTTCAACAATTTACTAGACAGGCACTAACAGCTTCCCCCTCTGTTGCAACAAGCAAGTCAAAAACAGTAGAGCAGAAGCATCCATCTCTGACATTCCTGCAGGTTTTCTGTAATGGATCACTTTTGATTAATTAGTGAAACAAGTTTGAAACAGCCTGCAGGATACTTGGTGTGTGCTTGTGTCTCAAACTGGAACAGGAAACCAAATCTCTCTCTATAAAACATGAACATAAAAACTCTGCCCTTATTGTTTCCACTTTCACAGGGGTCCTCTTTTCTTTGCTATCCATGTAGAAAAGAAAAAAATGTCTGAAGTATCTTTTCTATTGTACTAGAACTAAAAACGAAAAAAAAATTGCTTTGCTCACCTTTCCATCTCTCACCTGGGAGCACACAGCCATTGCTTGACAAAATGTAGCACAAACACACAGCATGGCATTTCTCCTGCAGGTTTGCTGTCTAAAGTTTCCTCAGTTAAAAACTGAGCCAAGGACTGGCTTCCTACAGCTGGTTACCAGTTCAACACTTGAAGCACAGCTCATCTTTGACAAAGTCCCAAGATGCTGAATGTGGTACCAATCTCAGCCTGCATGGGCAACACCAGCTCTGGAGTCACTTGAACAGCACCACACACTGTGAAATGTCTCAAGATGCTCAGAGAAGTTTTGTTAATTTTATTATATGTTGCCCAAACTACCTTTAAAAAAAAAAAGTTTAAGGACAGTAACTTTCTCCTTTTTTTTCCTGAGGAATTAGTCTGAGGCCGTGCACGCTTTCCCACGCTCGCAGATTGTGGGTTATAAATGCGTGGGAGTAATGCAGTTTCGATCAGTCAGGTAGGCTGGGTTTCTGTTAGCTGCCTGCATACCTTTGAGCCCTATCAGCACACGGTGATCAGTGGAATTCCTAGCATTTTTGTCATAGCATCAGAGGCAGTACTTTACAGAGTAAATACCAGTGACCTGCTGTTCTGTCAGGGCTCTGTACTTACCTTTTATTTTCAAGTCAAAGGTTAGGCCTATTTATGTAAATCCTCAGCCATGGGCCAAGTAATCTGACCTCCTGGTTTTCATTCTCCTAATTGTTTCAGGTATTTTTCTTGAAAAGTTTGGTCAGTTAAAGCTAGGGATCTTTTTTTTAAGGCGCCTTTGAAGGGCTCTAGGGGCTTTCATAGCCCACCCAGTTTGCAAAGTGGAAACATCAGTGACCTGATGCCCTGGGCACTTATTTAAAATTCATTACCAGGAAATAAGGTTTTGATATATAGCCCCTCTATGGTGAAGAATATCTTAGGGAACATATGCATGCCTTTTTTTACTTTGGATATGTGATCTCTGAAGCCACATAGAGAGGCAATAATAAATTATATTCCTGTTTGCCCTTCATTTCTAATAAGAACATTTTCAGCTGTAGATAGTTTTGACTTCCCACAAGCTGGCCACTGCTTACAATTCCTTTGTTACTTCACGCTTGGCTGTGCCATTTTATTCAGAAAAGGGTGTCCGAAGCAGTATAACAAGAAAAAGAAATTTACTGGGTTTTTTCAAGCCTTTTCTCTGAGATTCAGCCATGCTTATATTCTAAGATTAAAAAGCAAGATGAATATCCTCTGAATAAGAGAGAAATACAGCCAGTTTACTCATACATAGAGGAGTACAGCTACCCTAGATTTTGCCCCATCACCCCTGGGCATAGAAGCTACATATTTCCATATGACCAAAACCAGCCATATATAGATCCATAGTGGGAGTAAATCTCTCCCTCCTTCAGGTATATTAAAACTAGGAACACTTATCAGGTCACTGCTTTCACTTTTGATCATGAGTACATCATATAAAATGCATGCTATCACATTTCAGTATTTATTTCTTCCCTAGTCTTCCTCCTGTTAAGTGTCACTTTGAGGTATGCACTGGAAAAGAATAATTAATATAATAATAATAATAATAATAATATATTTTTAACTGGTGCTGATACCAGAGCTCATGCTACCATCTGAAAGCAGCGGCTCTAAACTGGAATTTGGCTTCTGCATTTTAGATCTGTGGAGACCAAAAGCACAATCAGAGAGCTGAAGTGTCAACATCTGGAGCACTCATTATGCAGCTTATTCTCCAGGTGTATTCCTTTTAATTATTGGAATAGTCACTTGTTTGCTCCTGGTAAAAAAAAAAGAGATTGTAGGAAACCAGGCTAAATGAAAAGCACCACTTAGGTTCTTCACTGCTATGTGCTACTGCCTTGAAATACAATGTTCATTTTTTCAGCCTTCAGGTAACTACAGCCTCATTCTGGGGGGATAAAATTCCTGCATTCCATACCCAGCAACAGAGGAACACCGAGGAAACGTCAAGGAAGGAAGGTCAAGTCTCTCCACCTGAAGCCATTAGTAGTTAAAACACATAAGCTGGGATAGAGTTAGCAGAAATTGCTATGGCAAACAGATGAGCGATGGAGGCATAAAATAATGACAGTGGCTGGCAAATGGAAATAGAAGTCAAACTGACAGAAAAGGTGAAATTACAGTCAGGGTCGCAGGCCTTCACATGGAACCCACACTCAATAGAGAAATTGTACATTGGGACTTTTCCCCACCTCTCCTGATTTCACAGGCCACTTCCCACACTCAGCCACAATTGCTCAACATCTCTGCAGCAGCTGCAACTGTTACTTACATACCAAATTTTGAAAATATTTTGACTTTCTTTGAACTGAAGGAGATGTTGTTGTTTGGTAAGGCAAGCTCCCAGGGGACACCGTTTGAGACCATCCTCTGAAGCCCTGTTTTGCACCAATTCTACCAAAGTGCACATTTCTGTTGATACTTGTGGACCCCATAAAGAAGATAGGACCAATCATTACCATCCTGAGGTCTATTTCTTTTCATGCATAGATATCTTCTAACATTAAATGGATGTGACTGCATAGCCTGCCTATGCCCAGAGGATGAGTGATCATCTTAAGATTCACCAGCATTGGATGAGGCCAAGACATTGGCTCCAACCCATTTTTCTTCCCAAGATGTGCCCAAAACAAGTCAGCATTACCTCAGTTACACAGCAGGAGTCTTTGTACCTCTCCATATGTCTACACCTGAGAAGGAGACATCACGGTGGTGAGATTTAAGCCTGCCAAGCTGGGAACCCACAGCATTTCACAGACCCAAATGGACACATACTGATGAGTGCAGGAGTCCAGTTACAGAGACTACAGTCAGGTAAACATGGATATAAAATATCTAAAGGGACTGAAGGTCTGTAAGTGGATGCAGTGGAGCAGGAGGAAGGGTGAATTGCTGTAAGTTGAGGTTCCCCAAGAGCTCAACCAATCCAAGTCCTGCAATTTCCTTCACACCCCAGCCACAAATTCCAGCAAGATGTTGTGTGCCAGTACCAGGCCTTGCCATGACCCTGCTATGAGCTGGTTCAGGGAGTCAAATCAGATAAAAAGTAACTCTGCAGGAAAAAGCTGAGGCCTTTAAGAAGTTTCGTTCCCTGAACTGGCTCATGACATGACCATGCAATTATCAGTGCTGGCAAGAAGAGAGGGAGCAAGGTGCAAGACCAAAGCTCTGACTTGGACCTGAATCAATTTGGACATGAGCCCTTAAACAAAGAGCTAAACTAGTCTGTGTAACGTCACAAGCATGAAAGAATTCCCCCAAATGCTGCTCACATTTCTATTTACACAGCAATCCCCTGCTTCAGAAGAGTGCACGAGAACACATCTTTCTGATGCAACAAACATTTTTCTTCCATGCAGAACAAACCCATTCTACACACTGCTCAAACACAACATGCCTGACCCTTAATTTTTCTACTGGGCCCCTAACCAGATATAAAAACTGAATTCTGAGGGCTCTTCAGCAGGGCTTGAACAGCTGACCAGATCTCTGCCAGCCTTTACAGGCTTGTTGAAAGACAAAAAGAGCATTCCAGTTCAACTCAGTTGGGCTTGCTAAACCACAGCATTCCCAACCAAATCCAGCAGATTTTGACTCAGCGCTATTGTTCTTAGGCACATGGTAGACACAACTTTCTTGCTTCCCATTTTGTTGTTTTGTTTTGTTCTAAAGAATTGCCTCACATTCCTCTCTAATTCCTGGTGGTGTTTCACAGGATTTTGTGCTTTAAACACACAGCTGTCAGAATCAACAATTCTTCTACAGATATTTCTGTAGTTGTCCCTTTTCTCTTTAGAGACAACATGATCCTATATCACTTTTGACTAAAAGATATGTGATCCAAGACAGCATCTTGGCCTTACTCCATAAAAGCACACTGTTTTATTTACTGTCCATGTAAGCCTGCCTGGCAGTTATAGATAGAGTTATAAGGCATTTTCTATTGATATGTCATTTAATATTAAACAATCTTAATGTACTTCCATCAAATGTCCACCTTCATTCTACAAGTTAACTGATGCTTTCCTACTTACTCTTTCCAAAGGCTTCTGATTTTGGTTTGCAAAGCCAGCTGTGCACATGGTGCATGCACCACCTATCTCCCCACTGACTGGCTAATCCTGTTTAAAACACCACCGTGACCCTTGGTGCTACACGTGGTGTTGCGACAGCAGCAGCTTTGTCTTCTTGGCCAAAGACACAGAAAGACGTACCCCGTGTCCTGCTGCAGCCATTTTGCATGTTTCCCAAGCAACATTTTGTACGCTTCCCAAGCACGGACCAGATCCCACAGTTACAGAATATAGCCTTGGGATCCTTGTTTCTGCAACCCAAAGAGCGCTGCCCAGAGCCCAGTAGGGCACAGACGAGACGCAGGCCGGGTCCCCAGCATGGCCTCCAGCTGGGCCCTGCAGGGCCTGCTCCTACAGCCATCCCAAGTGATGTTTGCTGCTCCACAGCTCCTTCCCTGTCCGTTCCCTTCTCCAGGGCACACCTGGCATGGTGCAAACTGGCGTGTCCACACCAGCAGACGTGGCCAGGGGCCGTGTGTGTGTGGTGCATGGCAATGCACAAACAGCCCTTGTGTCCAGGACAAAAACCTCCCCTCAGAGAAGGTGTGAGGATAGCGCGGGTGGAAATACCTGTGCAAGCCTGCATAGCTGCCTTAATCCTGTGGCACAGCCTCTCTCAGTTCTTGGTCTGAACAGCCTCCTACATCCACATGCCTTTCCTCTCTTTCACTCTCTGCCAGTGAAACTGGCCTCAACAACCTCAACAGTGAAACTGGCCTCAACAACCAGTCTGGGCTCCAACCAGAAGTTCACACACAGGAGAACTGGAATGGTTTCCAGCCCTGTCTTCACACTGCTTGGCTGGGGTGTGAAATGAGGCTTCATTCTCAGGGGAGATATTTGGGTCACAGTCAGGGATGGAGTGACCTACTTCTGTATCCTTGGGAATTACTCTTACTCTCCATTTCTGACTCAAGAGCCATGCCCAGACAGATGTATTACCACAATATTGCAACTGTCCTAGTGAAACCTGCCAGACCTGACTGATTTTGGCATTGCTCCTAATACCCCTGGAACCATTCACCCCTCCTGGCTGGTCTGCTGGCATGGGAATAGACAGAGCATCTCAGCAAACCTCACCAGGCCATCCTTGCCCTTTGGATCAGCCCATTACAGAGGGATGTTTCAGCATATGCAATGCAATTACGTCAATATCAAGACACGGTGGATTTCTCTCCAACACAATTTCATCAAGAAAAATGTCCTAATTCCTACAGCAGTAAGTTCTCTCCCTTCCCCCTCAGATACAGCATTAACCTTCTCTACTCATCAACCCACTCACAGGATTGCTGATAGCTACTAATTAAAAAGGTTTTTAACTGACTGCAAAACTGGACTGAGTGAAATGATGAATATCACTTCTGTAGATATGAATTTTAATTCAGATTTCTGAAATAGGCAATTACAGTTTATATATATATATATATATATATATATACACATACATATATACACAGACATCCTTACTTATATGTTTTTGGATATTACAGAGAGCATGGCCCTCCCATGGATGGGTATGAAGAAAAAGACAAAGCTTGTGAATTCAAATTTCATATGCCAAATGGAAAACAAAGAATATTTAATCTCTTAAAAATGCTCTTTCCACAAATTAGGAAGAAGTCCATTTTCCAGGATTTGCCCAACTCTGCCAAAGGGCGATTTCTTCCTCTATTGACAAGATCACAGCTCTGGACCCTCTCAGCTGAGATATCATAGCTGAAAGTAGCTGTAGTTTTGAAGCTTAGAACCAGAGGTAATAAGTCTCTGAAAAGATGAGCTAGTGTTAACTCTCATGGGATGACTCAGGACACTTCAGCTTTCTCCTGAAGAGCTTTGGATTTAATCTGTTCATGTTTTCACACCCAGAAATGAAGCAGATTCAGCAGCTGAAGTCTGGTCTGGATGGCTGCAAAAAATGATTGAAATGCAACTTGAGTGAACCCTAGAGGCTCATTATATGGAAGATAACCTCTTCAGTAGCAACTGGAAATATCATGCTTCTGTTACAAAAAATACTCAGTCCTTCTTCTTTGAAGCCAATTTCCAAAACAATTTTTCAAATAAGAAAAGAGAAATTTTGGGAAAAGAAAAGAAAGAAACTCTAGTTCACTGGGACCTGGCAGAACTGACTGCAGCATTGCACAGACATAATCTATCCTGTTTATTAAGAGACAAAATGTCTCTTCAAAAAAACCTTCCTCCATTCATTTCTACACAAGCATGGTTTACACCCCCACTCTAAGGACTGAGCTTCATTTTCATAAGATGTTTTTCTGCCTCCTCACAATGGAAGTCCTTCCATTTATTGCCCCCTTAAACAAACAAATATATCAAAGAGGTATAGGTTTTTTTACATTTGATTTCTATCTTGCTATGAATTAATTTGTTTAAACTGGTAGGCTAGAAGCAGATTTTTGGTTTTCTAAAATCTTATCACTCAAATCTTAGTCAATGCAAAGTGAGCAAGAGAAGTCAACTGTGCCTCATCATCAGGGTTTTTAGGGAGGAGAGAGAAATGGAGATTACTTTCTAAAATCTGGTTTTGACTTGTCCCAGAGGCAAATTAGCTTTCTTTCCTTCCAGCAAAGGAAGGTGTAGAACCATTCCATCACTGGTCTCTTTTTAAAAGGATTTCAACAAGAGATATGAACTGCGCCTTCATTTTCAATCTGTAGAAGAGTTGCAGAAGTGTTTCTTTAAAGGAAAGAGGCGTTAAGAAATGTTATTGAAATGTGGGAAATTAAATAACTTTTATCCCTCATGATCAATATCAGCAAAGGTGAGGAGACTGTCAGAGGCCTAAATCTGAGGCAGAGCTGAAACTCCCCCTGTTGGCATCTGGTGGGCCATGCCTGAAAACCATCTTTCCTCTGTCTCCACAAACCTTTGGGGATTCTTTTCCAATGAACAGGTACAAATCCTCAGTTATTTGCTCCTTAATGCCAACCAGGAGATAAATTAGCCAGATCCTCTGAAATCTGTGCCACTGCTCCTCCCTGTGCCTTGCACTTGGTGGGCTGTGAGATTTGAAAGTGGAATAAACCTACATAATGGAGCAGGCTGGTGATGAGAAGCTGCAAAGTAGGAAGGAAAATTAACCACAGGGTACAGCTCAGTGAAAAATAAAACATTAAAGGAAAAGGTGCCTCCAGCCATCCTGAGAGTTGGGGAGAAGGGAGCAGTGCCTGCTCAGTGGAGATGACAGGTATCAGGCAGTGCTTTTGCTAACAATTTATCCTTGGGTTCACCAGGCGGTGATGGCACTATCAGTTGGTTCATCCATCATCAGAAAAAAAAAAAAAAAAAAAAAACACCACAAATAAACAAATTGATCTATGGAGCTGGTTCCTATCCAATGGCAGAAAAAAAAAATAGAAAGAGGAAGAATTACACATGTTAGTCTGGCTATGGGTAGCAAATGAATCTATCATCAAATCCAGCTAATAAGCCCACTCCTTTTGTGTCAGGGAAGCTACATATCCTGGAGGGATTCTTCAGGGACTGAGTTACAGTCATCTTGCCAACTGCATTTGCTGTAATTTGGAGCAAATTCCTACAGCCCTTTCTCTTTTTTTTTTTTCTTTTTTTTTTTTTTTTGCCTGTCATAATTAACTTCCCAGACCATCTTTGTGCACATGGATCAGGGTTAGCACAGGCAGTGCTGTTCGCCTGCAGACTGAACATATGCTGTGGGTCTTCTTGTTCCCTCCTTTGTCCCTAATGGTTCTTCTAACTCTCAAAATTCAGAGTAATGCATCTGACCATGCCAAGGACAAGAACTAACAAGACTTTTAGCACTGCAGAGCCAATACAACTGTGAGGAAACAAATCAGCACCTATTCTTCTCTGTGGGCCACAACCACCTATATCTGCTAACCTGCTGAGAGTAGAAATATTACTTTTGACATTGATGTCAAAACCATAGAGCTACTGTTTGCTGGTTGAGTGTTTCTAGCATTGTTTACCATACAGAAGTGTTTGCTGTTCCAAACATGTTGTAGAAATTGCTGTACTAAAGTCCACTTTATATAAAATAATACCACCATGACATAGATGAGTGAAGAATTTATGTGACTGTGGACAGCACAGACTTAAAACATGCAAGATCTCTCACAAAAGGCAGCAGACACCGAGGATTGCCTTAAGCCATGCCCAGTTTATTCTTTGCAAGGGAAGGAGTATTTTGCAGTTAGAGTGAAACTCTGTTCCTCAATAAACACAGAGTGTGTCCATTCCTTTACACAGTCCTGCTGACCCAAGTGCAGACTCTCAAGGAGTGGAATGCTACCCACAATGACTACAGATGGCAGGATCTCATTCTGCTGTATTGACCCTGCAATTCTGCAGTTCCTGCTGTATCTGTGCTACACTAGCAAGAGGTCTGCTCTGATCTTTGTCTTCTTGAGAAATCATTATCCCAAGAAAAGTTAGATAGCTATTAAATATTAATTGAAATTAAACTCATACATGCAGTTGTTCTGACAACTCATTTTAGTGACAGCAGAATTTTGTTCCTGCTTTTCACATGAAAATGTGAGGAGATTACAAGTGTTTCAGCACTGAATAAAAAAGCAAATATCATTTCTGTCTGTTCACCCATGACAGGAAGAGATAACCACAGGCACGCTACTCCACAATGTACCACATCACGAGCAGGAAGCCAGGTTCAAGCATCCTTTACACCATCACTGAATTCACCAGCACAGAGTTTCTCACCTCTGTGCAATGGCCCTGTGGCCTCCCCTCTTCTCAATTCATGTTTGTGACTAAGTGGAGCACACACATGCTACAGGCACCTGGCAGAGCCCTACGGAGTTCACTCATCACTCCCCTCCTACATTATTTCTGAACTGCACAAATCCCCATATGGAGCTTGCCCATAATGGAAATCATATTTTAAAAAGTCTTTTAATGATAAATCATTTGGGGGGGTGCTTGAAGGTCTTCCTAAGCTCTCAGCAAGCACAGCGGTGACAAAGGCACAGGGAAAAAACAGCGAATGTCAGCAGGGAGTCAGTGTCACAAGTGGGACCACCAGTGGCTGCCTGGGACAGGAGGTCCCTGCAGAACAGCCCTTGGCAGCTGGATGTCCTGAGTTTCCTGCTGGAGGCCACCTTACAGAGATGCACTATTCAACACCTGTAGAAGCATCTGTTAAGTGACCCAGTTTCAGCTCAGAGGCATCAGCAGTGGTTGTCCTGAGATGCTGATGTGCCACAAGGATGCCATCCACAGCCCTGTGCATCCCCAGTGCCACAAAGAAAAAGACATAGAGAGTCCACCAAGAAGAGCAAGACAGTGGACAGCACTTACAGCAGGCCCTGAGGAGGCTGCTGGTCAGGAATTTCCTTCCTGGGCATCAGCTGCAGCTCAGCACATTGACCCAGAACTCACTCAGACATGAGGTGCTCCAGCAGCCCCGTAATGCTGCTTCCCCAAGAGCAGAAGCCCAGCAGTTTGGTGTGCTGTGATGGTGAAGCTCTTCTCTGAACACAAGCATTTAATCCCAGAAGGGGAACAGTCACAAACAGTTTGAATGTGATTTCATGCCCTTTCATGAGCTACACACAGTGACAAATTTCCTTTGAGCATCCCTCACATCACGACTGGGCTGCCACTGGTCTGGCTTTAAGGCCAATTGAGCATCCACTCTCTTTTCTCAAATGCATTTTCATCAAAATACCTACTTTTGCTTTAGGATTGCTTTGAATGCTAATGTGTTCATCTTATTTTCTTCAGAACAAACTGTTCGTAATTTCACAGGTTTTGTTCTTTTCTGAACGTGCTATCTGCAAATGGATTAGCTTTACTTTCAGCCTCAAGTGCTTCTGTGCAGGCATTTCAAAGTGAAAGAACTTTGGAAAAACAATTTTCTGGAGTGCTTCAAGAAAACAAAAAAAATCACATGAAGTGACTTTGAATTATTGCACTGTATTAAGTAATTTAAATGCTTAAAGCTGGAATTTTTTAAGGTTCTTCTAACTGTTCAGAGAGAGAAATATATAAAATAATACTTCTTAAAGCTTTCACTTGTTCTTTAGTCTCAAATCAAGTTCTCTAAATGCTTATAATTCTATGCTTTATTCATAAAAGGCGAAATTCATTCATTCTGCATAAATCCTTACTCATCAATCAGGGCAACAAGTAGGAAATGGAGGAAAGATAAACTGCTCTGTTCAAAATAAGCAGACTAGTAGCATGATTCAGAGCATTTAAAACTAGGCTCCTGTTCTGAATCATCCTCTAGAGAAGTCTCTCCTTCTCCAATAAGTACAGGGGACTTTAGGAAGCAAGTCTCCTTTGGTTGAAATAACCCTTTCACTCAGACCATCATTTTCTTCAGAGATCCATAATGTTCTGCTTCTGGATCCTCTCTTTACATAGCTTCACTGTGGGGTTAAGTCATCCCCCTTTAGAGGGACTTCTCATTTTCCTGAATGTTGCAATCATCCTTGAAAGACGTAAAACCCAATCAGCAGGGGAAAAAATGAAAAGAAAGGAAAAAGTGAGAAGAGCTGAATAAACAATAAAAATATCTGTGCCAAAGGACATTAGTCTTTGTTGTCTGGGGCAGCACAACACATGGGGTCTTTCCCTTGTTCCTACTGCAATAAGAAATGAAGAAAACTTGCCTGCAAATATTTATTTCCATTTAAAATACATTAGTTTGTCCATATTTGCAGTCAAAATGTATCCACTTTACTTGATTGTTCCAGCACCCACATTCCACCAAGCTGTATATTTAACAGTAAAATTCACAATTTGCACTGCTTGGTGTGCTACAGAAGCCATTCAATCAGAGAACAGAAATGATTCGACCACAAATTTGCAACTGTAAATATTTATATCTAAGCGTTTGCAAATGATGTGCAGCACAAGAATAATTGCCAAATCAATTCAAAAGGCAAAACTGAATAAATTAATGCATCTATGAATTATTCATTAATTTTACCTTCTCATATAGCAAGTTCATTATTTTCTATGTAACAGTAAGCAGCTAATATGTCTGAGTGCATTTAAAATATCGATTAGCCTTCTGAATACACTATTCAGAGCTTTTAATCAACAGAAGATTTCAATAAATATTAAACTTCCATTTAGGGAAAATATGAGAAATCTTAGTTCTAGGGATAATGCATGCTTATTCCAGAATATAAGGAAAAAGTATTTGCAATTTATCCAAAATATCAAGAGAATTTTCCATAGCTATTTTAGCTCAGATGAGTGTAATAATAAAGTGTTCAAGAATTAATTGGCCAAGAATCTTTCAGATTTGATTAATCCTTGGGAAGATCATTCCAAAAGACAGAGCTTGACTGTTCCAAACAGCTACACAATGTGGAGAGAAGCCATAATTTTCTCTAAGGAAAATCTCACGCTTCTCTTGCAAGGAAGAAAAGCCCAAGACACACCTCTTATACACTGGCAAATCTGGGACATCTTGTGAATGGCTTGGAGACAGGAAATGAGAGCAGCTCCTGTGCATTACATTCTGTTTCTGACTTCAGGCAAGAACTTGGAACAGCAGTGCTGTAGGTCTGTGTAACTTGTGCTCTACTGGTAGGAAAACCAAGAGCAATAGTCTCTCTGGGAGGCATCTTCCTGGTTACTCAGGTACAAACTCTAGGAGCAAGATTTAGAGTGATGGGGGTTTGTCAGCCAAGTCAGTCAGAAATGCTTTTAAAGCTTTGCAGAGGCTGAGGCTGTTGATACAGGTTTTATATTAGATGGGTTTATCCCGGTTATTTCCACTTCTTTTCTTGTGTTTTGTTTAGCTGTGTATGTGTTTGCATGGGAGAGAGAGAAGGGGAAAAAGAAAAGGCAGACATTGCCAGGCACATTTGGCTACTGCTGCAGAGAGGGTCCAGTCTCTGATCTTATCTTCAGAGGGAGATGGCACTCTAGAGTTAAGCCGTGCAGAAACTTCAAAAAGCAGACTGTTGATGACAGAGTCTGGTTTATGAGACCAGATATTCCAACCTCACAGGTTACTCTACAGTATGAGGAGGTGTGTGCATCTGCTCTGCTTAGAAGTTTCAAGTACAGAGATATTTCCAGATAAGACCAACTTATCTCTGCAAACTAAGCAGTGAGCAGAGGCTGCAGCACAGAGGGGATCTGCAGACAGACAATATGTTGTATCTTCTAGATGTTGAGAGCCCCATTCAGCTATCCTACTTCTCTTTGCTTTGCTTCATTTTGATGGTGCCCTCAGGGAGGCAAAGGAAACATTTTTCAGCCTGCACTTACCTACAAGCAGTTTGAAGTCATACGTCATTATGCAAGAAATGAAGAGGTCATAGAAATTAAAGGCCACTTCAAGGCTGTCATCTAGCCCAGACCTTCTTTCATGAGTCAGGAATAAATATTAATAGGTTATATGTAAAAGAAGTTTGTGAAACTCCTAAAGGAAGAGGGTAGCTTTGAGAGGGACCCCAGACTGTTCTGCCTCCACTGAAAGCCACCTGAAATTTCCTTTTGCTGCAAAGCTTTAAACCAAGCTCTGAACAGCTAACATGGATAGCCAAACTATTGTCAAATTTGTGCCATACAGGATACACAGGTAAGAAGCTTTTTCTGTTTAAGTCTGTATTGGCTAAATAGTTATGTAGAGATAAGGAAAACTAGGGAAACTAAGGAAGATATCTGTATTTTTGTATTGCCTGTGCTTTAAGAAAAGAGAAAATCAGAGTCTGTGTGCAAGATCATTTTTAGTTTGGTCTCCACTGCTTTTAATAAAATGCAGAATTCAGATTAATTCAATCTAGGAATCATGTGCCCATCATCAATCCATGTCAGCCAAGTCATATAAATGGATGAAGTCACAAAATGTTACCGTAGCCTGGGTGGATTTCCTTAGATTCCTCCAGACAATGCGAGTCCCAGGAACACTCCCTCGGATGTCCTCTGCAGCACCTTGTCTCTCTCCAAGGAACAATTCACACTCAAAGCAAGTCCAAGGAGAGGAGGCACCCCACGCTGCATGTGGGCTTCAAGAGCTGTTACACTGGGCCTGTATAAATTAATTCAAAATTAAATTGGAGATGTCTTCAGGCTGACTGCCATAAGCCAACCTTCCCAGCTGAATGCTTCATTTTACTAAGAGCTAGCTGTAATGAATGAGTTAGCTTTGCAAAAATAAATGGAGCATCTACACAGAGGATAAATGGCCATCAGGCCTAAATGAGGCATTTATCACAGAAGTACTGGTAAAGAACTTTAAAGACTACCCAAACTATTTAAAACTCAACTTCAGCCTAGGGTGAAATTCCCATTTTTTTCAATACCATGCTGCTGACTAAAAGAGTGTTGTTCCACTCTCATCTCTAAACCTTCCTCTCCCATACTGCTGCTTAGCAGACAGTACCCACCTGGCATTTGTACTCTCCTTCCTAAATGTCACAGTTGGTACACTGAACATCCTTTTGCTTATTCACCTATTCATCTCTCTGACAAATTCTCTATTCATCTGTCTGTCTGACCAAGTTCATTTTGAGCTCTGATTGTGTCCTTCAGAACATCTTGCAACTCCACCAACTGAGGTGTCAAATTTTAAAAGCATCTCTTCCATCAGTCAAATTGTTTGTAAAAAAGAGGTATTTTTGCATCTTATTGTACATCAGAAGTAGCAGAAGATATATTAGAAACCTTCCATTTTGATAGCACTGACTTTGAGGACAATTTCTAGTCATTTGTGAAACTGGCTGACAGTGATTATCATTTGACATCCCCCTGAGCAAAATTAAAAAAACATGGTCATATGGAGTGCAGACCCGTTGTATTTTTCATGGAGTCTGGAGACCATTCAGGGCAGGAATGTGAGGAATCCCCTGACTGAACTTGATTTGTGAATGTGTTTGAGTTTGCAAATCCCCATTTAAAAAATGGACCACATTCTGTCATCACTGGCTCAGGGAGGAGCTCTCTCATGGCAAGTGTGAGGAATGGCCAGAGCCAAATGTTTTGCACATTCACTTGAGGAGGAAACAAAGAAAACCTTCAGCTGTTTATTTGAAACTATAAAAGCCCTGTACAGTCACAGAAACAAGACTTCAGGTTACCTTTCAGTCACTGGTAATGTATGTTAATGACAAACCACATCACTGCAGACCCTTCACTGGCTTTTTTTCCAGCCAAGAACATTTTTCCAGGTGACCTTGTCAGGGGGATTAATCACAGTGCAGGCTTCTCCCCCTCATCTTCAGTGTATAAGGCCAAGTGGGAGGCCAGAACTCAAGAGAAGTATTTGAGATGTGTGAATATTTGTTAAACCTTTTTTAAGCTTCATTTTTGTTCAAGGGCAAATTACAGCACAGCAAATCTCTGGAGTACTTCTTCATTTTGTTCAGCCTGAGCACGGCAATACACAGTTTCTGGAGACCTGCAGTTCCTGATGAATACCAGGAAGATTTTCAAATTTCCTATCAGATACATATTAATTTGATTCAGCCCAAGCTTGGGGAAAAGTCTCTAGACAGAAGAGAAGGAGCTGTAGCAGTCACACACTGATTTTCCCCACTGGCATGTCCCACACTCCAGGCTAACCCAGGTTCTTGCTGGTCCCATTGGCATAATGTTCCATGTCATCCCTCGTGTGAGGTGGGCAACCAAAGTTTTCCCATTCCACAACTGTCAAAATTGAGAATATTTCTCACTTGCTTTCCAAGGCATTTCCTCTGCACACCCTGCTGTACCTCCTGCCTTCCTCACTCCTTTCCTCTAAAACATGCATATGCTCCTTCCTTTATAATCTCTCTTCTCCCTATATAAACACCCTTCCTTTATAATCTCTCTTCTCCCTGTAGGCACATCTTTTAACTTTATATTTGGGTTTTTTTACCCAAAAATATCCAGAAAAGATCTGATGATAGACAAACCCTAACTAATCTTTCCAAGAGCAAATTACTGTAAGAGAAATATGTAATGAAGCAAGTGTTCCTCTGATTTATCACCCCACTCCTTCATTCCTATTGCTCACTCCTACTACTGAGGCTGTATGGACCCAGTAATCCCTACAAAGAAAGAGCTCAACCTTTATATTTCCCAATAAAGGATGTAGAAAGCTTTGGTGCAATTTCATCAGATTTTCTTCAAATAGATTATCCCATCCCTACAGACACAGCACAAGAACTGAAACCACAATGAAAGGTTTTGCTGCTGGAGGTAGATTGCTACTTAATAATGGGTGCAGGCACATAGATAACTCACCCCAAACCTGAGATTGTTTGATTAACCATTAATTTTTAGAGTCACTTGAAAGCAGTTTCAAAATCACTAGGAATCACAACACTGATTTGAAAAGGAATCAGAACAAAAGTCTTGCTATCACCATGGATACAGCAGATGGGGACACAGCATCTAAGCAAAAACCCTGGAACTTCATACTTATACTGGTGGGCAAAGTAGATCACTTAATATTAATATTTAGAATATGTCCTGCTTATAAATAAAATGGTAATCAACATACAAAGCAAATCTTGATCTGTTTTTTGTTGGAGCATTCATCATTAGTTCATTTTTTTGTTTGTATACTGCCTGTGACATCAACACAATGCAACACAACAGTGAGGTAAGCTGATAGTGATGTTTCAAATGCAATCAATATGATTCTTTGAACTATTTGAGAATAACTATAATTTTCCTGTATTCCCATAAAGCCTGAATCAGCCAAATCAACACTCTGATTTAACACAAACATTATTTATTAACTTAGTTAGGATACAGATTATAAAAATATTCAGACACCTCACAGAGATTTTGATGAGCTTTAAGTATTTGAAGGCCTTTATTAATGTGGATCCCTGACTTTGGTTTACTGCCAGTGATGGATCAAAACCAGTGGAATGCTGATGGGTATTTGGTCTTGTTCCAGTCTCAGCTCTCCTCATGACTCTATTATCGTTTTCCCTTCACTGAGACCTCCAGAGCCTTGTGGAAGACCTCAGCTGCAAGAGCCAGTGCAGCTACAGACACACAGCACTAATTGCAGAGAGCAGGCACATCTGAAGGGGGGAGGAATGATTTTTTCTTTTGCCTTCATGCAAAATTTCTTTAAAATAGCATAAAACACCCCACTGCATCAGACTGAAGTATTCATTAGCCCAGAGTTCTGTCTTGGACAGTGACCACACAGCCAGAGAAAGGTGTAAGGACAAGGTAAAGATGGCATGGATTTAATTCAACACACTTTCCCAGTTTCTACTGATTTCTTAAACTAGAAACAGCTTTTGCTGATACTTCTTGGCAAGATCTCTTATGATATCTCTAAGTGCCTTCTGAGTATCGAATTAACATTGTCACACTTCATTATGACATGGAATTCAAATCCTTATGAAAATACTGGGCTTAAATGATGTTTCTACTTTCCTCAGGTTGATGGCCCTCTCAATTCCGACATCATTTTTCATAACCAGATATAAATAGGAATATTTAGCAATTGCACATCACAAACATACAGACTTCATAGAGTCACAGGATGGTTTGGCTTGGTTGGGTTTTCAAGATCATCCAGTCCAACCCCCTTTCAATCCTCTTTTGAATGCCCTTCAATTTAGACACCTTAAGTCAAGGACTAAGTCCATCTGCCCAGATGTGCTCAGGCAATTGCAAGCAATTCTTGCCCAGAAGTCATGGTAGCTACATGTGTTCAGCAAAGTATTTCAGATAAAAAGTCCTTTTCTGCCTCCTTTTCTCCCCATAAAATTTCTCCTGGGACCCAAAAATAACCTTCCTGATAACAGAAATTGGTAGATTGCCACAAAATGTTTCCATTTCAGCAAGCTAGCATTTCTGGCAAAAAACAATCCCAAACCTATTTAGTGAGGAATTTCAAAGAAGCTGTAATGAATTACTTAACTAGGCTCCCCAGGCCTTGCTCGTGGTTCAGTAAATGTGCTGATCTTTGCTTGATGGCACTTGGCTTAGTTTTTGTATCCCTGAAAAATAAACAGAAGGTTTGCCAGTGGCTTTGGTGAGAACAGATTGAGGCTATAAAGAAATCAAGACAATTTCCTTCTAGAAACCGGTAGCTTTCTGTTAATAGAGGAATCCAGAGGAAGAGAAAGCAGCATGACCTGTGGAAAGATTTTATTATCTCAAAGCATCCAGCCTTTTGAAAAGGAGGACGTGTAACTAAAATGCAGAGATTGAAAAAAAAAACCATATACATATACATGTACATATACATATGCATATATATACATATACATATACACATATATATATATACACACATATATATACATATATATACATATACATACATATACATATTATATATATATATACCTGAGTGTGCATAGTAGCAGCCCTGGAAAAAGCTTCCATGGGCCAGGAGAGGAAGTCAGGGAAATGGCAATGGGCACTGAGCCACAAAAGTCCTCTCAAAGGTGGAAAGTGAGGGTTGAGCTGTGCACTCTGCCTGGTGACCAGCAGAATCAGTGTCCAGCACCAACTTGGCTCACACACACTGGCTGGTGTGCATTTTTCAGGGAAAGTTTGATGAGGATATGAGAAAAGATGGATATTTTTTCTAAAGTCCTCTACATCCATTTTCAATAAAGAAAGGAAGCAATAAAACCTGCAGCTGCTGAATGTCAGGTGTATCAAATCCAGGACTGATGGTCCAGCTTTTTGCAACTTCTTTCCAGCCTAATTTTGCACTAAAAATACATTATGCCATTTCCTAAAAGGTTTCACGAATGCTTCTAGTGCACCAGGAAGTGAATAATTCTCTTTATCCTGACCAAAAAAAGTCTCAGTTCCTCATTAACCTTTTCACAGGATGTAATCTCCTGCAGTTCTGCAGAAGAGATGTTGCCTAGCTGGGGTGTTCTTGCTTCCTGTTATTTCATAGCCCTACGGGGAAATAAACAGGGTTTCGAAGAAAAAGAAAGGAAGTGAAAATGGCAAGGGAACAACAGAAGCATCTCTATTATTTTTCTACACCAGGTTATCTTTAGATTGCTGTGCCATTGCCTCAGGTTTAAAGAAATCCAAGGAGAAATCAAGCAATTCACACACAGTCCCAACTGCTGCATGAGATAGTCTCTGAATCGGATGGTATTTAAAGCCCATTATAGACAGAGTATGATCACACATGCTCAGGCATCCATATCATTTTTGCAGCAACATGAGAGGGACCATGAGCCCACAAATGCACTCAGAGCAGGAGGACAGCAAGGTGACCTCACTGCAGCATCACAGAGCTCAACACTTCAGGACCCCTGAGAAGAGCTCAGGCCTGTCAAGTCCTCCTGTTCAGCCCATGGCCTGCACATAAACCAGGTAAATGCTGTGATTCAGTTACTTGTATTCTCCTCAGTCTGTCCTCTTCCACAAATGCACCTCCACCATCTACTGAGATCCCCTTATTCAGCTGCAAGGGGGTCTCAGCTCATCTTCAGGACCTCTCTTGACCTCCCAGTGACATTTTATTGTCAGTCTACCACACCTCTGAGCCCCAGGAGACATAACCATGCCTGCATTGATGGCCTTCCCATTCCACTACTCATCCTCAGCTATTCACTCACTCCCTGCAGCTCACAGTCACTTGGCTTCCTCCCTCCATCATCCAAAGCAGTTTCCTAAGCCAGTCTGGGAATTATTTGTAGGAAGAAGTCACTCATGGCTGACACACGAGCAGAGGTTGAACTGTGTGCTGTTTCCCAAGCCGATTGCTGGCTGTAAACAGCTGTATGAAGGCAGAGAGGTGACAGAGGCCAGGCAGCCTGACCCTCATCTGAGCTGCACAACCAGACAATTAGCCAGAGTGTGTCACACATCTCTAATCTGCACACAAAGGTATTTTACCTAATAACTTCCTGTGTGAAGCAAATGGACCAAATAATTAAAGCACCTTGAGCAACCTTACTATTGATGCGATTTTTTCCACTTCTTTTTTTCACACACTTATCAAATATTAATAAAAGGTATTCCAGCAATAAAAAAAAAAACAAAAAAAAAAAAAAAACAAAAAAAAAAAAAAAAAAAAAAAAACAAAACCAAACTTCCAAAAGGTAAGTGGACATGCTGTTTCCAAAAAGTGCTTTTCCACCTTCTTTCAGCCTTTAGAAACCAGGGTGCTTGGAGGATGCTCATGGACACCCAGCAGAGCTGCCCCTTGCCTGTAGCTTCCACCCAGGGCAGGCTGAGGGGACATGCAGCAACCTGAGCAAGGAGCAGGTGAATAAATCACAACAGATTCCAACCCAAACACTTCAAGCTATATTTTTTTATGGCTGTAGCTCATTCTTCCTCCCTAGCTCCACTAGTCCAGTCTCTTACAGGAGGACATTGTCTTATATTATAAATACATGTTTACCATCCACAGTCAAAGTAGCAGTGAATAATGTTTGATTTTCTCTCTAGCCAATGGGCATCTGCTGCCTAGGAAGGGATCAATGAAGTGATAAAGCTAAATCAGAGTCATATTGTATATTATGAGAAGAGTCACATATCAAAGCTGGGTTCTGAGGTTTCCAATTTGACCTATTTACTTGATTGTATATCTTTCTTGATCTTGAAAGGACTCCCCAAAAGCCTAAATCTTACCACGCTGTTCACTTTCTTGGCATCCTATGGCATTCGGTGGTTTTTGTACAAATAAAAACGTAAAACCATTGTAAAAGACCAGAGATTTTGTCCTGTAAAAACACATAGAGTGTGTGGAGACAGATTCCAGAAACAATGACAATATTT
This sequence comes from Vidua macroura, assembly GCF_024509145.1. Lineage (NCBI taxonomy): Eukaryota > Metazoa > Chordata > Aves > Passeriformes > Viduidae > Vidua > Vidua macroura. Next base: position 6,051,673 of record NC_071572.1, on the reverse strand, counting down.
TTCAAAATGGAACTCCTGAGGGTTTTGTTGACTAAACACATACATATAAAACTGAGTATTTTTTAGTGCATTTTGAATACTTAAAATATAATAAAATTAAAAAAAAAAATAGAAAATAAGAAGCAACAAAACACCTCATCCTTTGCATACACTTTTAATGAAACCAGTATCTCATCCTGGTTGTTTTCTTAGGTTGTTTTTGAAAAATGGAAATAATTCCTGCTAACAGGCACAACTGAAAATTAACTGTTCAAGCTCAAATGTTTTCTAAGTGTGCCAAGAACGGACCATAAAATGGGAAAAAAAGAAAGAGCACTAATTACTTTATTTGTCTCCTAAAACTAAACTAACAAGTAAAAGCCTTTAAAGAACACCGGTCAGAAATACTGATATCAAAGGAAAATACTGCTGATAATCCTGGATTCATTTGCAATGATTTATGTCATATTTTATTGCACAATTTATAAAAGAGAATTGCAGCAATCGGAGCCCTTGCACTGCTACAAGAGATTAAAAGATTTTCTTATCAGACAACTCAGAATTGTGATGATTCACACCTTCATTATTTCTTGAAACACTCCAGCTTCCTCCAGAAGGTACAGCAAAGGTTTTGCATGACTACATCCCTTAAACTAAACAGTGCTCGTGTCATTTTCCCACGGTGCTCAGAACAAGCTAGGGGTGAAAGAGTAACCCTTTTAAGCCAGTTAAACAACCGTCATTATTTTCAAATAAATGAAGAGGAGCCGAGTTATTTACGACTCTGTGCTCATGTTTTATGCATGCCTTACCTCGGACATTCGATAGCCCCCCACAACACTTTGTTGGCTCTAATCTTCAACAAGTGTTTGCCAAGAAGGTCACATTGGCCTATTCACACCGAGAAAGGTGAGATTTGGAGACACAGTAAAGTAACAGGACAAATGGGAAGACACTGGAAAAGTATTTTTGCTGCCAGGGTTTCCACACAAGCATAAAACCTGGGTCAGGGAGAACCCTTTCAGTTAAAAGTGAGTGCCAGCAGTTCTCACTGCCAGGTAAAATCAAGGATACGCCCAGCCTTGCCATGCAGGGAGGACAGCCAGAAGAATGAGCTACTTGCAAGGAATTTTTTGAAATCAGCAAAGAGGAGCCATCATACCCACAGAGTTCTGTGGGATTCCCCAGCCAACAATTAGCACAGACCAGACTGGCCTTCAGGGTCTGCAAAAAAGATGGAAACTCAGACCCAGAGAGTAAGCCCCTGAAACTGTGAGGGGGTGGTCCAGGGGAGACCTTTCTGTTTTGCAAACAGGTTTCTGGAGAACAAGAGACCTGAGCAGCAGAGCTTGAGAACCAGCTGTATGCAAATGTCTTGTTCTTCACAATTGCTCCACAGCATCCTCATGTGAAATTATATTTTGTTTCTGTAACAGGTAGATACTTTCTCCAGATGTGGCTTTTACCAGGAACATCAGTCCTGCTTTGGTAAAACCAGGGGAGGGCACCCATTACCTTGCAAAGAGCGATGAGGGGCTGTGTTACAAGTCCTGACTTAGGGACTGTGTGTTTTAAGCCTACATTGCCTCCATTATTAACCTCAAATATGACCCCAAGGAAGTCAAGGAGCACCTCTTTTCTTTTGTGATCTCTTCCACTAAACAATACTGAGAAGAATTTAAGTTGGATAGTGGCAGTCACACCGGAGATGTTCAGCCTGATGCCCAGACTCAGGGCTGACATGCTTTCTCCTGCACACAGTCCTGCAGCAGGAAGGGTGAAAGGTCTCCCTACGCCCTACAACACACAGACATGCTCTGTTCAGAAGGCTGCAGCTCTGTTTTGAACACAAAATGTGCACAAGTACACATAAATTGGTGTCCATTGGTATTTCTGTTGTAATCTCATCGATTTGTGTGGCTTATAGAGACTTGGAATGAAGCAAAACAAAAACACACCTCTGTATCACCTTCTACCCTGAGAACTCCCCAAAAAGTGACTTTCAGTGACTTCCCAAACTCCATTTCAGTGACTTTCAAAACTCGATTTAAAGTTTCTTTTTAACTGTGAGTTTCATGGGTGAGATATTTAATAGAATGTGACCCCCCTAGCTCATTTAGCTTTGTAGACAGTGTATTGTGCTTGAGTCTCTCATCCATTCATGCACTTGTATTACCTCATAAAGGTATTTTTTAGAAATAAAACATGAATAGGGAGAATTTTTTCCCCCCTCAACTTTAGTGATTAGCTGGAGATTAGAATTCAATTGAACAGTTTAGTTAAATATGGGTTTGTGTGTGTTGATATGGCTCCCCATTGTCACTGCAGGTATGAGAGGTTTGGCAGTTTCCCAGCTTGGCTCTCCAGTGGGGGTTCGTAGCAGTGCAAAAAGCAGTGTCCCACCTTTCAGTAAAATAAAATGAAATACTTCTCAGAAAATGCTTATTGAAATCTTGCCAGTTTTAAGAGAGAGACATTTGCATGAAACTTATTGTTTGTTCCAAAGCCTTACCTTTTTTTTTTTTTTTTTTTTTATAGAAATGTCTGGTTTTACTTGATTATATATATGCATATATAGTTGGGGTTTTTTCCCCCTTCAAGCTAGCTCTGAGGAAACAATATTAGAAGAAGAAATAATTAGGGAAGCCAACAGTCAGCTGCTTTCTCTGAAGAATATTGGGCAGATGACAAACCCACTACAACATTTGGCACACTATTTATGGGCAGGAAATTTTAACAGAGAAATGAGAAATGACACTCTGCAAATCATGCTGAAGTTCTATGAAAGTTTTTTCCTGCTAAAACTGAAGGACCGTAATGACAGACAGACAAAAATGAACTTCTGTGCTTTCTCCTTGTCATGATAGTAACTCATAGTTTTCTTAGTGTGAGATAGCTCTTTTTCTGAGCAGTGACAACATTTATAAATGGTACTCTAAATGAGAAAGATCTTTGGAATAATCTGTTCCAGGTTAGGCTATCATTACTAATAAAATACTTCTGATTTGCACAAAACATGTAATTTGAGAGGGTTTTTTCCCCTGCTGATGTAACTCCTTTGCTCTTTTAATTCTCAAAACCACAAAAAAATGCTCTCAGAAATATTCCCAGCTGCTCAGGTCATGCTCAGCTGTGCTGATAGCAGTTTACAGAGAACACATTTAGCACATTAAGTCTTGATTACATGGCAAAATTGGAGAGTCAAACAAACATCTCATGCATTAGGGAACTGCTCAGCTACAGTAAGTCCTGAGGCACAACAGTGGAAGTTCCAGTTGCTAAATATATAGAGGCAAAAAAAACCCCAAATCTCACTCTGTATCCCCCACTGAGCAAACAACACTTGGTGCAGAGGGGTGGTGCAGTCACTGCAGCTGAGGGATGACACTGTGACACTTCTCCATCCTCTGCCACAGCTCTGCTCTGCCCCTGGAAGTCTGACCTTGAGCTCAGGAAAGCAGGAGCAGAAAAGACATCTCCATTTCATTAATCCCAGACCAGACTCTGAAGGCATGTGATGAAGGAAATGCAGATGCACCGACAGAGCTCTGCAGCACAGCCAAAGATAGGGATCACAGCTGGGGTCGTGTTACAAACTCTGCACCAAGAGATCCTTCCTGCCAACACCCCAGCCATGGCAAGGAAGAGCAGTGATGCAGGTTCAGCTCTGTGTGCCACCAGAAACCTGACTTCACTCTCTCATCTCCTCTATGACCTGACTAACCTAGCAAGTGACAGCCTTGTTATAAATATCCAAGAATCATGAGGTGGTCACTTTCCCACTGTCACAGCTAATTAACTTCTAGGAATAACTATGGGAACTATTTCATTTAGCCATCCCATACACGGGCCTGGAGTGAATGTGTGTATCTGACTGAATTGGCTCAGAAAAAACACCCCTCTGTTAAACATCAGGGCAGGTATAAAATACTGTGGGTATGTGCCATGTATTCAAGGCTCTGTAATTTGCTAGAAGCGGCACCAAGATTTACAACACAATTTTCAATCACTTCCATCACCATTTTCAATCTCTTGCACATGGCGGTACTTGTGATATCAAAGAGTTCATCTGTGCAAAAGCCTCAAAAAGTGACTGTGTTCCTAAAAAAAAAAAGTGTATATAAACTGTCATTTCAGTTTAGAAAAATCCAGGCATAACCTCATAATTAGGAACAGCTAAATTGCCTACTCTTTAGTCAACAGCACAAGAAGAAATTTATTTTGTTTAATAAACTACTCTTAATGATTACTGTTTGTTTGCTTCCTAAATCTCAGAGTAATCACGTACTGCAAGTGGAAAATGTTGGTGAGGAGGTTTATCTCCTGAGCTTAAATGACAAGAAAACCTCTTCAGTTTTCCAGTTTGAGGGAAGCTTTTCTCCATAGCCCCTCACAATTGATCTGAGAGCCTCCTGACAGCTCCTGCTCAAAAAGGGGGACCTTGACTATATGGGTGTGGAGGGCTGCCAAGAACATGAAACCAGCACCTATATCTCGGGGACACCAGAAAGCTGTAAACTGGCTGGATACAGAGCAGCAATTGTTTTATAATAATTGTCTACCATACCTGCATCCTGTTCCTGTTCCAGGAGTTTACAATGGATCAATGTACCCAAAGTGTTTGCACCCAGATGAACCTGGGGCAACCCAGTTCAAAAGACTTTTTTTTTTTCCCTCATCTGGAATGGTCAAAAAAAAAAAGGAATTGGTTCTCCCTTCAAAGAGGGATTACAAAAAAAAGCAACCATCTCTTTCCTGTTCTGCCCACATGCTGGAGCACAGAAAGGACAGCACAGGTATGAGTGGCAGGAGGGAGGCCACATCATTCATGATTTCCCTTTTGCACAAGATTTTGGAGCTGCAGGGTGGCTTTCCAGACAGCTTTCCAGGAACTGCCAGCTGGAATGCCAATGCAGAGAAGCCATGCTTTGCACAGAGACATATGTGCTCTCACACACATGCATAAAGCCTCTGAACTCACTGCAGGAAAGGTTTTACCCCAACAGCAAGATAAGGAAGGTGTGGAAATTACCTTAATGTAAAATCCATGTGAAGATCAGCCCCTTCGATTTTACCACGGTAGCAAGGTGATCCCACTCACAGCTGGGACAAATGCTATTGCTTCCACTTCACTATCTGGTGGCAAAAGCTATTTTAAATTCATAGACAGAAAAAAATGACAGAGCTGAGAGGCTGAAGTTAGAGAGAGCCAAGAGTAGGAAGTGCTGCACATTGTATCCTAGAAACAGCTTTCTGTTCCTCGGTCTTTTCAGTTATTCATTGGAGAAGGGAGGTTGGAAGAAGTGGTGCAGCTAAAGTAGATATCAGCTGAATTTTTGCCAAGCGGTCATTAATCCCTAAAATTTCAATCTTATTTTCATTAAAATTTAACAGCAGAGACATGCCCTGAGACATGCCTAGAGAAACACAGCTGAGTTTGAGCTTCAGGAATGTGTTTATGTGTACATGGGTGGGAAGAAACAATAGCTGGATGGAACAGCCTGAGACAATCCCTCACCTACAGCACAAAAGCATGTGATTATATCATGTGCTTTTTATCTGTAGTTTACACCAAGAAAACACATATGTGAAAGACTGAACACATTATGATTCAGGAAGCATCTCTCTACCCAGATGAAGATGAGGATGGTTTCCTCCAAAGAAAAAAAAAGGATTTTTTTCCTCATTGTAAAAGAGAATCTCATCATGATTTAATGGTCCTATGAGAAAAAGTGTTTTGCCTTTGAGAGTCAAACAAAGCTGAGTGAAAATCCAGAAGATTTAAAAGTAACCTTGGAATGATATGCAGATGCTGGTTAAGATGTAGACATGCCTGAAAAAATATCCAGCCGCTCCTTATAAATCCTCTACCTTCCAAAACATATATCAAGCTTAAAATGGAGCAAAATTTCTGCATCTCTTTAGTGAAATCTAAAGTGACAAGGAATTCACCTGTTTTCTCTCCCCTTTGGAAGCAAGTCAAGATTGCTTTGGTGAGAGGAGCTAGCATGTTTGCAAGTTTATATCATATGCAGTGGGGAGCCAGTGATTAAAAAGGCATCATTCTTTTGGGGTTTAGCTTTATCCAAGGCTGAACCTTCAAATAGAGATTCCAGTATGTAGGAGGGGAGGAAAATCTAATTGAGGAAAAGAAGACTGTAGCTTGCAAAATTCAGAACTATTCCATCAAAGATAACTAGATCATCTTTTTCATAGCAGGAATTAGAAGTGACAGATGGTCTTGCTGCTGAACCAAAGGTGTAGAAGTCCTGAGATTCAATCTGTATTTTTGGCTCTAAAACAGATTTCCTGTGCAAGATAGATTTAAAAAAGCAGCATTTCAGTAATGGCCGGTTTCTGCAGACTTCATCTGAAACAGATATAAACCCTGATTTTTAGAAGAGTGGTCTGCAAGCTCCAGTTTACTTTCAGTGAGAGGGACAATGAAAACGCACTGTGAAAAAGACCATTTCTTTCTCACAGCTTGGATTAAAAAAAAAAAAAAAAGCTGATAATTTTAAAATGCAAAAGTGCTGCCAAATCTTGAAAACTCTGACCAACAGTGTCTGAGTGGTGGGTTTACATCTGTGAAATAGAGACATTTATCCCCTTTCAAAATTCCTGTGCATCCACAGGAAAATATGACCTCAGACAAGAGAAACAGCAGAGGTAACACCAATGACAATGCTAAGAGGTAAGGCACCTTTTACATTTTCAATTACATAAGCCTGCCTTCAATTAAACCTATCAACTCTGTTCATATGAACTGAAATTGCCTATTATGGTGCTGAATTGCATTAAGCATTGAATTTGAATTTTATTTCTGTATGCAGATATATTTTTAGTTGGCTTATGCTTTTCACTCGTTTCTGAAAATGGTAAATTGACTTCACTTTTTCACTAACATTAAAATAAATACCACCATAAAACTAGAACTCTCCAGCAACTCCATGCTTTTGACCAGAAATTAAAGTTTAGCACAAACGTGGATGAAAACAGTGCTGATATTTGCAGCCTCTGTGAAAATCTGCTCAGGTTGTGCTGTACAAGACTCAGAGGTCCCAAAATACTCACACACAGTCACAGCTGATAGGGTTGAGCAGGACATCCCTGCCCTGACATCTTCCAACAAGCTGAGGATGCTGCAGCACCAAGCAGAGGAGGTGAAAGTGATTTCTCATGCACTCTGGTTGCTCCCATCCTGGTGCTTCAGCGAGGGGGAGGAGGAGAACTCCAGCTGACATGGAAAAGGAGCTTGGGAGAGGATGAGGAAGTGAGGGGATGGGGGGAGCAGCTCAAACTGCAGAGCAGAGGAATGGAAACCTTCAATGAGGACAAAAGGTCTGTAGAGAGAAGGCAGCAACCGGTACAAGAAAAGGTGCAAAATGAGTCAGCTGAGGAAAGATGGCACTGGGAAGAAAGTAAAAAACTAAACTGGAACCTGCACTTCTCTGTCATCATCATGAATCACAAAAAACCCTCATGGGCTTCTCCATCGAGTTCCCAAATAACCTCCTGGATTGATCAGCCTGTTACCCTAATTGGTAAAGATCTCTACTTGGCATCTAAATTCTAAAACTGTTAAGGGAGCACAAAGGCATAAATTTAGCTCCAGATGATGGATTTGTTGCATTTTAAAATGGAGCATTTTTTGGGAAAAGATAACGTTGTGAAATCAAGTTCTGTAAGAATTTAGTCTATGCTAGGATTAGAGGTTCTTGTGCAGATTTAATCTGACATATCAAATGTGTATTTTGACACTGTCTTCATTCTTTAGGTATCTGAAAGTTACATGATCCTACATTATCATTTATACTGATTTTTTTTCTTTCCTAGTTCATATGTTTTTCTGTATTTTCTAGTGTGAAGACTTTGCACAAATGGCATGTGAAATTCCTAAGACATATTTGGAGAAAATTAGCTTCTACTGCTGGATTCCTTCTCTTCCACCTTCAAACTTCCATGCACCTTCATATGTTTGCTGAATTCCAAAGCAAAAATAAAAACCCAGAACAAAATTTCCCTTATTTATTTTTGCAGCAATAAAAAAAAAAAATCATTCTATCTGTGCAATTATTTGGAAACAATGCTCTTTGTAAAACAAGTCAAAAATTACACAATAAATGAATGGAAAATAAAAGTACAGTCTCCTGCCTCCTCATGATGCTTTGCTATATTGTCAGGAAGAAGCTGAGCATTTGCTGCCCTCAAGTGGTGTCCTATTTTAAATTCCTACAGGCATTTACAATGATGCTTCATCCCTTTAATAGCTTAAGTTCAGACCTGGGTTTTTTTTTGAAAGAAAATGGAAAGCTTGGAGCAAACAAATTCAGGTTTGATTCACAAAACATGTGTTTTAAAATGTATGTTTTTTCTTCTTCTTTAAATATTAGAGAAATCTTTGGCCTTCTTTTGGATGCTTTTTGGATGCTTCATCTCTGCTCTACTGCATTGTAGAAAAGGATGCTGACATACACAACCATACAAAGTGTGGATTCCAAAAGACCTAAAAGTTGTTGATTTTGTGGTTTTGAGTTTTGGATTATGCAAAACAAACTGAAAAACACGGTCTGAGAAAAATGTTATTGCTTAAAAAGGCAACTGTAATGGGGAAAATTGAGTTTGTCATATCTTTATTGAAGATCATATCAAATTACTGACAATGGCCTAAAAATGAGTCAGGGAAAATGGGACTCCTATCACACTTCAGAAGTGGATTAAAACTGACTCAGGAGCTAATTCAGCTGCAGCTCAGACAGCTGGGTCAGATTCTAACTCAGCCGAAATGAGCAATAAGAATTGTGTCTTCACACTGCATTACAAGAGAAAATACACTCTTTCCAAATATACTCCAAACAGAAACCTTCTGTAACAACACACATGCCTTGTTGCAATCTTCACCTACACTTCCAAACCAGCACCAATTCCTACTGACTGCGGGGCGTTCGAGAGCTCCCTGGGCTGGAGCTTGTTTTATTCACACCCTGAGCCCAGGAGCATCAAGGAAGTGCAGAGCTGCCCTATTCCTCAGGCTATTCATGTGTGCCATCAGAGCATCCAGGGCCCGTGTGTGCCAGGTCCCAGGGTGGTGTTTCAGACAGGCACAAAGCAAGCAGATGGTGCCTCAAGGATAATACACACTCTTGGTTACAAGGAAATGCAATAATCAAACATAGTGCAAAAACTGAGGAATAGGACTGGGACAAAAGGAGTGAGGAGAGCAAGTTCCACATGGTTCCCCATGTCTTTATGCAATAAAAAACATCTGCATATTAACATGAAATAACAGCTCTGGATGCATTTATATTTTCCTCCCTCTCCAATTTCGTTCTAATGTCCCTGTCCCTCTGACATATGTTGCAATCCCATTGTGAAACCAGTAATTTTCTGAAATGTCTGAAAAATAGCAGGTGGGCATGACACGAAAAGGCTAAATGCCATCATGTGGGACAGATTCCAAAGGAGATGTATATTGCACATACTAAAGAGAAAAAAAAAAAGGAAGGGAAAGGAGATGGTAAACAAAGCAGACTTTTCTATTTCCTCTCAGATTATACATACCCTGAACTAGGAGAGCTGTATCCTCTTGGACTGCCACCTGGACAGCCCTTGCTCCTGCCCCTCAGGAGCCTGGCTGGTGCCAAGACAATGCCAGGGAGGCATCTCTGCAGTTTTGGGAACCAGCAGGAGCTGCAGAGCCTGACACAGCCAGCACAGCACACCGAGCAAAATGTTTCATTAATGTGGGACTGCTGCTGGTGCTGCAAGCTGAGAGCCTCAGCTGCCCCCTCACCTGACTTACCCCCCAAAGCCCAGAGTTCACCCTGGTGGCTGGGCTTGTCGCCTTTTTATAGAGCTCCCTTTCCTCTCAGTTTGTGAAGCCATGCCATCTTTTGTACTTATTCCTTAATCCATGCAGGAGCACAGGTCCAGCCTCAGAACACGCTTGTCTTCACAGCTGACAAAGTCAATTACACTTTGGGTTTGTTTGGCAATTTTAGCAACTGCTTCTCTTCCATTTCTTCAAAGGGGGCATAATGAAGCTTTGGTTTACACCAGGAAGAGAAGCTACAGAGATCTCCTACTTCTCTGCATCCTGCCTGGATACCATTTCCCAAAGACTTGTTTGTCTGGGGAAAAGTGTAGCACAGCACTGCTGCAATAGAAAAGTCCACCATGTTATGTGATGGGAAAACTTTGGGGAATTTCATGAAGCAACCAAGTGGGAAAGCTGAAGGGCTTAACACAATGCCTCTAATTCCAGTAATTTTGTGAAAGCATCCAAACATTTATTCTAAATAAAAGCAAATACCTACTCTAGACTTACTCCATCTTTAAACTCCAATACTTTATGTTCCTATGACAGATTTTAAGATTATATAACTTGCCAAATAACATAGACCTTGTCTTCATCACACCACACCTGGTTTTCTGTACTAGCAGATGTCATGCAAATATCAAAACATACGTATCAGGAGAAGAATCTAAAATGCCACCAGTAGAAAGATCAGCATAGTTGAGTTCATGAGCTGGAAACAAGAAAATCTATCTCCAGAGCTGCTTTCTTGCAAAAAAGCCCTCAGGATTCACAATGTGTAAGGACAGGGCTCACAGAGATGTCTGTATCACCCTACTCTATCTGAACTAAAAAAAAAAAAAAAAAAAAAAAAAAAAAAAAAAAAAAAAAAATCTGCATTCAATGAGAGGAGTAATCATATAGTGGTTTGTTTTGCTTTAGTTACTTGAAAGGTACTTGTAAGTGAAATACAGCATGTCTAATTGTAGTTGAAGGAGAAAATGGGGATTTCCTTCTGCTGTTAACAATGTTAAGCACAGGACAAGAAACAGAAGACATAGGGAAAATTTGACTTTCTACAGAGGAACATTTCTTTTCCTAAATCCTCCAGTTGCTAATTCAGGCATTGTCAATGCTGTTACCCTGAAATTCTTCACACTGCATTGCATGGCACTCACTGCTTTGTAGTCCTGCTTCTGGTTTTGCCATCCCCCACCATTAATTCATTCCTGTGCTGTGTCAACCCTTCTTCTGCTTTAGCAAGGAAGGAGCTACAGAAAACAGTAAGGAAGGAGACTCACTCAATTTTTTCCTGCTGTATTGTAAAACTGAAAAGCCTTAAATGGAACAGTTTGATGGAAGAAGCCAAGAAACCAGCTTGTGTGAGCTTAGATGGAGAGGAGCAGAACCTGCAGCATCTCTGCAAATAATGTCCCTGGCAAGGAGTGAATATAGCTTCAGAGACTCTGGCTCTTTTGCTATTCCCTAATAAATACATGAGAAGCACAGCACCAATGGTCAGCCAGGCAGAACACACACCAGAACAGAATTTATGATTGAACAGGCAAACAAAGGAGCATTTACATTTCTGAGTCTACAAATCTGGTCGAGCACTGGAGCAAGAGTAGCAATAATGAAGCCCATAAACAAACCTATTCACAGGGAGCAGGGCAGAGAAAAGAAAGGTGGAGATTTTGCTGTGTTTTTGGGAAGAAAGGACATAGAAGACACACACTCTTGCCAGGAGTTAACACAAGGCCAGCCATGAACTGCTGTGATTCTTGTGACAGAATAGAGGCCTTGGACTAGAAGTTAAGCAGCAAAATATGTTATGGACCCAAGAACTCACATATCAACACATAACTTGGAGTTGTTAAAAGTTCCTTAATTAAAGGCACATTTGTGGCTCACTTACTCCAGCCAACAGGAGAGGTTCTGGTTTGTAAAGCAAACAGGCGAGATCCAACCCAGGAAAAGGCATGCAGAGATAAACTTGCAAGAAAAAAAATCATGCTCTGAGCACAGACCCTTGCACACAACAAGGTGAAGGACCAGCAGCTGGCTCAGAGTGGAGGTGTTCCTGTACAAAGCACCATTGCACAAGGCAATACAAAAAGCAAGGTGAAAAATCCAGTGCTGCCCACGAGCAACAGGGACAGGCAGCCTAAAAGTCCTCCTCTGGTCAGAAGGGGCAGAGTAAGTCTCCATGCTGGAAAGGATAAGAAAATTTAAAAGCACATAACTGGGGAAGAGTGAAAGTCCATGTTCCTCAAAACTGTGCCCAAATATCAGGCAAACAGCAGGAAAGAAAAGACCAGAGCACCACAAAAAGCAGAAAGGTATTTAAGGCGAACAGTCCTACTTTATTCCTTGTCTTCTATTAAATATAATTTTAAGTCTTACTGTTTAATTTTGGAACACAACAGTGGTTCTGGATAAGACGCTGAATCAGGTCTATGGTTTAATTTCTTATTTTCTGTTGTTTTGCAGGACGATGTTGGCAGATTATTTTCTTCTCTGCATCACTACTTCACCTCCTAAATTTGGCTATTCTTGAATACTTAGATAAGAGAAATTTCCTGTCATGGAAAAACTCCCATGAGTTTTTACAGTGCCTGGTATAATGGGACCTTAACCCTAATTTATACCTCAAAGTGCTACTAAATTTGAAAATGGTCACTTGCACATTTTACAATGCCTGAATGAATCCACTGCTGGACAGGGAGCTTCACATTAATGTAGAAAAAGTAGGTCATTTTACCAAAGAAACATTATTTGTAAACCAGGCAGAACCAGTCAGCTGATGGCAGAGAACAGCCCAGCATGGGGACTACCATGACTGCACCTTGCAGGATTGGTTTCATGGTGTGTGGACACAAATTCAGTCCCTGAATCCACACCACTGCCTGAGCTTTGCCAGTGACTGCTTTGTTTCATGTTGTGGTGGTTTCTTGTGATCCTCTGCATGAGTGAGGCTCCAAAGTGCCTTTTGAAACAGCGACCTAACCACTAAAAAGAAAAATGTTTTTAAAATCGAAGTCTAATTGTATAAATCTTGGCCCAAAACTTTATATATATAAATATATATGTGTGTGTGTGTGTGCATTTTTGTCAGTCCTAATTTTTTTTTTTTTCCACAGAACTGTAGGAGATAAGGTGCCAAGTATGAAAGAGAGAGGAAAGCAGCTGGATTGAAAGCAGAGGGATCTTTGTGTCCCATCAGAAAGCAGAGCTGGTGGCATTTCTTCTACAGCTTCAGTTGCCTTGGTGGAGATCTCCTACACAAAGGTTTACAGTAGCACTTCGAAATACCACCATGGATACAGGAAGACGGTGAGGAAATAAATATGCAGAAAAGGTAACTGGAAACCAGATGAAAAAGCAATATAAAAACACAGTATGTCTGTGGTCTCCACTGTTTCTATTTCTCTCACCAATCTGTGACATTAGGTAAACTGATTTATAGCTTGATCTGTTCATTATTACAAACAATTGACCAAATTCCTGGTCTTCAAAAGAAGCTACCACCTCTATAAATTAGGCTACTGCAAAGTATCTCCCTTTTTCCTCACTCTGGAGTTAATTTGCCTCTGATAAATAGCTATTGATGCAAGATAAGAAATATTCTTTCACACCTGTCCTACACCACAGGGTAGGTGAAGGAAGAGGGGCAGGTGATAGGGATTATGGACTGCAGCAGGTCAGGAAGATCACTTCATACAACAGAAAGGGTATTTCCAGTTATGGACCAGTGACAAGAGACAAAAAGGGGATTTCTAACATTTTGGATACCATTTCAAACCACTGTTGCATTTATTTTTTAAAAAATTCAACCACACAAAATTTGAGACCTTGACGTCTGCCAAGGATTTATTCACTGTGTGACTGCAACCGAGTTCATTCCCTTCCAGATGCTTCTGTTGGCTTTGTCTTACCCATTTCATTTCTTTGGGGCAGAGAATATTTCCTTGTCTGTGTTTTCACAGAAATCAGAGCAAGGGCACTCCAGTCTTGAGTGATATCCCTTGGTGATATTTTAATAACGATACCTAAAGACTCACTTAGAGTGGATGGGCTCAAAGTCTTCCAACAATCAAGGAAGTTAAATGCTTGTTTTGGTTAAGGACACTTTGAATAAATTCAGGGCTCTGAACCCACAGACAGCTCGACAGAACCAATTTAATCACTGGTAGCCCCTCAGGTGAGAAACGTAATCTGCTCCCATAAAGCAGTTGCAGCATTTCCTTCCACACAAAACTCTGCTGCCTACAGCAATTCCTCACCAGCCTGCACAAAACTGAGCTGACCTACAGATGCTGCTGAGCCTGGGGCCAGGGAGGCAGGAAAATGGCTCTGAATCAGCTGCATAGAAGAAAAGCTAAAAAAAAACCCCAAAACAAACAACAGAAACAAACCATTCAAGCAAATCATTTTTAAAACCCCATCAAAACACAAATATGATGGGAAATGCAACACTCAAAGGGAACTCTCACAAAATAAGCAGAGCTCTTTATTTTTTCCAATTAAATGAAAGAACAGTACTTCAAATGAGATACTTATACAGAAACTCAATGCATCCCACATTTAGTTACTTTATGTTGTTGCCAAGTTCACCTATTTTATTAAATGGAAAAGTGGAGGGTTTTTCAACATTTAGTAGTTATGAGTATTACATATTTTACCATTAGAGCACATTCACAGGGTTTTCTTATTTGTGCCTCACAAATGATTCTTTAAAGTGTGCAATATATATACTCATTAAAATGCTGGTTAATCAATGACCACATATTCAATAAAGGGGTGGGAGAAATGGAGATATTACACACCAATTGTCTATTTAGAATTAGATTTCCCAATCTAGGTTTATCTTCACATTTTCAAATTTACAGATTTTCTTTTACACATCCTACTAGCCTCTGATCCCTAGACCCAAAGCAAATTCTGTACCCATTTCACTTAATTCCTTCACATGTTTATTAATTTCAATACTATTTTTTTTTTCACTTCTGACACCTTCCAAGATGTTTTCATTTTTTCAGGTGATGTGAATTGTGCCATTCATTCTGCTGACCTTTACAAAAGCAAGAGGAACCTTCATTTTTACAAGTCTCCCATTAACATTCAAAATGTCTGTGCCACATTTCCTCTAGCCAGGTAAATGCAACGGAGAAGATTAAATGGTCTACTTAATTTGCTGATTCCAGCAGAATCATTCAGACTCACTTAAGGTACCCACATTTAAACCAAATGATTCATACAGTGACTTTGGAAACCAGAGGAATTCCTAATTATTAGCTAAAGTGTTAGTGGTAATGTAAAAAGATTGTGGATAGTGTCTCAAGGAATTTTAGCTTTTTGGATCAGCCTTTTTTGGGGGAGTTAAAGCATTGTAGCAAACCACAGCTAATAACTGTGCTTTATTAGCTACTTCTGGTTTTCAGCTGCTGTAGGTTTTAGTTCTCAGCATCCTTCCTTGCCCCACAGATTGAGGTTGACTAGGCTGGATATTCCTGTCAGGATTTTACTTCTGTCTGCAGTTTTGAAATAGCTGTTACACTCTTTCATTTTTGTTTGCTCTATTCTGAAGTCCTTTCCTGGTCCTTCAGTGTTTTTTAAATGCCCAGTTTTCTTAAAAGAGGGTACCAAAGTCTCTTTCACATTTAATTGGATGTGAAACCTAGAAACAGACAAATTGCTTCTGTACCTCTCGCAGTATCTCTGAGAATATAAAATACTCTTCAATTTCTTTAGCACTTTTTACAGGCATCACAAAAATGAGCACACTTTACTGTAATATTAAATAAAATTACTATTAAACAGAGAACTGACTTCACCCTCTCCTGAATTTATAAGGAGTAACTACATTTAACTGCTCTTTCTTGATGTCACACCAATGTCTCTGAAGGATCAAAAAACCCTTTGGAGAATTATTTATCTTTCCTGGAATGCTTTAAGCAAAGTTTCCAGGAGAAGGAGGCAGACCATAGTCTAAGGTGACTTTCAAGCCTCACATCCACATCTCACACAGACAAACATCTGAGCTGGAAATTTGGCTGAAGAGATTCACCAAAGCCCTATCAATAATCAAACAGAAATCCCTGGGCCAGTGCAAAGGGCCAGCTGGGGCTGTGTTTTGTGCCTTATACAGAGTCTCAGATGCTCTAATGGTTCAGATACTCATGAGAAGACTTTTTGTGTCCTCACAGTCTTTTGAAGACACACAACAACTTTCTAGTCCTGGCCTGAGTCACCTTCCAGACAGAGGAGCACATTTATAGGTGGGTGTTGTGCTCAAGCAAATAGTGGTGAATGCAGGGACCCAGCAGCAGCCCTACCCCCATGAAATCAAACCTATAGGCAGAAAAAAATCTCATTAATATGAAATCCTACCAGGAGGATTATGAAGACATCTGCAGCAAGACAGCTGTCACAATATTTACTTTACATATGACAGGAAAAAAAAAAAAAAGTTTTAGACACTCTTAAATTGTAACATCTTAATTTGATAATAGCAATTTGTATTAAACATGCTGATAGAAGTTTGAGAATGGGGGGTAATTTAGAAAGAATCAGGTTGCATCCAACATTACAATTTCAATAGAAACAGAATGTTATTTAACAAATCGAGAGTAAATCAAGTTGATTTATCACTGATGCCACGTACTGTGAGTTTCAGCAGGAAAAAAAAAAATTAACTTCTTGGGGGAAAAAAGGGATTTTAGTAGATGCCTAAAGAGAACTCTCACTTCTCCAGCACAGCCAGTTCTGGTTTAGTTTGTGCTAAACACATGCATATATTTAGAAAATAATACCACTGTCAAATACATATACATTGAAGAGAAGGTTGGGGTGGGGGAGGTCCTGAAAATAAAGTCCTCTAATTGAAATTGCTTTTAGCAGGAGATAGGCAGGAAGCTTAATGGTATAGTATGTACCACACAAGTCACATTTAATAAATTCCCTAGTCTGGTAGGCAAGCCTCAGTCAGTTGAAAAAATCAGCTGAGACAGATTCAGTTTATTTCCTCCCACTTAGCCTTGATGCAAAAACATCAAGACAAAGCTTTTCCCTGCAAAAATATAATCATATTGGTGTATCTATACAAAGACCAATTACTCTCTGCTGGAAGAGAGTGTTACCACAGAATCAGCCTCTTCAGTTCGGACTAATCAGAAAAACAGGCAGAAATCATAATAAGCACAAGCCAAATAAGCCAAATAAGCTGTAAAATTACAGCTGCAGAGGAGTTTATCATATATGGCTCCACTTTGCCTGAGGCTCGGGAAGTTTCAGGTTTTCTGCTCTGAAGTAACTTCTCAGCCAGGAAATATGAGGGTCTATAAAAAACAGCACTTTTGAATATATATATCTGTTACATGCATTTTAAAAGCCATGACAGAGAAACAAAGACAAAAGGAAGTGTTAGTTCCAAGTCAGCAGCAAGTATCTACCATTTATTCATGATTTTTAACTTGTGTTTGGGGAAATGTCCTTCTGAGACAAACCAGCTCCTTCCATCCTTCCCCTGCTTTTCTACTCTCTAGAAGAAACTTCCACTGTATTTTGTCATTACCAGTGTTATTTCCAGGTATATGAAAGTTCAAATGGTCTCATGCCATGAGAGATATTTTCTTCTTTCATCCCATCCTGAATAAGCATATCCTCTGTCTGGTCTATAATGTTCATTTTGGCTGAAGTTCTTCCTTCCTATCTCCCCCTTAAGCACAGACACACTTTTTCTGTGTTTCAGGTCTTAAAATCTGTCACTTAACAAAGACCTGAGAACAGGAGAGAGGAAAGACAAAAAGCTGGTTTGTTCCATTGTGGAAATCCTTCATATTCTGTTCTAAGAGGGTCTCCCACCTCAGATATTTACCAATTCCAGATGTTTCCGTAAGAGGATTAATCCTGCCCCCCCACCCCCAATGAACCTAATTGTTCTATAGCATCCTGCAGGATATGGAGAGGGGAAAAAGAGGGTATTTTCTTCTTGACCCTTGGCTGCAAAACAATTTGTACCCTGAATTTGGGAACAGACGGTTTCTCCAATGCTCCCACAGTGTAAACATGAGCTGTTCTCTGCCCTCAGACTGACTCATTTCATTAAAGATATCAAATTGGTTTTATTCAGTGATATAACAGGAGCAAACTCCTAAACTACCTACTCATGTTTGTTTCTATACTAAATTTTCTCAACAGGCATTTGGGAGGTTTTTGATCTTCAGACATCTGCAATTCGCTCTGTAAATAAAGTCCCAAGTAAGAAACAAAGCAGTATATGAACAGCTTAAATCTGGCTGGTAGAGCTGGCTGGCAGTGCACAATGCATTTTTTCCAGCAGGTAGACTCCAGAAATTTGCTTCATTGACTTCAAGAATGCACTGTGAACTTACTGAATGCAGCACACCTCTGGAGCCAGAATACACTTCAGATATGGCTTAATGACCCATGCTGTTCACAGACATAGCACAGCTCAGTAGAACCTCATGAAAAAGCCTGGTGGTGAAATTTAAAACACTAAAGGAAGGTGGAGTGTGCTTTGGTGATGGTATTTTTTCTTGTAACACCCAAAGAGCATCGTGTGCTGTGATGATGGAACTGTTCAGCACCAGGTTACAACTGAGGGACTTGGGATACACTCAGGATTTTTTAAAACCTAACATTACTCCTCTGCCTACAATCTACAAAAGCTCTTAGCTACATACCTACACTTTTGTGCTCCTTTAGGATGCAGTTACCCTGTATCCCCTCATCAGGAATCACACAACCCGTGGGGATCACCTGGACTCCACAGGAATTCCCCTGCCACTACAAATTAATGCCACCCATTTGCAAAACACCTCAAAGAATCAGCCAGACTTTGGAGGGCTGTCACACAACAGGGGTGTAAGATCAGACTTTAACCTCTTCAGTACAGACTTCTCCTTTCAATATTTTCTACTTCCCAAATAAATGACCTGTAAGAAGCATATATGGGGTTATAGAACATGGCTTCTGGGAAAGCAGCTGCCCCACCAGCCCACTTTTCAGAGTTTCAGTTCTCTCTCTCTCTCTCATCTGGCCTCCATTATTTCCAGAATTTTTTTTCAATGAATGCTGAACAGTAAGAGTTATTTGCAATAATTTCTTCTTAATTAAATGCAGAACTATAATTAAGTTAGAACCAGTAAAGCACAGCATACTTATTTTATGTTATCTTCCAAAAAAAAGGCCAATAAAAATAAAGAAATCAAGAGGCAGGATTGAAGAGTAATTAGTAATTTTGAGTTCCCAAAAGGAAAAAGCTTGAAGTCTGTTGTCAATATATTTTCTCTGTAAATCAGGTTCTTAGAAAAATCCATCCAATTAGAAATATACATCCAGGTATAAACCCTCCTCGCTTCCAGATTTATAAATAAATATGCATAGCTAGATTTATATCTCTTTACCTTGCCCTAGTAGAAACAGCTATTAGAAACAATTAAATTATTAACTAATTAACATAGCAGCCAACCATTAACAGAATTTTTTTGTCTTACATTGAGAAGTAGCAGAGTGGAAAATTATCATTCTGCTGCCAGCAGAGCACCAGGAAGCTCTTCAGAAGCACTGTGAAATGCAAAAATTCACTTTCTTACCCGAGGGGTGCTTTTCTTCCCCTCACATTATCACCCAAGTCAGTGCTGCAGAAGAGATAAATGTCTAAGAAACAGAATTACTTTATGGATTAACTACAAGTAGTGAGGCTGCAACTTCCTCAGCATGTTGCCATTTTACAGCTGGATACTGTTCTGATCTCAGTGGTCAGGAGAGGGAGAAATGTCATTAAAATCAGAGAAATTGTCTCAGCAAAGCAAAGAGAAGAGCATCCCTACCTTGGCATCTACATCTGCCTCCCCATGCTGGGTGATGGGGATCAGCTTCCCCTAAACTGGAGCAAGACATTTTGGTGGGGAGTGTGGGCTGTTTTCATTTGGAGCTTTTAATTTGGAGCCCTTATGTTTCACATTTTAAAGAAAACCCAAGTGTTTGTCTTTTTCTTGTTGAAATGCAGGTTAAAATCCACAATTGCACAACACCAAGTTGCTGACATCATTTACATCACATGATGTCATGAATGCTGTCAACACTGTGCCATATTTATAAACTGGAAAACAGCCTTTTACAGAAACAGCTCACATTTTCACTGCTGCACAGCTCTTCTCCTTTGCTTTTATGCATATAAAATGAATAATTTACTTTCCTATGCAAATAAATCCTAGCCTTTATTCAACCCCTCTGGTTGCACCTATTTATAAAGGATTAATTCAAAGGCATACAACTTCCTTTTTCACAATTTCCTGTTCAAGACCTCCCTGTAACACCTTTTAAATGACAGCAAATAAGTTCCCAAATACCTGCTTTTAATCTTGCACAAATTACATAGAAACAACATCACCCCACCACAAATTAAACAGAAACAACACCACCTCCACATCCCCACATATTTTTTTTTTTCCTCCTGTAAGGCAAACCCATTCAGCCTGCGAGCTGTCAAACACACTGCATTCCTTGGTTAAAGGAAAGAAAAAAATAAAGATGCATTGTGTTTGGCCAGGATGGCAAAGCAATGTGCTTCTCACCAGTTGTGAAACTGCACTCCTAAAACCCCTGTTACCACTCTTTTTGATAATTTGTTCAGCATTTTATGATCAGCCAGTGATCAAAGGTAGAAATCACCTACTCTTCTGCATAATCATATTCAGCTACATTTTCTCCCTAGGACTGGACCACCTTTGCAGGAAGTCCAGTAGAAGCTCTACTGGAAGATTCCCTATACTGGCACTTAAAAAGAGTTTTGTTTTCATTATGGTATTTAAATCACCCTTCTATGTTCTATTCAGACATATAGCAATATTGATTAGCAGCAAAATAGAGAAATTTGAGTAAATTCAAACTAATACACTCTCTAGCAAAAAACCTGACAACTTTCTTCTTCATTACGCATTTTCCCAATTGCCTGTAATTCCCTAAGGTTGGAAGACCTGCCCATGGAAAAGCCATGGATTGTCAAACTGCTGGCTGGGTCATCTTTCTTCTGCAGTCTTTAAAGGAGGTGGTGGATAGGGAAAAAAACCTAGAAATTATAAGCATTAAGGCTTGAAGTCAAAAGATGTGGTGAGATGATTTACTTAATTCAGTTGTGACTCTGGATTTTTGCACCCATAATGACATTCAGCCAATTAAAATGGGTGTCATACACTTAGCTGAAGATAAAATGTTGTCATAAAGTCCATTTTGTACCACTGCAAAAAGGCCACTGCTAAGAAACCCTGAACTGCATTCCTCTGAGCCATCCTCCACATTACATCAAGCACAGGATTCTTGGTGAAAAAGAAGAACATGGGAGTAACACACTGTAAAAAATACTGGTATTATTATAAAAACTAATATTACAAAGGGCAGCAGCTTCACAGCAGGATGCTCCTCATATAAATGAAATAACCCAAGATCATTACTAACACTTGCATTCCTTCTTTCAGAAATTTCTCAAGCTGTATATATTGTGTGACTTTGTTTCTCAAATTTGAAGAAGCTAAAACTTATGTGCCAACACCTCTGAATTCACAAGGATCATGAAGAGCTGCTATCTGTGATGTAGAAGATCTTTATAATGTTGTATTTGGTTTGGAGCTCCACTTCTGCTTTGGTTTGGTTTGACACATTACTCCTCCAGTGCTCCCCTGCTTTCTAAACTGATTAAATCAGCCTGACTGATGGCAAAGGGGTTGGGACAGCAACACTGTTAGTTAGACAGAGTGAAATTCACCAAAAGAATATTTTGTGACACACCAAATATTGCTGACGCTGAATGCACACCGTGTTGTGGTGCCAGTTAAAACTTCTGAAGTTGTAGTTCTCAAAATTACACTTAGAACAGCCTTATTTCCAGTTGAAGAAAGAAGCTGGAAAATCCATTATAGGAATGATAAGAAGTGCAAGAAAAATATACTACTTAGAAAATCAAGGAACCTCCTCAGACCTGAACATGCTTCAAGAAGCACTGGAAGGGCATATTGGGAGGAAGGACAGCACTCAGGGTCAGAGTTTGTAATATTTCTTTACTGCAGTTGATTTCATGGCAGTCCCTGCTTTGCTATGCTGCAAATATGGGTTTCCTGAATCTACTGAAGATCAGGACCACACTGCAGCCAGCACATCCCAGTGGAGCTGGGAGCCTCTGCTCCCCAGGCTTTTCAGCCAGGAATACAAGCATTCATCCCATTGCAAACAGTTCCAGCTAGCATTTACCTAAATTACAGATAGAGGGGAAAACATCTGAGCTCCTGTGTAACTCTAGTTTCTCTCCAGGAGCTGTAAACCTTCCTCCCACCACCCCAGGCACACTGACACTTTTAAATGGTGCTGCTCTCCCTGTTTTTCTAACCTGCCCTACGGATTTTACAGCCCACTTACAGCCACCACCACTTGAGCTCTGTTTGGATTAACCCACAGGTTATTTTTCTGTGGTTTGTGCTCTAGTCAGTCTCACACCCAGCTCCAGGAGGCAGTTTGCTGGAGAACAGAAACCACTGACAGCAGATGCTGCCAGAGACCAGGTATCCAGGAGAAACCTCTGCATCCCGGGGAAAGCCTCCTGGGGGAGAGTGCAGGACCAGGACTGGAGCAATGCAATGCCCCAGAATACTGATGAAGGTATAGTTTGAAAGAACATGTTTCCAACAAAAATCTGGCAATACAGCACTGGAAAGAACCCACATCCTGCCAAACTCAGCTGCAGGCACCACAGAACGACACACAGGTGAGAGGTCCCAGATCCCCCACTTGCTGTGACACCTGGGATGGGACATAAAAGCAAAATATTCACAATTCATTTACTGTCCTCTCCCTCTGCTGAGGAGGGATCCCCCACACTCAGAACACATCTGGCAGATGTTTTCCTAACCTTTCAAGACTCCCATGAAGGAGATGCCATGGCAGGAGAAGAGGAGAGGGCTCTAAATCAGCTGGGATTGCAGGATTCCCCCACAAACACCCCCTCTCTCAAACCTGTAGGATTTTGACATGGGTGTCATAACCTCCATCTGCCCCAAACACACCCCACCAAAAATTCTGGGCTCCAAACATGACCAGTGGGATGAATATTTCAGAGGGCACACTGAGTGATACCTCCAAGGATGTTCTAGTTCCCAGTGATAAGATTTTTCTTTTTTTTTTTTTCAGCCAGACAAGAATTCTCTTATTAGTGTCCAGAGATTTCAAGACTCAGCTCCCAGGAGTTTCCAGCAGGAAATTCTTCAGCAGGAAACTAAACAATTTTGTGACTGTCCTTCAAACTCTGAGCTAAAGTTTCTGAAAATCTAGAATTGATTTTGTGGGAAATTCCACCTTTTTCAATTAAGTTTTACTCTTAAAGGAAAAGATGATTTCCAAAATTTCCCATGGAATAAAAACTCTGAAATTTTTTTATTTAAAAAAGTATAACTAGGAATTTTCAACTTGGAAAGTTGAAATTATTTACTGTAGTAATGCAGTAAAGAAATACTTTACTGCTTAGTTTATATATACTGTTCTTATATTATTTAACAAATTGAAATATAGGAAATTGGTTACTCAGGAATTAAATATAACTACTCCCATTAATTAATAAAAAATTATTTTAAATTCCATTTTGGAAATCATTAATGACAGTAGCAATTCAACACACACTGAAGGCTTTGCTCTTCTTTCTCTGTGCTGAAAGTTTCATCACATTTTCATTAACAGAACACATATAAAAGATGAAATCAAATTTCAAGCAAAATATGCAGTTTCTTTTTGCACCATCTTATTCTTTTGAAAGATTTTCCAAAATGGATTTTTTTTTTTAATTCTTTGTGAAATTGCTTGGAAGAGACACCACATGGGCATATTTCCACATAAAAATTTCATCAGATTTTTCTGACAAATGCTTTTCTGGCTAATTGCACTGGAATTTCCATGAGGAGGGCCCCTAAAAACCTCACTCAGTCGAATGCAGAATTTTGTTTCCACTGTATACTTCCTTTTGGGATCTTGAGTGCACATGCTTTCCCAGCGTGGACTTTTCCTTTCAAAATCAACCTGTTCTCCATTTCTCAGATAAACAGACCATTAAAAGGCATCTATTAGGTTGCAGAAAGTGGTTGCTTTTATTGAAAATACACATCCAGGAAAGTTGGTGCCCCACCACGTCCCTTTATGACAGTTTCAATTCTGCTCTCATTTGTTACAGCCAGGCTTCTGCTCCTGTGAATGCTGATCAAACTTCTGCAGAGCCTGGGGAAGAGGCAGGAAGGTTTTTTACCAAAGTGTTCGTTTGATTAATTTTGTCTTTCTTTTTTTCAACATCAGAACCAAGGTGACCAGAAGTTTGTGTTAATTGGAAGTACATTAGATTAAATAAAATTTCTCCAAGTAGAGACAGTTTTGCCTGCAACAGCTGCCTCAGTCACTTGTGCTTCTCTGCCTGCACTGGAATTTATGGCAAAATAAAACCAGCCTTATAAGCACAATGACAAAGCAAGCAATAATTTCACCAAGGAAACACTCACCACTCTAATAGCACTAACGTGCAGGTGTTAAAATGAAGATCCCAGAGCTTTACAGAAATATATTTCACATCCACCTACTGTAAACAACATCAGACTCCTCACACTACGACAAAACAAGGGGCACAGGATGCTTATTCTGAGAACAAGCAGAACATTCCTATCACAGATGAATACATAAAATAATAGATCTAAACCTGACATACAATCACATGAAACTATTTTTAAGATTTAAACAGTCTTTCCTTACAGACAGAGTTAATTTTCCTACCTTTCTGCTTCCTTACTTGGCAATAATTCATATTAATGAACCAACACAACTTTCTGACTGCAGGCACATAATGCCACTGAAGTCCAAAATTCCTAAATCTTGTCTTTCATTTAAGGGTTCCTGATGGTCTGAAGTGTCAGAATGGAATGTCAGAAAATCAGAGTGCCTCACATAGACTGACCACCTGCCATGGATTACCTTCCCACAGGAATGGGAAGACATAAGGGGAGTGAAGGGTGTCAAAATCTCAACCTATAGGGCAGCAAAACCCCATGCTTTTTACAAAGCTACGAAGTAATAATCCAGTAAGGATCCTGATGGATGAAGTAGACCCCATTCCCACCTCCCTCCTGGTGGCACAGGTTGCCCAGAGAAGCTGTGGATGCCCCATCCCTGGAAGTGCTCGAGGCCAGACTGGATGGGGCTCTGAGCAAGCTGGTCTAGTGGGTGGCACCCCTGCTGACGACAGGCAGTTTGAAACAAGATGGATTTAAATGTCCCTTCCACCCCCAAACAATTCTATGACACTTTACAAAGGCAGAACCTGCATGATGGAACACTTCAGTCGAAATTTAAAAACACAGAGGTTCCAGGTCTGGATCAAAATAGGATTTCTCTGCTGCCTGAAGAGGGTTTGTACTTCAATCTACCAGCAGTACAAAACCAAACCTCCACCCTGAACATCCTCCCAACATGAGCTCATCTAAAAGGAAAAAGCTTCAAATTTTAGTTGTCTGTATCTAGGGAAAAAAAGAGGAAGTAGCAAAGAAAAGAAATCAGGTATTAGTAAATCAGAGAAAACTCTTCTACTTTCATACAAACTCCCTTATAAATTTCTTGAAAGAATTTTTTGTTAGTTAGCCCAGGGGTTTCCTACCTCTTCTTTCTGCGTTCTCATGTTTGCTTCTTCTTGTTGTTTGGACTGTACAAAACAAAACTCTGCTTCCCCACCCAGTAAGGAATTAACAGACACTGTAAACTGAATCATGACATTTGCACTTGCTCGTTCTTGTTATCAATTTGATATTCCCCCTTCCTCCTCCCATTCTCCAGGTTTCTGAAGGAGGCCACTGTGTGGCAGCCCAGTACCAAAAACAGATGGCCGACAGGGTCAGCAGTGTCCCAGTGAAAATTTATCATGGCAGTAAATACACAGGGAGAAAATATTCAACTCTTTGCTGCAGTCACAGATGGCAGCAGTGAGAGGGACAGGATTCTTTGCTCTCCTGCTGAAGGATCCCACTCCATGCAGGTGTAGTCAAATATTGTGTTAAGGATCTTCTCTCAGTCACCTTTGCAGGGAAATATATTGCAGAATAACAGATCTGACGAAATTTCTTTGTGAAGTTTCAACTTAAAATTACCTTTCTCGGTATCATTCCATTTAATTATTTATACAACTTTTATTTTAGAAAGGTGAGTAATATACCAGCTCTTACATAGTCATAAAGTAACTTTTAGCTTCTTGCACTACTCTCTATGAGAAGCGCTGCAGCTGATATAAGAGTGAGCTAAAAAATAAACAAGTCCACAAAACTCAAACCCCAGCATTGTGAAGGTGACTCATGCAGGGAAAACAGAATCTGAATCAGACAGAATACTAACATAATATTTCAGTTCAAAGACCCCCAAAGAATACCTGTGTCTTCTTATTTCTGAGAAGATTGATGATTTCCCTTTAGAAAATTCTAAAATAAGCATCCAGAGCGGTCCAAATCTGGGTGCCCTGATTCACACCTCCTTCTACATCCTGGACAAACAACCAAGTTTGTGAAAATGCCCTTTTTTTTTTCTCATTACAAATATGTTCTGATGCAACTTCAGCCTCTTGAGCTGTGAGCTCATCCCACCTAGGAAGCTGAGTAGATCTGCAGGTCTGATCACTGTTTGGATGGACAGAGCCAAGGAAAACCTTGCCTTGTCCCTCAGCTCTGTGGCTGATTCAGTGAGTGGAACCTTCTCCTCTGAGTCAGCACTGAGTCACTGGTGGGGCTCAGTGCTATGGGACAAGGTATTTCCAAAAGAGAAATGTTTCCACTAAAACACAAACCAAGTTCCAGCTGAGGACTAAACACAGCTCTCTTCAGCCAGGACAATGAGGGCAACAGCTTTACATGAGTGAAAATTCAGAAAGTCAGTCTTTTATTTCCTGCATCTAGAAACTAGATGATTTCATCTAATTATTAAATAGTAAGGCCTTCACATTGGGCAGTGACACTGCTCTGTCTGAGGGGATCGGCCTCCTCATCACTTCCACACACAGAGAACTGGAGCTCTAGTCCTGCTCCTCCCACCCACATTTGCCTTACCAAACAGAGCCATAGACAGGCTTCAGACTCCACCACCACAGCTCCTCTTCTCTCCCTGGGAAATGGAGCTGGAGCACTGGATGTGTGGCCCCATGTAAACCCAGTTTTCCTCTAGAAAAGCCTACAGGCACAGCAACAGGGAAAGATTATGAAGGTAAGGGTAGGAAATGCTGCAGGATTTCTATAGAGTTCACTCAGGACTTAAATCCTTTCCTTCCTTAGCACAGGTTCCTGTTCCTACAGAGAGTATTCTGAGCAAGCCCAGGGTAGAAAGGTGTCCATATGCAAAGCCTTGCAAGAGTTCATCTCTGTTTAACAGCCTTTGTGAAAAAAAATTCTTTTTTTTGTTGGGGTTTCGATTCCTAGACACTGAGCAGTACATGGGACCACAGGCCTTTGTCCATTATACCTGCCAGGACAGGAGAAATTGCTTCAGCTCTTGTCTGGTGCCTGGGGCCAGACACTCTGTTTCTGTCCTGATTTCACTGAAGCCATCCTCTGGAATACCCAATGGGAATTCCTGAGGGACTGAACATGGGCCATGCTACCCCACTCAGCTCCAAACCCTCCATTTTTTCATCACCACTCTGTCCCTCCTGTGGTACCCATGCTGGCACCACAGAAGCTTGGCCATTGACCTCCAAAACATTGTCAGCTGTCTGGAAACAGCCCAGCCCTCAGGCTGCTGAAAAAGCAGACATTGCTCAAGGCTCTGTCAGCTGGCACCAATAACTGATGCTTAAATCCAGAGCAGACACCCAATTCCTCAACTCTTCCAGCTGCTGGCACCATGGGGTCAAGCCCACAATCAGAAGGTTGGTTTAAAAGAATAAATTCCACAGGGAAATGCACAGGAGTCACAGCTATCACACTGAAAATGAAAGCTGAAGAGGGTGCACATGTTCTCACTGTGACTGCCTTTGGCTTCTTCTTTTGCTTTCTCTGGTGTCTCATTTCCACACAGCCTTTCCCTGCAAGGTAGAAAAATACCCCAATAGTCTGCTCATTCCAGTGCTAGCTTTAGGTGGACAGATAACAGTACAAAAATCCTTAAGGATAATTTTAGGTCATCCATAGGCTGCATTTTAGAGGTCTGGTGCAGCTGTATAACTGTATGTTAGATTGTCATGTATTTACATACATTTACGAAGTACATGTGGCTTTCTCACCAGTGCAGCTAGAAAAGCATGCTCACTAATCTCCAATTTTAACTCAGCAAAACTTTTTATTTTTTTCCATAGGAAAATGCCAGTTCCTGAAAAATATGCATATATATTCTGCAGGAACAGATTGATTAAACCAAATCTTCTAACAGCGAGCAAACACACTTCCTAGGGAAACCTGGCTGGTTTCCTGCTAGCTCCTGGCCTCCCTGGGAGCCTCCCTGGTGAGCAGCATGTCTGGGCTCACAGGCTCCCTGCTGCAATCATCACTGGGAGCCCTGTCCTTTTCTGTTTAAAACTGTGAAATAAAAATCTTTCTTTGATTAATTAAATTAAATTTCATGTTCCTGCTCTGTGGGAAGTGAAAAATTCCAAGATACTTAATTTTAATACAGAGAGAATGCAAGGATGGTGATAAACTTGCCCATTTCTCCCTCTACAGGAATTTGAGGTTCTGATGAGCTCTTTTTACACATCATTGCTTATTCCATTGCCCACCTCTGGCTGGGTAAAGACAACTAGTGGAAACCCAAACCTGACAAATTAACATTTGAAAAAAGTTAAACTAACCAACTGTTATGAGTTTAACAACAAACAGGAGCCTACATTCCCCAGAGACCAACCATGGAGAGCAGCTGGCAATAAAACCTGATTGCATGTGGAAGTGGTTAGGAAAACAAAACCAAACAATAATACAACTTCAGCACGCAAACTCAAACTTCTAATCTCACCCAGGCCTTGGAAAAAAAAAAAAAATAATCAAGTAGCAGAAAGGACAACTCAATTTTTAAGCAGCACTTTCCAACCATGAATCTCAGAACATTTAATGGAGTTAAAAGTTTTACAAATAGAAAAACACACATAAAAAAATTTAAAAAATAAGAAAGATGAGGAGGCCAGTGGTAGGTGAGCAGAGCATTTTTCACAGCCCAGCACCCAACCTTCAAGGTGAGCGAAAGACTCAGATTCTTAGGGCAAAAACCTTGTGCTCTTCAGTTGTTGCCTGTGAGCCCTGGACTGTTCTGCTCCCACTGCCAACAGGCAGAACAGCCCCAAAGGTGGCAGGATTTTCAAACAGCAAGTTTTTCAGCTGGACTGATACCAACATGATCACCTTCTCCCTCCTATAAACCACTTACATGAAGTCTTCCTCTTTAGGGACATCTTTTGTGGCTGGTATCTGCCTCCCTCTGGGTGAAGGTGCAACCAAGAAATATATTTTTGTTCTTATAGTAGCCTGTGTTCCAACAACACATTTCCTACATGGGGAAATGGCTGAGGCTTGACTTTGCCCATCCCAGAGAACAGTCAGAAAGCCCAGAGACATCTGCCCAGGATCCTGAGGGAGCATTTTAGCTGCAAGCATTGTAACATCTAGGCCAGCATGAGATAATGTTTTGGCTATCTGCTTGAGGTAATTTGCATGACGAGCACACGATCCTTTTGTGGCTGGTGTTAAAAACATTTCGGATTAGGGCTGTAAAGGGTGGTGAGAGAAACCAAGCAGACATCTGGTCATACTTTTGGAATTTATGTGGGAAGCAAGAGAAGTATCTGCAAACCACCAAAAACAAGATTTAAACACAGAAAAAGGGGGCGGGGGGGGGGGGGGAATTTTGTAATTCAGCAGGCCAGGATGGCAGGTATGAGGAGGCTGCTCCTCCTGCTGAGTTTTCCACCATGCACTGCAGCACTGCTAGGCAGTGCAAGTGCAAGGAGCATTTCCATGTTGAAAGATACAGAGGGATTCTTTAAACCACTCGTGCAGAGAACAGTGTGATTAGATTTTCTGTGGCAAGAAACAGACTTCCAGAACAGATTAAAACAGCTCTTAAAAAAAACCCACAAACTCTGCCTTGACACAGCCTTGCAACAAGCACGACACATCCACCCCTCCTTGCAGCAAAGGCATTTAGGGTAGGTGTTGAAGAAAAGCTTGGTATCAAAGATGGGCAAATCAATTTCTATACTTTCTATACTATTTTTTTTCAGCAGTGAGAGTCATCCCTTTTTGGTTTTGTTGCTGCCATTTCTTTGATGCAATAGCTAGGAAACCTGTGGGAAGAGAATCCAGTTTTTTTGGTTCCAAGACAACACCTGAGCTGCCAGATTGTGGCATCTCTCTGCACAGAAAAGGCAGTTACAGGTACGAGAGAAATATCCCATATGAAAAACAAATCAGAGAAGAAACTTAACATTTATTACTTTTTTGACAGGATTTTTTGTTTATTTGTTGATAACATAGATTTTTGAAGGGAGGAAAATTTAGCTGATTATAATGGAAGCATCCTTTTTAAAAAATAATTCTCAGTTAAAAGCTCAGAATTCACAGTGCTCAGAAAAGTGGCAGCTCCAGCAACCAAGGCATCCTCCAAACCTAGACATTTATTATAAATATTATTTGCTGTTTAAAAGAAAAATGTCTTCCACTAGAGGACATGTTGCATCTTGAATGAAGGAGGAGTTTCTCCACAGTTCTAAAAAGAATCTTTTTAAATTGATAGTCCTACACATATTTCAGGCAGGACAAATATACTCAGTCATTAAGACTTGTGTTTTGAATGATGCATTATTTTCATCTACAAGGAAACATCTCCAAACTTTGGGAGTCACAGACCCAAATCTTTATTTTTAAAGTTAATATTCAATATGGCCACCTTTGTCACAAAATGGACTTGCAGTTCAGATAGGCACCACTGATAATTCTGAGATAGAGAAAAGAACTGAACCTAAAATTTTTAGAACTTGGAGACCACTTAGAGTGCTATGAGAATTGAATGATCAGCTTGAGCAAAACCAGCAGTATCCATGAACTTATAATGCCCAGTCAAACTGAAGACAAAAAAAAAATTAAAAGTTGGCTTGTCTTGCACTTCCAAGTGAAATTCCAATGTCCCCAAGCCTGAAATAAAGTGCTTGCAAAACTTAATATAGGAATCCTTTGCACCTTCATATTTTATGTGAGTTCCTGAGTTAGGAGCAGATGGGTTTTGTAGATTTAAATCTTTGGGGTTTGACTGCTTGAGGTGCACTTAAATGCTTCTCATTGCTGCTATTATAATGAACATATTTCACCAGTTAATAAGGTAGCAAACTTTGAAATGCAGGCAGATGGGCAGCGTGGGAATTCAAGTGAACTTGTGTTTCTGTGGGATGGAACAGCCTTGTGCCATCAAAGGTGAAAATTGTTAATGGCTGGAAGTCCAACATCTGCTACACCACCTTCACACGGTTTCATGTGAAAACAAAATCCATATGAATCTGTGGTAGGAGGCAGGACCTCGTGAGCCCCCTTCAGACTCACAGGATGCCCTGACCATCCCTGCCTGGCACATGCCCAGCCTCCAATTTCACCTGTCACATGAAGCAGGGCTGCGAGCACTTCAGTAAAATACCAACCTTATACTTTTCCTGCTTTAAAACTGCATCATTAGTTCACATTTTAGGGAGATAGTATTTTTTAATTAATATTGATTTCTACTTTACATTTTTTCCTGTAACAGCAGAAAGCTTCAAAAATGAGACTGTTGCTGAGACTGGTTTTGCCTTACCACCATTCTGTTTAATAAAATATATCTGTTAAGAAAAAAATTGCCCATTTTAAATTTTATTAGTGTTCACCCTGAAAAGAATATTCAAAAAATTCAGCAACAAGCAGAAAATGAAGAACCTTCTCACCCCAAAAAATTTGTATCTGATTTGCAATAATTTTTCTTTCTAAACTTTTAAATATACAAAGCATGTATTACAAACACATTCTCCTCATTAGAAAGGACCCTGAGTCACATTCCTTCATATTTTAAGAATAGAAATTGTTGAAACTTACACATTCTGGTGCCCTAATGAGTCTTAAGGCAGAGGTCATTCCTCCAGCTAAAGTGATTGTATTGATTAGGGTGTGTAGGTACTTGCACAGATGAGTTGTTTGAAAACCTTCTACAATTTTTTAACAGCTATAATTGGAAACATTGGCACAGTTGAGTGAATCAGTGCAGCCACACCAGTGCTGGACAGTGGTACAAATGTGCCTCCCTCCCTCAAGGAAGAAGAAACCACACATACATAACTCTGCTGGTTAAAAAACCTAAATTACCATACCCCTAATTAGTTTAAAAAAATATGCAAAGGCCAAGCCCTGGGAGAGAGTTGTGGTAACAGAGTTAATTGGCATTTCCAAGGATAAATATCATTTGAGAGCTTATTTATTGAGCAAATGTGGGTGTTGGTCACCTGACTCAGTACAGATCCTTCCAAGAGCTATTTTACAAATTACTGAGAGAAACAGGTACCTGCAGGACATAACTGCTTCATTCTAAGGAGGAAAGATAAAGCATGTCAGGTAAATCACACCCAGCAATGCCTGTTCTCTCCACTGACAGTAACTGGAGCCCAGGGAGATTAAAGACACCTTCTTCAAATATCTGTAAACATGAAGGGCATGCAAGGTCATTCCTGCTCTAGCTAAGGCTCCAAGAGATCACAACCAACAACAACTGTTGGTTTAGAACAGAAATCTCCCACCTTAGGGCAAGAGCTGCACCAATAATCAACTGAAGCAGAGTTACCACTTACTACATTCATAGGGAACAGCTCCTGCTGCTCCGCAAGCAATCCCAAAGGCTTTTGGCCAGACTGCCTGTGTGGCAAAAGGTTGGATGACTCCTAATGGATAAACCACATCCTGTCACTGGTCAGGAAGAAACCTGAGGACTTCCAAGTCCCTTGAGGACAAATTACTCAGAGAAAAAGCTA
This sequence comes from Vidua macroura, assembly GCF_024509145.1. Taxonomy (NCBI): domain Eukaryota; kingdom Metazoa; phylum Chordata; class Aves; order Passeriformes; family Viduidae; genus Vidua; species Vidua macroura. The sequence continues at coordinate 6,018,854 of NC_071572.1, read as the reverse complement.
TAAGGGTTTTAGTAGTAGTAGTAGTAGTAGTAGTAGTATTTAAAATACAAGTGCCTTAAAATAGCATGACCAGGAAGGGTGGATTCAGGGAGTTGACATCTGGCAGATGTTGGTAGTTAAGAAAAACTCTGGAATCCAGCCCAAAGACTCACTGTCTGAAATAGGCTTGACACCCAGATCTAACCAGGGAAACAAATGCCCAGATCCCTCCATCCTCTGGTGCCTGGGTGCCAGATGTGTCAGTGTCTAGTCAACAGCAGAGAGGCCACAAAGCACTCCCTTGCTGTTACAAACAAAACCCAGTCCTGGCATGTGCCATTTAATAAATGTGCCTTTCAGTCCTTAATGTTGTGGTTCCCAAACCAGCCCAAGCAGCAGGAAAGGAGGATCAGTGTCTTTCCAGAAAGGATGCAGCAGTGAGTCACAATCTCAGCTCTGCTGTGAGTCACTTCAACAGTGCTGCTGAATGGCTCAGCTATGAACATAAAGCGACCAAACATTCCCTTTGCATTAGAGATCACAGGCAAATCCCCAAATCCAGACTGGGAGATGTCTGTGGTCCAAACCTGTATCCAGATAAGAACTTCCCCTCTGCTTCTGCTCACTTTTGTGATGACAGGAAGCAAAAAGGAGCTGAAACATGAGACAGCTGGACTGTAGCTGTGTTTGCAGCTCTGCCCCATCACCCACTGGAGCAATGAGCTGAACCAAAGCTCTGACTTTTCATTCACTGTGGGAGGTGCTGCTTCTCATTGTCTGTGACAGTCCTTGACAGTCATCCCTGCATCTCTCTGGGTGTCTGTCCTGGGGCAGGACAACCCTCCCCAGGCACAGAGTCACAGGGAACAGACAGGAGATTTTCCTTGCCTTCCAGTGGGCAGAAAAAGCCGTCCTCATTGAGACAAATCTCTAAAAAATATCTGTTTTCCTAATCTAGGTCCAACAGGACCTAAGTTGGAGTCAACATCTTTCCTATAAACAAGTGACTTTCCTGATCAGAGGTTGGACCTTCACTGGAAAGCTTTCATGTTTTCTGCTAGTAATGTCACATAACTTAAATCCTCAACTTAAGCTCAACTCAGATGGTAAAATGATCCCAGAAAAAGGTGATTCTAAAGGTGACTGCTGAGCCAACCAGATCATTCACCCCCCAACCCTTCTTTTCATGTGCATCAGAGTGAAGTGAAACTAGGTAGGTAGATCTGGAGGTTTCCAGCAAATGAATCCTGTAGCAAATCAAAGCCCTGAACAAGACACTTCTGTTGTTTCTGAGAGGATTTTGCATACACATAAAGCAGCAGCTCACAGCTTAAAGAAATCACAGTAGTTCGTGGCAGGATATAATAGAATACCTGGCATTTAGATGGATAAGAAAAATACCTTTCATTATATAAAAACTCCAAATCACAAATGCTACCACACAATTTTAGATTACATATTTTAGTGAATAAGTAAAGCTGAGCAGGGAACAAACCCTTCTCATTAGTGAGAGACTTACCTGAATGTTCATAATTATCCAGTTACTTTTGGATGACTGCAATTTGAGAATTGCTTCATTGCATCTCAAGTTCAAATTCCCTTGGAAAAGGAAGGAAAAGCTTGCATGCAAGAAAAAAAAAAACATATCTAGAAAACAAAGGTTTGAATTCATATTGTACATGAGTTGCATTTTCCAGCTGTTTCTGTCAGTTCTTGGCTGCCAGAAAGCCCCAGCCCTGTCTCCACTTCTGAAAGTATCCTATAATATAGAGTTTATGGAAAAGACAAAGAAAAGAGCTGCTAAAACCTTTTCTTTACAATTTAATTTTCAGCAAGGTACATAATAGTTCAAAGAAAGTGGTATCCAAGCAACAGGTTTGAAAGGGACAAAGTATTAAAAGATTGTTCAGTCAATTATCATAGCCTGAACATGCTGTTAACTGGCATAATTGCCTTTGATGCAAAACACACTTTTTGTAGTTATAAATAATCACAGAATATCCAAAAGCTATATTAATAATGAAGAAAACCATCTCTTGAAGTATTCTTCTCACACCCAGCTCACACTCATATAGATTTCTTCCTCTAACCAGAACATCATATCCCACTGGAAATAAAAGCTGACACCTTGAAGCAATATATTATTTTGATTTTCAGTTAACTATAGCCTGGAAAGTGATATTTCTGCAAAACATAAATATATATATATATCTGCATTCAAAACATATTTAATGTCAGATCTTCCTCTCTGAATGGACTAAAATAATTTTCCACAGTTTTATTCCCTTAGCTCCAGGGAACTAAATCTTATGGGTAGGATTCTACATAAGCATTATTAAAGAAATACTAAATAACACAGCACCACAGAGAATCTTTTTGATCAGAAGAATATACAGATTAATATATATTAACTGTGGCCTAAGTGTTACCCTGAGATCACTGAGTCAAGGTTACAGGTGAAAGGACACAGCTTGACTTTCAGAGTTTCCATGGTTGGCAGATAGATAATCTCTATTCCTGCAATGAACACCTATGATGGAAAGACAGCAAATGGATAATCTTAGAATGCTGTATCTGCAGAACTGGGCAGCAGTCCTGGAAACATTCATATTTAACAAGCACAGTGCTGTTCAGACATGTAAAATGGTGTGTATGTGCTTGGAGCATTAGGCTTTGGTTCAAAAGCTAGAACTGCACCTTAAGATGTGACAACACTCCCTCAAAACTGCCACAGATGGGGCTGTTTCCCACACAGATTTAGAAATGAAAAGACTTCTCCCAAAGCAAGGTATCTGGCAGCGCAGAAATGAGCAGACAGGTTACCAGGCAGCAAGAGAGCATCAGCGAGCAGGTACAGCCATCAACCTTCCCTCCCTGATCCAGGGCTGCTCTGGCAGAACCTGAGCCTTCCCTGTGGCAAACCAACCACTTGGGCACAGTTCATGGAAGCACAGAAAGGAAGGAAGGCATATGGCATCTGCCTGGCTCCTAGCAGAACAAATCTCTTCTGTCTGCATTCCCTGTGCCAGAGAGATCCTGGATACAAGGATGGGGAGATTCTTCATTGCTCCCAGCCTGCAGCTCAGGACAGGGGCACTGCAGGGACCTGGCAGCCCCTCTCAAATTCTCTTCTACTTGGCACCAAGGGATCCCATACACCTCCACGCTGATTTCATCAATCCATTATGAAGGGGGCAGTTGAAAATCACCTTTTGTCTCAAATAGGAGACAAAACTTTGTCTTTTCTGTCATACATCCATATGCAAAGTATAAGGAATTAATCACACTTGGAGGTGAATAAAGAGAAATTAACTTATCATGGGCCAGCCTCACAGCTACCTGGTTTGGCTCCAAGGTGATTTCTAGTTTCCACTCAACTGGTTCAAGTCAACCTAAGCCTCAGGATAATTCATGGTAATCAAATTGTGTGGCAAGCTCCTTTTTTTTTTTTTTTTTTTTTTGGAAGAAGCTTTCCAAAAAAGGCTCCTTAATGTGGCATAAGGTCTTTCCAATAACTGTCAAATCTGATACCACTTGATTTAAGGAAGAAAACACCTTAAAATATTCCCCATGTAAAAACTTTGTGACAGTTTTGATCATTGTTGAGTAAAGATGTTTCCAAAATGCAAATTCACAAATGGAAGATTCAGGGAATCTGGCATCACCTTGACTGCAAGCAAACAAAGCAAACTTCTTTTCTGGCAGGGAAGGTAGGTAAGGAAATGTTGCATTATTTGTGTAATTAATGTACATTAACACCAACCACCCAAGGCATACCAAATACCCTTTAGACAGATACATCAACAAGAAGAGGGAAGATGGATCTTGCTAGGGATGAACACAATGTTCCAAACAAAGCTGGGGACAACAGTGACTGTGCAGAAGGTGACTGCAAAATGCACATCAGCAACAGAGTCTGAGGAGAGGGACCCATTGGTCAGAACACAAGTAAATAAAACTAAAAAGGAATCAGAAGGTAATTTTACATGTGATACCAAAAGTGGCAAGAACGAGGAAAGTGTTACCAGCGAACAGATTCATTTTTGCAACTATCACCTAAGACACACTCTCTGAACATGTCACAGAAACCAGATTATTATTATTATTGTAGTGCATTTGTGTGCTCATCCCCCTTGAAGCATAAGGGACTCTATGTTCTGATGAGACTTCAGGTCTCAACAATTACCTTGGGGGTACAACCCAAGCTGTTAAACCCTCATTCTAAAAGCCAGTCTGGAAAATGTTAATATAAGTCTTTAGTGTCTCCTGTGCACTCAATGGCTGATACACTGCACCTCTTAAATATAGTCCTGCCATCAAGCTGTGCATTGGTAACTGATTTCAGACCAATTTTTCTTTCTTGATTACAAAGTGGTTTTAAATTAGAGCTCCTGCTTTGAGACTGTGTACTTTGCTGAACCTAAAATGTCATGATTTTTAGTACAATTCTGAAAGCAGATACAAAGTAGTACACAAATGGATGCCTCAGAACTAAATGTAAACAGCTTTGTCCCAAGCCAATAACCAATAAGTAGTTGGCAGGTGCTGCTTGAGCTTGCCACCTACACACACAAAATTTGACAGAGGATGAAAGACAAGTACTCTACTTGTGTTCCACCTCAAGCCCTCTAAATTCACTGTTGGGACTGACATTTGGGAACAGATTTCTGCAAAAACACAGTACAGCGAAGTATTTGAGAAGCTCAGCTGTACTTCACTCAGCTGAAGTGGCACACCAAACTCACTGTACTAAGAAGGAAGTTGTAGCAAAGGATTTATTGTGCAACTGGGATGTAGATGATAGCAATTTCATTCTCTTCTGCATTTTAGATATCCTACCTGATTGCACAAGCACCTCTATCCTCAAAAAAGAGAGATCCCATCCTTAAAATGATAACACCACCTCACAGCAGTGTTGTAAAATAAATATATACAATCTAACTGCCAAAGCTGTGGCACCTGACTCAATAACAGTACTTTATGTGGATTCACAAGCTAACCTTCCATAGCCATCCTCCCAACAGATTCTCTGTTTCAGCCTTCAAATTTCTTCTTGCTTGAGATGCCTGCAGTTGGTAAAGCTTCCCGGAGGTGCAAGAAAACCACACCTTGCTGTTCAGGCTTAATTCTCTTAGGACACCTGGAATGTGAGAACAATCCAGTCCCATAGGATACCCCTTGTGTAGGGTCCTAATTCTCTTAGGACACCTGGAATGTGAGAACAATCCTGTCTCACAGGATACCCCTGGAAGTCCAGACCAACCAGGCCCAAACCTCTGTGCAAAGATGATGAGTTAAGTCCATTCTTGCAGCTCAGTGCAGGAACAGCTGCAAGGCTGAGTTAGAGAAGGAGTGCCATGGGAAATGGGACCTTTAGGATTTACCAGTCCCTTTTGGAGCTGTTTGGGCAGGGAGTCAAAGGGCAAAGTGAACCAGGGCATGGGGCTCCAATGCACCACTGGCTTAGAGACTCTGCTGGGTCAGACACCATCCACACCATCTTCTTCCAGAAAGAATTCACATTTTGCTTACAAAATGGTTATTTCAGAAGCCTCTCTTACTTCATATCTCCACATAATCCTACACTCTAATTGTACTTCATTTCTTTAATGCAGTGTTAAGTCTTCAGGCACATTTAAAGGCTAGAAAGAATATTAACTGCTTTGTAGGTATTTTTAGGAGACATTTTGATGACTTTGTACCATAGAGTTCAGTTACAGTTTTCTTTCTAAAAACAACTAAGTCATCAACATGATTAAAATATGAGTATTAAATCCTTCAAAGCATTTAGATAAGTTTGCAGCTAGAAATAGAAGAGTTCTTTGGTTTTTTGGAGACACAGGACATCCTGTGCTATGGTTTCAAAGATAACTTTGACTGAGAAAAGGTCACTGGATCTTCATAACCCATCTACAGGTCCAAGGCTAGAACCCACATAAACATTCTTTAACAACCTCAGCACAATTCAGACCTAAAATTATCTCATACATACATACAAATTCTTAAAATTTGATCAGTCGTCACTGATTTCCCTCAAATGTGGCAAATCCATTTGTGTTTATGAAAGAAATAAATTGTATTTGAGCAGGGATGAGAGGCAATAAAGCATTAAACAAAAGATGTAATTGAAAATCTGACAAGTTCAACCCAAAGTCTGTTAAACACATTTGCTCACATTTGGTAAAACACAGCCTCTTTCTCTGCAGAGCCACAGAGCTGTGGATGAGCTTTCACAAAACTTAAGGGGCCAAGCCCACAAATCACCACTCAAGAATTATCCCCATAATACAAACATTCCTGCTATTTTTAAAGGTTTTCATAATGTGAATAAGAATTACCTTCAGAAAACAGGCTCTGGCAGGATGAATGGATACTGAAGAGAAGTTTAACTAGAGAAATGCTGTTATGGCTCACAACACAACCATGCTGCAGTGAACACCACCAGACCCTTCCCCTCCTCTGGGGAATGCAGAGGAACACAGCCCTGCAGCAGCTCACAGGGCCCAGGAAGAACCAGCAGATGGTGCTCTGAAAGCAGGCAGGTTTCTAAGAAAAATCAGCTTTTATGAACTGAAATTTGACAAGCACCGGTGAGAAAATGTCTTCAGTAAAGATACCCCAGTAATAATAATAAATTATTCCTTCCCTCAGAGAAAAATTCAGCACTGTAAAAGGGCAAATTTCCCCCTAACTCATCTGCTCTCAGGTGATGCTGCTTTAATTATAATGGCACTGCTTTGTTTCCAGAGCACAAGTGCCAGTGCAGCAATCTCCTCCTTACCCATCAGAGTATCTTCAAGACATCATTCCTTCTTGATATTTCACAGATTTGCCTTGGGGGCAAGAACAGTTCAAGTCATTCATTTATGAAACCAAAGACATTCTCAGTGTTGTCAGAAACTGTGAAAAATTTGGGTACATGATTCCAATGCCTTCTCTTTTCCTTTTCCTTGGCAGCATAAAACAGCACTGCTTGAATGGATCTCTCAACTTGAATTTTTTTTTCATATATTCACTATTTAACAGCTCCAGAATAGAACTGGCTTTCAGCACACACAGGTGCAGTCACACAGCTGCAGAAGGATGGAGCAGCCTAAAATGGATTTTAATATTGGAGAGCCAGAGTGGGATCACTAGAGGAAGAAATTGGTGATCGAGATATTTAGTTTCTCAATTTAATCAAAGCAAGATATTTAATTTCACTTATAGAAAGTGATCACAGACTCAAGCCTGACAGAAGTCAAGAAGTGTTTGGACAATGCTCTCAGGCACGTGGTGGGATTCTTGGGGTGTCCTCAATGATCCTGATGGGTCCCACCCAGTTCAGGATGGTCTGTGATTCTATGAAAAATGACCACTAAAAATGTGACCTGAAGTACCCAAACAGGCAAATCTCCTCACTGAGAGCAGGGAAGGGATCCCCACCACATGAGCTGTACCTTGCAGAACAACAGGAACATGCCATGGCCAACCAAGGTGTTCCAGTCAGCCTGGGCAAGACTTACTGATCCAATGCAGGAAAAAAAACAAACCAAAAAAAAACCAAAAACCCCATGTACAGTTAAAATGTAGATATTTGATATATGTTTCTACATTTATTTGATATATTAATAATATAGTAATACATTAATGATATTTAGATATTATAATATTGCTAATTTGATATGTTAATAATATAATAATATTAATAGTGTATCATTATATATATATATAAAATCATTATATATATATATATATATATATAAAATTATTTGATAAATGTATATTTATTGATGCACGTTTCTACATTTATTTGTTTGCAAAAGTTTATTTTATGTTTGCTAAACCAGGAGCCAAATCTTTCTAACAACATCAAATACGGTATGAGGTATGTGGTTCTCTCTTTGGCTTAAGAATCATGTCACCTTTAATTAAATATTTAATCACTAGGTGCCTCCCTGGGGACTCAGAAGACCTGAGTTGCCTGGCCCAGCTCAGGTTTTGGTCTGTGATGAAACATCCCAGCTGCCAGCAGGGAGATAAATCAGCAGCAGAGGGGAAGGAAGGGCGGCACCAGGTCCTGGAAGGAGCAGAGGCAGCTTTGCTGGGCTGGAGCAGCAGGGACAAACAGGGGTGAGGTGAAACAGGAGTGGGGCAGGTCTGAGGTGCTGACACCCAAGGCAGAGCTGCTGGGAAGAGGTGTGGAGGAAGGGGAGAAGGGTGGGAAAGAGAAGGGGAATGCAGTATCCTGGATGGATGCAACCTGGGAACAACTGAAAACAGGTAACTCATTACACCACTCCACTAATCCTAATTACCAACCTTGGATATCAAAGACTTAATTTGTGGAGTCTGATCACACTTGGCACTTCTGGCTGGTGTGGGTAAGCTCAGGCCACCACTGCCTGCGCACAGGAGTGGGATTCCAGCCTCAGGGACTGCCAACCCACAGAGTTCATCAGAACCAGGTCTGTGTACCTATGGAGGGAGTGGGCAATACCTTTCCTCTCTAATTGAAGTGTCCATTTTGAAACACAGGTTAGACCAGCTTTAAGGACATACCTAACAAAGCTGTTCACCTGCAAGGACGGATTTCCCCCTGCACATTTCTGTGTCAGTTGCTAGCCAGCTATTTTACATCAAGGTTTGTCTTTAGCAACCAATTTCACAATGAGAATATTCATACCTAACTTCTCTCACCACAGCACTTAGCTCCAGGCAGAGAAAGACCTGTAGTGGCAAAGTGGGCACTGTTCAGTGGGGATACACCACTTGCCTCCCACACTGGGTCACAGTAAAGACTTGAAAGTTCTCTTTTTATTTACTTGTGATGAATACAAGAAGCAGAGAACACACCTCACTCACTGCACCAGAACATACATTAATTTGATGTATCAGTAGAGCAATTCATGTGTTGATTTAGTACTCATTAGTTCCTTTGATCTCTCCCTTATCATTAAACTTCTCTCTGATGCCCTGCCTGAATTTAATAGGACTTTAAGTTAGTGAAGGACTGTGCATTCTGAGCCACCTCTGTTTCCCCTAAGATTTTTTTTTGCCTGTAAAATATTTCTATATGTTTCAAAGTGAAAGGTCAAAAATTATCAATAGCTTGTTTCCTCCTACTGAAGCACTGTTTTCCCACCAAGTCATTGATTTGCATGCAATCAGAAAGTTCCTCTTGCTTAATATCTTTGTCCATTCTAAATCTTTCATTACCTTGATGAAGAAAGCAGATGATTTATCATTTGACACTGTTCCTGGATTGCCAGGGATGGGGCAGCCACAGCTTCTCTGGGCATCCTGTGCCAGGGCCTCACCACCCTCACAGGGAAGAATTTCTTCCAAATATCTAATTTAAACCCACTCAGTGTGAGGCTATTCCCCCTTGTTCTGTCACTGGGCTGTGTCAGTGCTGTCCAGCCAGTCAAGGGCTCCCACTAGTGTTGCTCTTTATTTCAGTTCCATTGCTTGAATAAGGAGCTAAAAATAGGGGATTATTGAAGAGAGGGAAAAGTACAGTAAGAGAAAGAAGCTGCCATAAGGGTTAGGCTCACAGATACTTTCACACTCAATTCATCAGTTGTAAACTTGATCCATGCTGTCAATCCCTCAAAGCTTATAAAATCTGGAAATTATATCATCTGGAAATCTTGTTGAAAATATTCAGATGCCATTGTCAGCACCTAATGAAGAATTGCAACACTTTGTGAAAAACACAGTTCTAGCTGGAGCTCTGGAGGAGGATGGAGGTCACAGGGTGATCTGTCATTGCTGCCTGTTGCTTCTTTTAGGGGCATCCATGGGCATTTTACCCCAAATTCATGGTGCTGGGACACAGAAGGTATCTAAGGCCAAGGGGAAATCGATCTAGTTAAAATATTTAGAGGGGGGAGGTTTGTTTGGTTTGTTCTTTGTCTTTAAATCAAAGCTGCAAGTTGAAGATCCTACTCTTAAAAATAAATCAGGGAGGACTGACTGTTGGATTGGGTAATAGCAGGAAACACTGGAAAATAAATGTCTTGGGAACAGAATTAAAGCTGGCACATCTGAAAGCAAATATTTCCATAACTGACAACTTAAGCTGCTTTGTATGAGATAAAAATTTGCTCAGCTTAATAAAAACAAGTGCTTTTCACCAGATGATCTTTGTGTAGAAGTGAGAATTTCTAATGTTGGAACCTTTGTAATATTCCAGCCAAGTTCACATCTTTCGAAATATATCTTCTAACACACAAAAGTACATCCCTCACTTGGATTTTCTTTTCTAGCAAACCTGCTGAATATGCATTAATAAGAGCTACTTATTGGGGAACTATGAGCTTTTTTGTCTATGTGCAAAAGAATTGGATATCTAAATAGGAAGGGGCCACAGGAAAAATGTTTACTTTTGGATTAGATAAACACATAGAACACAAATAATATCTTTGTATTTTCATTGAAATTTGCATCTAATCTGGCAATTTGCAGGCTCATATCCTGCATTCATTATTAAATAAATACTTTATATTTGTTTCCTGTGTATCACGATTTGCCTGTCATGATGACTTGGGGGAGCAACCAGACTTTCTACTGGTACTCAGGAGTCCACTGAGAAAATTGTAAAATGACAAGTAATTTACATTTTTAAAGTGTGGAAAAACAGTTATGAGGTAATTCCACTACAGCATATGATAGAAATATTTGTAACTCTTCATATCTCTTGGCACAAGAGCAGAACAAAATGTAGAGTTCAGAATGAGAAAGGCACACAAATCCAGATGAGAGACAAACCTTTGATGTGGAAACATGCAGCAATGACCTACTTAAGACATGGTCAATTTTCTGATTTTTTTTATTTTATTAAGCCTTTAATTCATGTTTGTGCAAATACAGATTTTTAAGTATTTACTATTCACCAAATATATTCAGACTAAATACCTGTGGGACAGCAGTTATATAGGAAATAGGGAAGAAGTTGTGACTTTAAAACCTTAATTCCCTTTCTCAGTAAAAAATGGAATTCCCCAAATAAGTGCCACAAATTACACAAATAAGTGATAATCTTGCTTTTCTGGAGGCTGTCTTAGAAAATAAAATAAAACATAAGAAGATTTATGGATGCATGTAGAATTACTGCCTCTAATGAAATTCAAATGTCAGTGGCCCCCAGGACTACCATATACCAAGTTTTGCATAAAGAAATATTAGTTTCTTTTTTAATCTTCCCAAACTTGTGTCCATTTAAATCTATCCACTTTATCAAAGGTGGGATATCTGCTAGCTTCTTTTGAAATAATTAAAAACTGAGATAAAAAGGTCATACCTTTGGGTTGGACTTTAAAAGGAGAAGGAGAGAAAAAAATAAGTTCAGCCTTTATGAAAATGAACTTGTACATCTTCAAAACCTGAAACTTTGCTGTTTCATATGAACAGGTGCTCCTGCTTTAAGTGGTTGGATGCCCTTGACACTTCCATGAGTGTTAAAGCCACGAGTAATCATCTGTGATTTGTCTATCTGTGCTTGAGCGCTCACAGGCTACTAAAAAGAAATTGGAAATAACCTGCACAGCTGATGGGCTGTTATGCTTAGGTATAATTCTTCATTGTCTTTTGATTTATTAACTGAAGGGGTGAGGTTATTACTGAACCTGATCAATCCTGCACTGTTTTCCTTTGTCCATGTCATTATAATAATGCATGCCTTTGTTTTCAAAACAGATACTGCACTCTTTCTTCTTAAAAGGGAATCACCATCAATTACCCTTGAACTTTTAAATCACTGTTTTGTAAACTTTAAAAGGATTTTTCAAGTTAGTGAAGGCAAAGGTATTTTCCTGTGACTCAGAATTTAACTTCTCTATTAGGTGCACACAGGGTTTCTATTTCCAGCACCAAAACAATGCAGATTATCACCACTGAACATTTCAAAACAGCAACTGTGGGCTTTGATGACTAGACACCAAATATTTTTCTAGCAGAAATAAATACATTGCCATAGCAGATTTCATCCTGCTTCAACAGGCTTGATTTCCAAATCACCTTGCCCTTCACAAGCACCTTAAGAATACAAAGCCAGAGGTATCCAGAGTCAGCTGTTTAAAAACAGTTCCACTCTGGAGCACCGGGAGAAGGAAAATCCTCTGCCTGCTCCTGCCCATCCATCCTGTCCCCAGGAGGGGGAAGCCGAGCTCCGCCAGTTGCAGAATAAAGTTGCAGTGGATTAAGGGAAAGTGTGGGAAGGATCTTTTATTCCTTAACATCAACTATTCTTATGCTTGCTCCCAGGAATGAAGTTAATACTCTCCAAGTGTCTCTTCCCACGGCTCCCCACCGTGGACAAGAATCTTTCTTTCTTCACTGACAATGCTATAAATTTTGGGTCAAAGAGGATTTTTTTTTTTCTTTTTTTTTTCCTAGGCAATTTTGCTCTTGAGCAATAGGAGGATGAAGCTGACATGAACCACACGGCCTTTCTGGCTCTCCTCTCACCCACACAAATGTGCTGCTCAGAGCTTTAACAATGAGTCCTGAGCCCAAGCATCAGTTTGAATTAACACGAAATGCAACTGTTCTGTTATCCAGGGCCAGCAGCCTGTCTGGAGGGTTCCTCTCCATAATGAGGAAGGTCGTGCTACTTTCACAGAAGGCCATTTTCACTGCTGGAAATGAGGAGGGTGAGTCAATTGCCAGAACACTTTTGTGCCATTGATGCCTTGTGAAGGCTGACCTAGAGCAGAGGCTGGACAGAGCTAGAGAATAAAGTAGGGATTTATTAAAAGGCCTCCATGGATCTACCTTGGGCAGCACAAGAGCCCAGCCAGGGATGCACCCAAGATGAACCAAAATGGTCACAAAATGCACGACTGCTCATGGGATCTCTCACTTTTATAAGTTCTGCTCCATTTGCACCTTGGAGTTCATTGTCCAATTCCAGCTTTAGGTTATGAAGTCCCATCCTACTTGTTTTTCTCTCTTCATTCCATGTTGTTTGTGCTTTTGGGCCTGAGATTTGGATCATTTGTCCTTGGTCCCCAGCTAGAGAAGGGGAAGGAATTGTTTTGTCTACCTACTCTGTGAAGAGAGCTCACCATCCCCTAACGTGAAGCTCAGAACTACACACTAAAGCAGGAGAGAATCTGAAAAATATAAAAGCTAAAACCTGAGGCATCACCATTGGAGACACCTTGGTCCCCAGGTGGCTCCAAGCTTCCTGTAGGGCCACATTGCACCCCCAGATGCTTAGGGTCATCTGTACTGGCACCACTGCCCACCTTTGGGCATCAAATCCTTCACTTGGATGTGCTGGGCAGGGTGAGCAGGTCTGTCTGTGAGCAGGTGTGAGCAGCACACTGTGCAGGATGAAGTGTGGGACTCAGAAAACGAAACCTTCCCATGAAGCACCGTGACCACAGTGAAGTGGTGTCTGGGTGTGTGTCTGCAGCACGCAAAACCATTCATTCTGCAGTCATTACCTACAGCTTCGGCTGCTCCAAGGATACAGAGCTCACAGAACTGTTTTAGGAGCTTCCCAGCCGCCAGGAGCTGGGGTGACAAAGGGACACGAGTGCTGGGTGGATCGTTTCTTTAGGGAGGGCAGGCTGCAGGCAGGCAGTGATTTCCACACCAGAGCAGCAGCCCTGCTGCCAAACAATGATGCAACATCCACAGCAAGCACCACTCCAGACCTCTCCCCCTGGGAAATCAAAACCAAACGCTCACCACAAATAAGTACAGTTTATTATCCTCAGTGGGTAACTTCCAGGACTCGGACAATTACACGAAGCAATCTTTTGATTCAGAGCAGAATCATCCTGCGAGGTATCTATCTGCCTGAGGGCCCAAACCAGTGTCCTTTCCCTTTTGAAAGGTGAGCACACCTGACAAGCCTTAGGGTCAGCAAACAAGCACGGTATGAAATCAGGAATTAATCCAGCAAATTCTGCCCCACTGGTTTTAATGAGGAAACAGCACATGCATTAGAAGTAGATCTTGCTCCTGCTGCCCTGTGGTAAGCACACAGAGCTGTCTCCCTTCTCATGCTTTAAAGTTAGCCTAAAAAATTTGACAAGGAATCAGTTTGTTTTGTTGTTTTTTTGTTGGTTTTTTTTTTTTATTACAGAACTATTTAGCAAAAGATATTCAGGTTCTCCTGCAATATAGGATTTCTAATAGGGTGTGTTAGCCCTGAACTTTTAAATCATCTTACCAGTCTTCCTCAAAATGACCAAAATCAAGCAAATTGAAAAATATTTTTTTTTTTTAATTGAGAAACATGGAGAATATTTTTTTCATCCTAGTTCTCTGCTGTGCCTTTCTGTGCATTTGTATAATGCACAGAATTTTGTTTCTTATGGGAAAAGTAAGTACACAAGCAATATATAGCATTGTTGGCCCAGAGTTTTTTTGAGTTTCCTCGTAGGAAAAAAAAACCTCCTTATCGAGTATGCATCCTGAGGGAGCAGGAAACAGATTCTGTGCATGCCAACTTTTGTACAGAAATAAATAAAATTTGGCACTATGATTTATATCTCCAGTAAGGAAGAATAAAAGAGTTTGAATGCCCGAATAAGAGTTTCTAAGAGTATACATGATTTAATGATATACAAGACTCACTGCCACTTTCTCCATTCCAGGAGCTTATATTTCCCATCCGGAATTGCTGAATATTTTCTTCCACATTAATGCAAATCGATACAACATAAATTATTCTGTTAGACTATTTCTTAATTATGCCTGCTGGAAAAATCCTTATCTATATGAAAGCTGTGTTAAGATTGTGCAATTCAGTGTCTGACTGTATCCGTGCTCATTTCCCTGCCAGAGCCAATAACAGCTCTGTGGTATAAACCCCGTGACTTCGGTACAGGCTTGATTAACTCCACACAAATTTTAGCTGGTGCATTTTTTTTGCATTTGGATTTGTATAAGTCCTTTTTTTTGTGTGTGTGTGCCTGTAGATACCATCAGAGTTCAAGAGAGGGTGCCACAAGAGAGGGACCCTGTGTCACTTACAAGTATGGAGCACACCCCAAAAATTCCTCTCAGGGTATTCCTGGACCTCATCCAACCCAGGGTCTGAAATAAACCTGGTGGAAGTGGCTGCTCCATGTGGCCTTGTGCTGTTCCTGAGCATCCCCCTGCATTCTCTCTCCAATACACATCATTGAGCTGAACCTACAAAAATCTTCATACCTGTGAGAAGCAGCATATTCCCTCTCAAACAACCTCTACTGCCATGCCTTCCTTACTTAAAAGAGAGAATTTAGGAACTTCTTTTCATGAGCTTGGGCCAGTGGGGCCTTGTGTACCCATTGCCCTTCCTGCCTCTCCCTCCTCCTTCCCATGGCCTGGAGCGTCCACCAGCTCCTGGCAGTGTTGGGGGGTCACTCCTGTGGTTATATGTGGATATTCTTGATTTAATGAGCAACAACAAGCAGTTTCTTGCCTTTTTAAAGTCCTTGGAAGTTCTCAGAAAAGCCACTTCTTTCCCTTATTACTCACACTCATACTTTGGAGTCTAGGTCCTTCCTGGCTGAAGCACATTTTGTCCTTCAGAGTGACAATGCTTTTGTTTTCTTAAAGGCTGCCATGGTTTATTTTCCTGCTCTTTAAGCCTCTCAGCTCTTGGTCTGGGTGCAGCAGCTTCTGTGGTGTCTCAGAAAAAAACAACAACCACTCATCAGATTAAAAATGAAGGCAGGGTCTCAGCTTGAACCTACCCAGAGTTTGAAGCAGAGGGCCTACAAGAATTAAAGAAAAAAAAATAAATGGCTGATGTTGAAAGCCGGAAATCCATCTTGCACAAATTGATCTCATGTTACACTGGGATTCATATTTGAGCATCCTCAGCTGTGGGAAGTCATAGACAAAGTTCTTGGCTTAAGTCTGTTATGGATTAATGCTGAGTGACTTTAAAACAGCACAAAAGCAACCACGGAGTCTGTGCATGCCACAGGCATCTGTGTTTCTAGTTTCAATGCACTAATATGAACTAATAAAGTGAATACACTCAGATTTTAGTATGTTGTGTGTTTATCACTCTTCAGCACCTATTTCTTCAAGAATTTCAATGCTTTTATGAGAAAGAGGTGTTCCTAATGATAGCTCTTCAATACCAGAAACATCTCTGTATCTGATATTGAAAGAACTATACACCATCCACACAATTTAAAGCACTACAGATTTATCACTGGTATTACAGTATTATTTGTTGGAGAAGCCCATTCCTACAGAGCTAGGATGCTGACTCTTAGCATGAGAGCCACAAGCTCATGGTGGCCTCAGCAGAAATCTGTTCACCAGAGAAGGGAACTGCCCTAACCAGCCCACAATACAAAGATTATGTCTAATGCCCCTCACAAGATTAAAACCTGGCTGACACTGTAGCCTAAGAGTTGCACACAACTGTGTATTTTTCTCTTTTTTGACCATACAGAGATATCACACTGAGAACAACCAGAACTGGATAATCACAGGAAATGTCACTGCTCATCATCTGCTCAAAGGTGACCACCTAGGGAGTTTATGTAGGTTCAAGAGCTCTCACTTCTGGCCCTATTTTTTCTGGTGAAACAGCTAGCTATTCCCATCATCCTCTTAGGGTACTACTGAAGAATAAAGCCTACCCTGTTATCTGCAGGTACTTTAGCACCATATTAGGATCTGATCCTCTGGTTGATCAGTGGATTTGGCTTGAGACTTTTAAATAAATTTTTCTCACCTTGTCTGCAACTTCATAATATTTTCCTCAGGCTAAAAAACCAAAGACATTTCTTGAGATGGCAGAGACATTACAGAAATTCTAGATAAGACTGCCTTACATTTCCTGCATTCCCAGAATTCATGGGCGGGGGGGGGGTTTGAAAGCAAGCGTCTTCCCCTAACTACATCTCATAATGAATGAAATTATCACATAAACTGCAAAGCGCTTCCTCTTTACTGCCCTAAACCTGGTATACAATGAAAATCCTACTAAAACATTTTGAACTCTTCCCTTGGTAAATAAAATATGTTTATTTTAATTCTTCAAAGCTGACCTAAAACAATAAGGTCACATTTTTATTTAGCTAAATCAAAAGCAGACAGTGCTTGTTTGGATACAATTATGACTAAGTTTGAGTGTCTATGTCTACCACAGTCACTATGAAAACATTCTTTTAAGATGCTTTTAAAAGGATAGTAAACATTCTTAACACAATAGAGTTTTGATAACACCATTTGCTAACATGCTTAAAATATGGACCTAACAAATTCTTCCCTGGCTTGGACCAACATTCCCTCTAGTGCTACAAGAACTCCTCAATTAACATTTCCAAATATATAGTAGATATGTAAACTGACTGAACAGGCTGTCTCCCAGGCCAGGGGTTACCCAAAATTTATGAGATTTCTGTGTTATTTCCCTTTTAAGTCCTGGTTTAGATTTCACTTATGTAAATAAGATCTTGTTGACTCTTAATGATCTTGATTCAGATCTAGACTGCAGCTTTCCTTCTTCATATTTCTTCCACGGTGCGTAAAAAAAAACCACACCTTTTTTTTTTCCTTCCACAACCACATTATTGTCTTTTTTTTTTTACATGAGGATGAGATTGGTTTTATGTTATTTCATTAGCTACTCAGAGACTGTTTATGCTGACCTTTGTGGTGACTTTGTAGAACACTGAGGTCTTGAGTCTGTAAATCCCTTATTGAGGCAGTCCCACTGACACCTGTGTGACCTCAGTTACTTGCCTGGAGGGTGGGAACCTCCACCAGCATCCACCAGGTCTTTTACATAAACACTAACGTATAAAAATATTCTTCTCTTTAACCTTTTCAAATGCTTACCAAAGCAATGATTATTTATAGGTTAGAACAGTAAAATGTGTCTCATTTTGAGAAAACTGTACATGAATCTGAGAAAAGAAGAGGATTTCTTAGTCTACAGGTTTAAAAATCATCCTGTAAACATACTTGAAAGTGTTTTATCTTGCTTCTAATGGTGTAATTCAAAGGTTTTTCACATCTGAATAGAAAAAGGATAATAATCAGAAAATATAAACTCCTGAGAGCTGACAGGAAAACAGAAAATAAAGTCAATGTAACTGGTACAATTCCATCTGTATGTTATTGTTTTGTTCTGGGCAACCTCAATTCACATCCAGTCTGGCAACAGATGAGAAGCAGACAGAGAACCAAAGCAATCACATTAAATTACTGCTACACTACTATTTTACTGGATAATTATTAGAGATAATTGCTTTCAGCACTTGAGGAAAGGCCATGTAAAACACTCTCAAAGCAAGCATCACAGCCAGCTGGGAGGAGACCGAGCTCTGCCGCTGCTTCTTGTTGTTGGCCTCAGGCTAATTCACCTCAGGACCCTGTCCCTGGCTCAAAGTCCATCACCTTTTGGCAAAGCCTGTTGCTGAGGTGTGAGTGCAGGCAGTGACCAGCCTCACAGACCTCTCTTTTCTCAGCTACACCCCGATGTAGGAATGTGCCCCCTGTTGACGAAGTAAACAAGCTACCCTTTGTCTCCTTAAAAAGGACAAAAGCCCAGAAATTTCTCTCCTCAATTTGGTTAAAAGACACCTCATAGGACCTTGGAGACTTCACCTCAAACTTAAGAATAGCTAATTGGACAGAAGTCAAAAAGTCCCACCTAAGCAACTCACTAGAAAAAGAAGAGAACAAAAGAAGTAAATCGCTTTTGTGAAGTGTTTTAGCAGGAGCAAGAACGTCTTACTGGAATTGTCTTCCCAGGGAGGTGGTAGAATCACCATGTCTGGATGTGTTTAAAAAAAGACTGGACATGGCACTTGGTGCTATAGTCTAGTTGAGGTGTTAGGGGATAGGTTGGACTTGATGATCTTAGAGGTCTCTTTCAACCTCATTATTCTGTGATTCTGTGATTCTTGCCCTGGCTCGGTTTTTCTCTGTAAAGAGCTTTTTTATTTTGCCTTTTACTAAAACCTTTTTGTTTCCAACACTGTCACAGAAGCCATCCTGCTACTTTTATGCCACCTGAGATAGCTGAGCTATCAAGGGTATAATACTTGTCTCTGAGAGCTTATAAGACCTGGCTCGAATAGATAAAACATTTCCCCCTCAGCAGAGTAAAAACCCTGCCTGTGTCTGACCACAGTGCCAAAGGCAGCCCAGCCATGCAGCCAACCTTGTGTTCAACAGCTGGACTTCAGCACAGCCCCAGTGAAACCCCACCAATCGCTGTAACAGCCTTAGGACACCCTTTTTGGACACTTTCTCAGACTGCCAGTGGTCAGCAGAAAGTTAATATTTTCTACAAAATATGACTCAGAAAATGCTCAGGGCTAGAGCAGGGGATGTTCTCCCCTGCAGGACTTCCTTTCCTTTTAATGGCTTTCCAGATATTTTCATCCTTCCAGTGGGAATTAGAAGCATGCCAAATGGATGCCTTCTGCTTGGGCAAGACCATACTGGACTGGCTTCACACAAAGCCATAGTCATGAACCAAAAGATAAGATTCTCAGAAACAATTAAAACACGCTGTTGGGGGGTAATACAGGAACAAATACATTTAGGAGCCATGAGGACATAAACAGTCCAGATAACTTACTGGAGTCTGATACTGGCTGGGGAAAAAATAAAAGTAACTGGCAAGGAATCTTATTTAGAAATGAATAGACTTGATTAATCCCAAGGAGGTAGTAAAGTTAAAAACATTTGTAATATATATATCAGAGGTATATCTGGTATTGTGGGTCCAAATTGCGGATCTAAATTAAATCCCCCCAGATTTCAGGGACAGAATTAACCCAAATATTCTGAAATTATCTCCACTGCTAGCAACATTCCCATTAGGAAGGGATGCCCTCCACCAGTCTCACCATGGATAATTTAGGATAATTTCCCCACATCCCTGCAACTCCTGGCTGTGCTTATTTGGAAGTGTGCCATACCCTGTACAACATTTTCCATTGTGTCACTGAGTAACTGCCTCAGCATCTCTGTCTTTTCACGGCTTGTTCTGCTTTTGTGGCTGTGTGGGTGGACGGGCCTGGGCAGCCCATGCGAGGAGCTCACAGGCACAGGAAGCACCTCTGTGTGCATGCTCCACTGAGACCCTTCCAGCTGTGATTCCAGGAAAACCCCACGTGGCCCCGCGAGGAAAACCAGGTGTTTGGGTGGGGGATCAGCGCAAATGGGGAAACCGAGCGCTCTTACCTCACATGCACTCGCATTTTTTATTCCAGCAGATTGGAATCTGGGTGAAAATCTCTGTACAGAATGCAGAGAACAAAGTAAAAGATATATGTCTGCTGAATTTTGAGTTGGTGATGTGTATTGTGTTGCCAATGTATTCATTCAATGTGGTTCTCATTCCAACTGCTTTCTTTTCTAACCTCCTGTGCTCATGGGTGGAAGTTCTCAAAAATGAAATGGTCAAGGGAAAGATACAGCTTTTTAACAATGTCATATTTCTTGTGGATCCATGCATATGTGAATACATACATGCATTTCCTTTGCCATGGTTCTGATGTTCTGAAAGCAGAGCACAGTTTGGATTGCATCTGCTGTGTAGATTACATGAGTATCATGCAAGAAAACTGGGATTCCTTCCCTCCCCTAAAATTAAATGAATGCCCAATCTGGTCCATTTAAAAATAAAAAAAAAAACACTAAAACAAAACCACAAAACCCACAAAACTTTAAAACCCCAATACTTTCTCTAGAGCAGTCTTATGAGCTGTAAGGGCAATGCTCCTTTCTATCAAGGTTGATGAATTATACACTGAGTGGGAGTGAAAACCACTAGGGCAAGAAAAGTAATCCCAAACTTTCTTTTCATTCACAGACAAGTTGTCTTGCAAATTCCTCCGTGAATGTCTGTAATCATCTGTTGTTTCCTCTCCCACAGCCAAAATAAACTAAATCCTAACAACAGGCATTAAACAAAGACAACTTTTCAGGGAGATGTGCGACAACACAAATTCTGAGGTGACCTACTTTGGGAAATAAAATAAAACTGATTGAAACAAGGGAAATAACCACTGCTGAGATTAGCCAGCCCCTAAAACAGTCACTCAGAGAAGGTCGAAACATTGCTCAGTAGCTTTTTTGCTCCTAAGAAATCTCCTGAGGATTTGGGAGGGAGGACAGAGGAGGGACACAGCTGCACATGCATCAGCAGTCCTTCACTCCTCGTCTTGCTGTGTGCCAAACACACAAACATGCTCATTTCTGCACCCCAGCTGAGGTACAGCAGGAGCAGACAGCCTGTTAATCCTGCTTGTTGCAGAATAGCAGACTTGGACAGATCCCGCTAATACAAACACATGCAAAGACGAGAATGAAAGGGATTACAACTCCTCATTCACACTCCAGAGAAATTTAGTAAGTGCTCTAGAAAACTAAGCCTCTAATCTCTTAACCATTCAGAATACGATCTTAAAACATCTCTCAGCAATCCCAGACCTCAAAGGCTGAATGTTTGAAACCCTGCGCTTTCAATAATAAAATAAATATTTGTCTTTACAAGGGCAACATTGCCTTGTTTCCACATAGAGCATGAATTAGCACACTTAAAAAAAATTAAAAGCTTCCTGTACAACCAAGAACATTTAGACTATTTATACTTAAGACTCTTTTAAAAAACTGTCTACTGGTCACAAGAGCAGATTATTTGCATTTTTAAAATAACAAAACTGGGGACCTGTTTTTCCTGAGGTACGGTAAAATTATAAAGATGATGGAGGAAAAGCTGAACTCTGGCCTGTCCTTCTCACAAAACAGTTTCTACAACATTTAACCTAATTTAGGCTTTTTTATGCAAGTCACCTGGTCTTAAAGGTGGGTTTACCAGGATTTTGTATGTCTGCCTACCTTTCTGTTCTTCTTTTTCCATTTCTCACTTAACTTTTTGGGAAGAGCCAGTCTGTTAACAATGCAATGAAGACAGCACTTTCAATGCCCTGCTAAGAATAGACACTAGTGTTTATAGACTTAAAATTTGTCTGATATGTCACTCCTCAGATGGAGTAGAGGCAAAGAACCTGATTCTGCACATTTAAAGCACATCAGTCCTGTTGTACTGACTCATTCATTGAACTGCCTTTGAATTTGGGCTCTATTCCACCCTCAGCTGCACTGCTGTACAGGTGAAGAACAGTAGGCCATGTCAATAATTCCTCAAGCTGCAGAAAAACAAGAAATGCAATGAAAAGTCAAAGTTCACAAAAAACAGAAACGTGTTTCAATGAAATGCTGTGGCACAAAGCCCATCAAATGGCTGGCTGAGGGAGAGGAGACAGGAGGTTGTCACTCTAACAAGGCTCTTCACTCCAGCACAGAAATGAGATGGGAAACCAAAGACTGGAAGCAAATCCAGGCCACTGCCATGGGAGAAGTTGTTAAGAGTAAGAACAATGAGTGCTGGAAATGAGCCCCTGAATGATAAAACAGATCCATGTGGATGTGTTTGTCTTGGGGTTGTAGGTTAAACCTGGAGGTCTTTTTGGAGGCGATGCTGTGGTCAAGCATTTGCTTGAAGAGCTCAGGGCCCTTTGACTCTGGTGGCTTAGAGGAGTCAAAGCAGCAGGTTTAATGATCCTTCAGCCTCTGCAAAGTCACCAGAACAAACACAGATCCCAAACAAGACAGGAGGTGAGTGAGGTACCTGTGGGAGCAAACAGGCTGGAGTCTCCAGCTGCTCTTTCCTCTGCCACTGCCTTTGGGATCAGAAGGATGAAGTCTGAAGGGAGCCTGGGTGGAGGTGGCAGGGATGTCTGTCAGCCTTGGGGGCCAGCCAGCTTTCTTATTATTCTGATGCAACATGTTCAGAGAGCAAATTGGGGTTTTTTTTCTTTGTTCTTTGTGGCAAAGGGAGTGTTGTGGCTGAAGCCAACTGCCCCAGGAGCAGGTCCCAGAAGTGCTGATGGCTGGGGAAGCTGAAGGGCTGGAGCCAGATGGCAGAGCAGGAGTGTCCTCCATTCTCTGGAGCAAGGTCCCCTCAGCTGTCACAAAGGCAGGGGTCAATGTTTGCTCCACAGTGCTGGCTGTGCAGCATGACCACCCATGTGTGTGTAGGTGAATGGCAACATTCTTCTCCTTTTCACTGCTTTCTGGAGTATTTCAGGGAAGTAACACCAGAAAGGGCAGTGTTTGTCAAGCAGCTGACACCCTGCCAGATCACATCCTTCTTTACCCCAGGAAAAAATTATTTCTGAGTCATTAAAGGCAAAAACTCATCTTAAATATCATCAAGTACTTCTTTTCATACAAAAGAGCAGAGTCTTCAAAATTTCCCCTTCAGAAATGAAAATCAGGGTGTATTATCTCCAGAATGTGTCTAGACAAATATCACATTATTGCCTTCACCTGTCACAGGAGCACCTACAGCTCTGTGAGGTAGATCCCCCCATCCCTCCCCCCCTCCTTCCTTCTTTTGTCTCTCTGCAAAATAAAGTCACAATCAATAATCTGACAAACAAAACTGAGAAATAAAACCCACTTCTCTCTCTCTGAGCTGTGATTAGTACAGCAGTGTATGCTGCTCCACCAAATCTTGCCTGCATCACACCACACCAACATCAGTGATGGGAAAAGGACAAAGAAGCCACATTGCAATATTAGCTGGAGACACATGCCAAGAAAAAAGGAAGTAAAGAGGTCGGAAAAGCCAGAATTAAAACATTACACAATATTACATATATGAAATCAATGGTGCAAGAAATCAAGCACCAGGGGCTGGAGGAAGATGTTGGACAGCTGATCACCAGCTGATAAGCCATGCAATATTGCTCCTTTTTTACTTTCTGGGGTGAGCCCTGTCCTGCTGCAAGCAGAAGAAAGAGGCTGCCTTTCATGGCATGGCAGCACACACAAAAATCCAGGCAGCATCCACTGGTAGATCCCCACCTGTACTCATTGTACTGACAGCTACTGACCTTCCTCTAGCCCATTATGGAATGAGGCTTAATGTCCTGACCACTACACCTCCTGAAAGACAGGGCTTTTAGGGGAATTCAGCCCAACCACACATCCGTCCTGCAACCACATTTCCAAAAACCCTAATGCCACACTACACTATATCTACACTTTGCACTTGTATTGCAAGTGGTATCAAAGGGAATTTTTTGAGTTATTTAAGGACCAAGCCTGCTTTTTTGCCATCAAATGAAACTACAGTTCTCATCAAATCCTAGTACTAGTACCATATTTTATCAAATACTTTAATAAACAACATTAAGTTACACAGATTTCAGTTCCCATTTCTCACTAATTGGCACCCATACCATATCCTGTTGCATTACATAGTTTCCTATTCTACTGTGCTATGAGGAGAAATAAAGACTTTTCTATTTTTTTTTAATTTCTAAAGACAATATTAAAACATTATTTTTGGTATGTGATGGGCACTGTTTTGCTCTGACACTAATATATCCAGGATTACAGCTGATTTTCTTCAAGAGGGAATATTTTCATATCAGGGATTGATTTCCAAAATTTGTTAGATTCTTTACTTCATGGCAATGGCTTAGAGCAGGACAGATACATATTTGCTTTCTAACATAGTGTTAAGATTTTTTTACAACACCTGTTCTTAATATAGCTTTCTATAAGGTCCATTTAGACTTGGAACACAATATCAGTTTTCAAACCCATGCTTAATATGTTTTATAATTTCAAATCAGAGCTCATTTATTTTAGCAGTTATGTTGACATGATGATAATCAAGTTACAATTATATCTATAAAATTATGGATAATATTCTTTCTTTTAATCTGCTTCTTAAAAATTGTTGATGTAATCTTTAATTTGTACAGCAAATACTTGTGCTGCATTTTATTTCCTTAAGTAAGTATTAGTCTTAAGACTTTATGTAATTGTGTTTGCATCCGAAAAATATTTCACCTGTTCAGATATTGTCACGATGGCTCTTAAGCATTTTCTCTGAACATTTCATTAGTTCTCCTCACAGAAGATCACCATGATCACAGACAAAAAGAGACCTCAATTGTAGGACATTTTATGGACTTCATCTTACCATAGTTTGGGAAGGCTGAGGTTTGAAATTAGTTTTGGTAGTTTTGCCAGTCACTGGGATCCAGGCTTAGCTGTGATGGGCTTTTTTTTAATTGCTCAGAGGATTTCCAGTGCTCTGTGTGTTATGTGGGATCAGAAATGCCATGCTGAAGAAGTTGTCCTAAAAACTAACTTCCTGTTGGAGAAGTAAAACTGCTGGATGGTTTCAGACAATCTGGTCCTTCTCTTCTTCAGCTAAAGGCATCTGCATCTGGCTTGAGGTTGAGTTTATTCAGCTGTGCTGCCTCTCTTGTCATTCTTATAATCAGTGGAGTGAACCTAGGCAAAAGAAAGTAACCTTTCTCTAGCAGGCATTTCACACTCTAAAACCCGTGAACTCTATTCCCAAATAGATTCTTTGATGCATTATCTCATGTCCTGAGCAAATTATCTGATCAAAGGATATCTGACAGAAATGAAACTTAGAAAAGGAGCAAAGGGCAATTCAGACAGCAAGAGCACTCTTCTCTTTGGAATCATTCCACACAGGATAATATGGCCTGAACACAAGAGGCTCAAGAGACATTTTCAGCAATGCCATACCACGATGGATTTTTTTTTTTAACATGCCCACACACACTGAGCTGGCAAAAGTATTGCTGAGGCAGTTATTCCCTCGCTATTCCTAAAACAACAGGAAATCAACTATCTTAAAATGCACAATTAATAAAGAACTGTGAATATCTAACAACATAACTAAATATAACACAGTACTTTCCTTCTCTGGGTATAAATAATTGGATTGTCATTGCTGCCACACACACAGAGTACATTTTGCCCAAAACATGTGTTTTACAGGGCTACAGGTTTCCTCTTTTGCATGGAACAATCTTGGAATTTCGGTGTTAAAAGTGATAATTTTGGCCAATTTTCTGAGTACCTGGTGTGACAACAAAATGTAAGAGAGCAAACAGACTATTGTTTCCTCTTTGTTCATCCACTTCTCACAAATAGTTTTCTCAGAATCACAAGATAGTTTAATTGCAATTGCATCTTCTCCCTCATCACTAGACTGTTCTTAGCAGTCAGCTTTGCTGTCTTACTTCACTGTCTCCACTAGTTAAGGAAAAAAATTATGCTTGTGCAATATCCTCCTCTCATCCTCTATTAAGTATCCCTCCTCCATTTCCTAATTCTACTAGCTTCTCTGTAGGCAGAGAAAAAGTGTTGGAGAAGTGCTGCAAAATCATTCATGCCTTGTACCTTCTTTTGTTTTTACCCCTATGTAAAATCGCACAAGTGGCCAAAGCTACTATGATTTCTCTCTTGACTTTTCTCCCAGTTGCAAGTCATACTTTACTTTAGTACAGCTTTAATGCCACACACTGAAACCTCCACAGTGCAAAAACCAGAGATTTGTGGACACCAGTCCATAAGGATGTGATATATTTCAGATGTCACAGCACTTTTTTCATGGCTGTCTGACTCCAAATACAGTGGAAGTCCTACATGCCACACACAGCCATGTCACCCCCCTTTTCCTGTCCCCAGAGGTGTTCCATCTGTCTGAGATATTTTCTTCTATATATGCAGAGAGGTTTGTCTCTGTTTCACCCTGGATTCTCAATAACTATATTAATAAGATGGGTGTTTTGCAGATCCACCAGTTTTCTTTGCATAACACACATTTGAAAGCAAACAGCTCTCTCCCTTCTCTAGGAGCCCAGAAAAACTGGGATACAGTTTTCCTCTCTTTTTTTTTTACCAAATCTTCCCAGTGTTTCCAATTTCAAAGTCCATAGGCGACATATTTGCCACAGACAAGCTAGAGGAGTTACTTTCTTCTCCTGACAGCCTTAGATGCTTTGTGTCAAGTCATGTGTCCACACTAAAGAGAGGACAAATTAGATGTCAACAATTAGGGTGTTTTTAAAGTCACTCTAGGAACTCAGCTGTCTCTGTCTGAATTTTTCTGTAAGTGTATGGTAAGAAGAATGAGGAGCCACATCTTTGATGAAAACTTTTCACACGCCCCTGTCTGTTATTGTTCATCTTATTTTTGATGGGATACTTGTAGGGCAAAGATCATGTCGCTGAGGTCTCTCTTTTGACCCCGAGTCAAATACCCTGACTTATTGCTAGCAAATGCCATATTAAAAAAAAATCTGTGTTCAAAAAAAAAAAAAAAACATTTTTATTGTATACTATTCAGTGTAAATACAAGGAACCATATCAGCTGCTTCTCTTTTTTTGTTTGTGTGGTAAGAAACATCTTATACGTAATGGCAATGATTTGGGAGTGAGAACCCGCTTTTATTTTATTTTTATTTTATTAACCACAGGGTTGTTCAGTGCGTGCCATAGGAATGGAGTCAGTGGCAGAAGAACATCCTTATATTCCATGTCCTCTGAGGAATTCTGCATGTAGGGGCAAGTTACCTGCATAAGGTGGGACTTCATGAACACCATTTAGAAGGGAAATAGAAGACAAGGTTTCCTTATAGATTAAAAATTCATCAGGCAATCCACATTCAAAAGTCTGGTGCAGGCAGCAAAGTGGTTTGCAACCCGACCTTTCCAAATCCCAAAGAGATTCCTGGCTATGGAGACACATTTGCCTTTCTTGCTCATCGGGAAATTCCTTTCCACCAAAACTGGTACACAAGTATGAAAAAAAGTAGGGTAGAAGCCACTTCAAAGAACAGCAGAAGAGTTCTTTCAAATTATGTATCTTAGAAAGAAAAAAAAAAATATATATGCAGAACTGTAGAAAGTCACATATAAACTCCCAAGCTTTTAAAGCCAGGAAGATATTAGCCACAAAACACTGATTCCATGTGCATCCCCTTCACCAAATGCCTGTTATTAAAAACACCTAAAATATCAAAAGAACAGTTCCCAAACTAATATCTCCCATCAGGAAATATTTCAATGGAAGACATGAATTGGCTGATGCAAATATGTTCTGATTCAGGCAAAATTCCATAGGAATGTTTATCTCCTTTTAAATTTAGCACAAATTTAAGCCTACTGATTTAAGCACAATTTAAGCCTAACTGATCACTGATTTGCAGGTGTCAGTGATACACAGAGAGGCTGAAGTAGTGTCAGCTTTAAGACCCAAAACTGAAATTTCCCTTCTTGCTGCTGGCTGGCAGCGGAAATGGCCTTGAGACTGCGGGTCTTGCACAACCCCAGAGTTTCATGTTCATTGTGCGCAACGTAATCACATTCCCAGGGTGACTAAAACCAAGAAAAAATAAAACATGAACATGGCAGGCTTTAACCATTGCTGTGACAGCTTTGTGCTGCATGTCACAAACGCTCCCGTTGGCAAAGAGGTCCCAGCTGGGTTGGAGCTCCTGACAATAAACAAGGCAAACACAGCCACTGACGTGGAGCAAAAAATGAAACTGTCGAGACCGAGAACCGCAGCTTTCAAACACCCGGGTGGTGCTAAAACACCCCCTCACCAACACACCTACGACAGCTCCAGGTGCAGTTCTGTTCTCTATCAAATCCCATTTAGCTATTTACAGAATATAAATATAGAATAAATATGCTATTTATACAAGCATACACCTAACGTACTTTGAAACACAACTTTCCCGGTTGCCAGGCAGGATTCTTCGAGATCTCCGAGCGCACCGGGTGCAGTCCCTGCTCTCCCCCGGGGCTGGGGACCGATCTCCAGCACCTCGCAGAGCCAAGGGGACGCCGCTGCCCCCGCGCTATGGCAAAAGCTGCCCAGCCCCGGCTCCCCAGCAGCGGTGAGGGGCGTCCCGCCGGACGGGGACCGGCGGCCTCCCCGCAGGGCATATGGGTTTGCGGGAGCCGGGATCGCACATCCAGCGGCCCCGACGAGGGTCTGGAAAGGGCTCAGTGGGGACGGGCGAGTGCCCGAGCCCCGCACACGGCCGGGCCGGGCTGTGCCAGGTACCCGCTCCCGCTCCCGTGCTCGGAAGGCGGAAATCCCCGGCGGAGGAGGCGTGGGAGGGAAGAGGGAACGGCCCAAGGCGGGCAGCTGGTGCTCGGCTCGGCTCAGCACGGCTGGTTCGGCACGGCTCCGGCACGATGAAGCCGCGAGGGTGAGTGGTGGCCGCGGGGGAAGGGTCGCTGCTGCCGCTCCGTGCGCGCTGGGACGCGGCGGCCACTCCCCGGGCAGGGATGTGCATCCATCCCCCTTAGGGAAACGCGAGTTTTGCTGCTGCAGCGGGCAGGGATGTGCATCCCCCTTAGGGAAACGCGAGTTTTGCTGCTGCAGCGGGCAGGGATGTGCATCCCCCTTAGGGAAACGCGAGTTTTGCTGCTGCAGCGGGCAGGGATGTGCATCCCCCTTAGGGAAACGCGAGTTTTGCTGCTGCAGCGGGCAGGGATGTGCATCCCCCTTAGGGAAACGCGAGTTTTGCTGCTGCAGCGGGCAGGGAAAGCGCTGGCGGAGGTTGGGCTACTTAACAGCAGTCAGGGCGACCTCCGGACCTGGGACAGGCTGCGGAGCAGGTCCCGTCCGCCCGCAGCGCTCCCGGAGCCGCGGGAGGGGGCGGGGAGCCGGGATGGAGGAGCCGGAGGTTGCCAGAGCTCCCCGTCAGCCCGGGCAGGGATCCCCTGTCCCTACGCGGCCATCGAGGGCTCCAGGCAATTTACGGGCCTTTTATGGATGTTTTCAGCGGAAGGGTTGCGATGAGACGTGACTCACCTGGGGTTTATTGCCCCAGCTAGCGCTGCTTTACAGCAGGTGTTAAAAAAGCTCCGCAGGTGACCTGCTTAGGGCAGTGATCGAAACGATGCCCCTAGCCTTGTGTCGCCACAAGGCTAGGGGACAAAGTGGGTCTTAGTAGTGGAGCAAAGTCCCCAGAGTTGTTATTGCAAGCATCAGGATATCTCTTGCCTGGCTAGAGTGTGCCACAGCAGCGATATCCCATGGCATTAAGATGAGTAGTGATGAAAAAGTTGAGGTGCTGGTAGGAAGAATCATCTCACCCATGAAAGGGGAAGTGCAACTTTCTCCTGTTTCACACGGCATTTAAAAACACTTGCAGAAGAGGAAGGTGTGGGAAAGAATTGAAAAAGTAAAAAAGTTTAATTTTTTTTTTTTTAAATTAGGAGAGCAAGACCTGAAGAAGGTAGTGCAGCTATGACAGCACTTAATTGAGCTCACTGCTAGTGATGGACACAGGATCTGAGTGAATGTAGAGGGCAAAATCTGAGCGAATGTAGAGAGCAGGCAGAGCATTTCTCCCTTTTTCCAATTGAAGCTTGGAACTAAAGCTATTCCAGGGGAACATCATGGGTGGACACCGCCCCCACAAAACCACACCTGCCATTTCCTTCAAGAAGGAGGATGAGGCATCTCTGGATCTGTCTAACCTTGACTGTGGCATCACTTATTAAAATAAGAAATCAAGATCTGCTTTGTATACATACACACGAGAATCAGTTCTGGCTGAATATCTAAATGTCTGTTGGCATTAGCAAATGCCTACCATGGGAAATTCCCTAGAGAGTCACATAAGCATCAGTCAGTTACTGTTTTCATTCCATTCAAATGAGTTTCTATATCCACAGCATCTAACTTGGGTTGGGAATAATAAAACAAACACAGGCATGGGATTAAGAAAGATTGAGGACTACATGAGCTGAGCTTACCAAGACAGACCTTTACAAGCCTGGCACAAAAGTGATGACTCCTGCACAGTGTAAAAAAAAAAAAAAAACAGGAATAAAATACAAATCCACGTGTAAAAGCCACTGTCAAAATCTTTATGCTTATGTTTATGCATTAGTAAAAGAAAATCTATTGTTCTGTTTTGTAGAGTTGTATGTTTTACATCTTTGATATTGGTTAATAAACTATTTAATGTAAGAGAGGTAGTAGAACAGAATGCTTAGGTGTGCTTCCTTGGGAGATTTCCTTTGAGACTGATTGCAGATTTACTGAAGTAATAGAGCAGAAATTTTCCACTCTGGGCATCCACTTAAACTTTTCAAGCCTAATCTATCAAATCATTTCAAAGGACACAGAAAACGAAAATAAAGTGTTTTCTTTATACAGAAAATAATACAATTCAGACTGGTTCTCCCCTAAAGTTTCTCCACCTCAGACTCTGGAAATGGGGCTTCAAGTAGAGGTAGATTTTGTGTCAGGAATGCCCTCTGCTTTCTGCATGGGATGATAAATATGTTTGGGAATGTAATAATTTTCTTGGGGGGCAGGTGGGAAACTAGAGACACTCCTCTGCAGCAGAGGAGCCCCAGGTTGTGCCCAGGCAGGTGGTGGGAGTAAAGCTGGGCAGAAGCAAAGCTGTGCCTGGGAAATGATGTGTGAATTCCTGTGCTTGGCTGGACGAAGGAGCAGAAGCTGTGGGGAAAGGGCAGGAAGCCTGGAAGAGAGGGGACTTTGTAAAGCACAGCAAAGTGAGAAATGGCTGCTGAGGAGTGAGCTTAGGTTAGGCCTTGGAAGGAGGAGGGCCAGGCAAGGCAGGGTTGGTTTGGAGGGAAGGCAGTGACTGGCCTGGGTGGGAGACTCTGGAGCTCAATCCTGGACAGAAATGGCCTGCTGGGAGCTGCTGTCCCTTTGCCCCAGCCCAGGGCTCAGTGCTGGGCCTGGCTGAGGGCTGAGTGATGCCTTGAGAGGCTGCCTAGAACAGAGGCTGGACAGTGTTAAAAGAATAAAGTAGGGATTTATTAAAAAGGCTTTCAAAGGATACACCTTGGGCAGTACAAGAGCCTGGCTGAGGCTACACCCAAGATGATCACAAGTTTTCATACTTTTATAAAAGTTTTGGTTCATTTCTATGTTGGGGTAAATTGTCCAATTGCAGCTTCAGGTTATGCAGCCCCATCCTCTCAGATTGCTCTCCTCAATTTGCTGCTGTTTGCACTTTTTGGGCCTGAAGCTGTAATGGTGTGCTTGGTTTTGGGGCTGGAAAAGGATTGTTATGTCGGACTAAACTGAGGAGAACTTGCTAACACTTTATATGAAATTCAGAGTTATACACTAATGCAGTACAGAATCTGGAAAATATGAAAGCTAAAACTTAAGGCATCATGAGAACTCTGGGGGAAGGGAGCCAGCTGAACCCAGGTAGTGTTCTCAGTCCTGCTTGCAAAGGTGAGCTGGGTACACTGGTGACAGGCCAGCGCTCCTGTCACTCTGCCTGTCAGCTCAGCTTTGCAACCTTATTGCACCTGAGCAATGTCAAGGTGCCCAGCTCAGCCACACAGTTCTCATTCCAAAACCTTTCCACCATCTTTCTTTCCATTCCTACAGCAGTCTGGAGGAACAAGAGTGCAATTTGTAACTAGGTGTGGTGGTGAGAGGCTATTTTAAAGTAACTCACAGGGAAGTGCTGTCCATTTACCTCCCTTAAACCCCTGCAGGATGAATGGGTTAAACTGGGTTTCCTATGGCCTCCTTTCCTTTGGGGAAACTCCTGCACAGATTAGCCCCTCCTGAGTGATCAAACACACCAAATTCTTCCCAGCAAAAACCTTTGCACTGCTCTCCACTATCAGCAGGTTTCCTGTTTACACATTTTTACTCAGTGCACAACCTGGTGGGCAGCATGGTCAGCTGCTGTTTTCCTTTAACCAGACAAAATGATAACTCCTTGAGTTTCAGCAAAAGATTGGAAAACCTGGGTTTTGACCTGTGCAGCCACTGTCCCTCCCAGTGACCCAGATGGCCTCCAGAGCCTGTTTGTCCAGCAAACCAGTCGATTCTTTCAGAAGAGAAGACAGCCCCAACACCAGCTTCATGCCCTCTGCCCTGATTCCAATATTAGTGCATTTTGCTACTATTTGTGGCCTTGGCCACCAAACCACTGCTGAGTTGTATAAACAGAAGTTTTGCAGCTGTCAAAAATGCAAATACTTAATGGGGCATTGCATGGGAGCAGTACCTAATTTACCTACTTCTGCCACTATATTAAAACAATCAAAATTTGGTTTATTGTTTATTTAAACAACAGAGGTGCAAAGCCAGTTGTAACACCTGTTTGCTTTTTGTTTTAGGTACGGATTTCTGTTACTGCTCCTTCTTATCCGGAAAGCTGGTAAGTTCAGAAAAACTCAGTGAAAATTTAACTGCCCTCCCTTTAATGTGTTTGGCCAAATGCACAGAGTAGTTGTAAAATGTACAACATGAACATCTCTGTGTTTTCTACAAGATACTGAAGAACTCCTCAGAGTGAAATGTTTCTCTGACATGCATCAGGGAAAGAAGACACAATCAATTTCTATCAGTTTCATTGCAGAGAACAGCAAGGGGCCTTATGGATGCTCTTGCTCTGATTGCTTTGCTTGCTTCAGAGACTTCCTTGTGTACTTATCTCGGTCAAAAAAAGGCCTTAGAAGTGGAGTAATAAGAGCTGCTGATAGCAGCTCTAACGTGCCTGTATACTCAAGAGTAGAATTATACGTCATGGTAGCCAACACTAGTAATTTTACTACTGCTTATTAGTAGTACATTTACTTCTACTGTTAGTAATTTTACTTTTACTATTGTTCTAAAAAATCCCTTGCAAAACAAACATAGAATTAAATCACACCACCTGGTCATATTTAAGTGTTTTTAAAGTTCTCTCGTCTGTTCTTGCTTAATCACTGAGAAGGACGTCAACAAAGTCACCAAGGAAACTCCTTGGCCCCAATATCAGGACAAACGGTACCAGATTCAGTCTCAACAGATTCTGGCTGGCCTGTTTCTGTTCAGTCATGGAGTTGCACCCATCTTGCCAGGGCATCCATTTTCCCGGTTTCCCAAAATGTGAGCCAAGCAATTGTGTTGCAGTTCAAGCTTGTTATTTCAGTGCCAGTGCCAGGTAAACATCCTGCCTTTCTCCCTGCAAGCACTGTGTCTGCCTCAGTGGTAGTTTTAGATCAGGGTGCCCAACTCAGATGTGTAGATGAGCTGTTTCTGAGTCCAGTGCACCCTCACAAAGACAGGTCCCCCTTTAACACCTCCCTCCCACCTCACCACGTGCTGTTTCTGCATTTCCAAACCTCCACTCCTGTCATCTTTCCCTCAGTCATCCACCCGCATAATCCCTTCCCCCAGCTGTAATCTCTCCCATCCAGCCCCATGCCTGACCCCTCTTGCCTGGCACTCACAACACAAACACTGCTTTGGTGCCACCTACCAGTTGCACCAAAACCAGTGAGGTTTTGGCTGCTGCTCTGGAGGGGATGGATCCAGCAGGGAGGCTGTGGGCAGAGCTGCCCAGCCCGGTGGGACTCACTGAGCTGTGTTTTCTGCATCAGCTGTCAGGCACCTCGTGCCTTGGCCTTGCTCACATGGAGCAGAGGCTGCCTTTCTCATGTCCAAAAGGCAGGAAAAGTGTTGTGAAAGCCAGATACAGTCCTGACTTTACCTCAAGTGACCCTGAAGACGTAAATGTCTAATGAATGTGTCACTGGAGCTATCTGGGCGTGCTGGTTTGCCAGCTGAGTGTATTTGTTCAGAGGGTGTCACTGATAGTAGCAGTAAAAAGTGGTTGCTTTGTCATGCCAGCTTTGAGAAATACTGCTTTTACACCCCTTCTTAATTTTTTGAGTCCCAAAATAATGGCAGTACTCTTACTTATCAGTGTTACCACTTCTTGTGATCTAAGTGGAGTTATTTGGCATTTTTATTAATTTAAAAAAAAGAAGAAGTGATTATTGAAGCATGAGTATGAGGACTTGAGTATGTGTCTGCAGTCAGTGTGCAAAGTGAAATGTATCTATCCATGGGGCTAGGAATGATTAACACTGCTTGGCTCTCAGAGAAAAGGTCCCTTTGGACAATGCACAGACAAATGGACATGTAGAGAATTAGCCACTGGAAATTTGGGGGATAGGAATGACTATGAAGAGAGCATACTCACCTACCTGCTATAAAACTAATACCAGAGTCTATATGTGGTATAATGGACTTGAAAATATTTTTTTCCCCCGCATAACCTCCCTTTTTTCTCTCTCTCTCTTTTAATCTTGTAGTTACTGCACTAGATAAGAAGAACACCATCAGTAAACTTGGAGACAATGCCACACTAAGTTGCATTTATAATGAAAAAAAACCCTTGCAATTAAAAAATCTACGGGTATATTGGCAAATAGCTGATGATTCCTATCAGGAAAAGTGTTCAGTTGTACATGCACTGATCTCTGGCCAAGATGACAACAGTAATCAGTGTATTCACTTTAAAGACAGGACTCAATTATTCTGGGATAGGTTGGAAAATGGTGATTTTTCTCTGCTATTGCTAAATGTCAGCCAGAGTGATGGACATACATACAAATGCATAGTGCAGGAGAAAACTGAACTTCCCAAAGTGATTCACCAGGCAGAAGTGGTTCTCAGCTTAGCAGGTAAGAACTTGTGTCACTTTGCCCAAATTCTCATTTCCACTTTTCAGATTTGTGGTATTATATTTAAGCGCACCTTTTTTTTTTTTTTTTTTGAAACAGACTTCTGCCCTTTGCTGAAATGAAGTCTGCTCTAGTAAATTTAAATGTTACAGACAGGGAATATAAACCTTTCATGCATGTAAAAACTGTTCACCCAGCATGTGTTTCTTTTCTTCTTGTTTTTCATGGGTATGAGAGCTCTTGCATGTGACTGGGTGACAGCAGCTGAAGTTGGTCCTTTCTTCCTTTGGGTTTGGCTTTAGCTTTCTGCTCTCCCAGTGATTCTCTCAGCTCTCTGGTTTACAGACCAAACCTGCAGGTGTTCCTCTTTCAAGTCATGAGGGTGGTGTGAAACCCAGCAGTTTG
The DNA here is from genome assembly GCF_024509145.1 of Vidua macroura. Classification (NCBI taxonomy): domain Eukaryota; kingdom Metazoa; phylum Chordata; class Aves; order Passeriformes; family Viduidae; genus Vidua; species Vidua macroura. The sequence goes on along the minus strand of NC_071572.1, from coordinate 5,983,169 downwards.
TTCAGAATCCATCTCAAAATTTTGCCTTTCCAGTATGTTTCAAAACGTCAACAACTCTTTCTTCTTGCTCTCCAGCAAGTTACAGCCAACCAATACTCAGTGGACCAATAAGAAACAGTGACAGCACTGGAGAGGAGGTGACCTTTTGCTGCAGGTCTGGCAATGGATACCCAAAGCCCAATGTTTACTGGATCAATAAAGTGAACAACAGTCACCTGACTCCATCAGAAACAAAGATCATACCCCACGACGATGGCACTTTCAGCGTTTTTAGCACACTGAAGGTGAAAGCCACTTCCAACATGCAAATAGAGTGCTCCATAGAAAATGAGATGCTGAAGGAAAATCTATCAGCCAACTGTAAGTTCCCTCATGCTGCCTCTATTTTCTAGGTAGCAGGAATATCAAGCAGTGTGTCTCTGTCTGTAGATGCACACTAACGAGGGCTATACATTAATTCAGTAGCTCCAAAATGTTCTGAGGTCTTGGGCTTTGTTTCAAGCTCCATTTATGCTTAGTCATGGACCTGATTTTTAAATCTTAAATTCACTGAATAACCCACCAAGTGTGTTATGACAACAGCACTGAGAAGCTCTTGCATCTGAGGCAGCTGATGAGCTTAACCTTTTAGTTCCTCAGGAACATGACGGTTTGAGGAGTCAGGTGGTTTTTTAGGGGCCACCATACAGCAGATCCATGATTTCTGACCCCCTACCCAATGGCCTTGCAATACTAACATTTGCTTTTTACTCTGTCGAGTTCCAAAGTTCAATTTCCAGTTTCTCCAAAACTCAATTTAATACTGTTCACAACTTAAACTAGGTCTGCAGCAAATGGGCAATATGAGCTCAAAAGAACAATGTACCTTACAGCACAAGTATAATGTGCTAATTATTGCTGATGTGATGATTAATAGTAAAAGCAAGTATTTAGTCACTCAACTCTTCACAAAACCAGAAAGCTATTAAAAAAAAAAAAGTATTAAGAAGTTATAATTACAGTACCACTGCTGCAGTTCATTATTTCCAAAAAGCTGTGTAAAGAATCTGTCTGGAGTGGGAAGGCTGATGTGGAGGTGGCTGTTTTATCCCACTACCGTTCCGGTTCCTATTCCACACTTTTCTTTCACAGGTGTCTACACCCTGGTGCAAGGAGGTTGGAATATTTCCATAACTGTAGCTGGATACCCACAGCTAATTTGCCTGAACACCCCAAACACTGATCCCATGAATGTAGGCAAACAATATAAACTATTTCCAGGAATAAAAATTGAACACGTGAGCAGAAGTTGCACAGTAAAGTGTTTATGTGATAATATACCATGCTGTCATCCCAAATTAAAGGAAAACTAAGTAACCTCATTATTAGTTTCCTAATGGCATTGTCATGTTGTCTTCTGAGGGAAAAGATCTTCATATCACTATTTTTGTGGGTGTTTTTAAAGTCTCTCAATTGCACTTGAAAGAGTAAGAGATGTGATTGGAAACCTTCAGTTTGCAGCAATGAGTGAAGATTCTTCACTAACTTCAGAGAAACAGGTTTTCACCCATTTTTCTGAATACTATCAGGTTTACATTACAGATTCTATATAGATTTATTTTCAGCTGAGTCTAGATACAAGCCCAAACATACAGTCTCTCAAAGCTGGAGGGAAAGAAGAAAAAGGAAGAAAGAAAGATGGATGCATTATGATGACAGGGAAGAGTAAACTGGTATTTAGACATAATTACTTGGAGATGTGTCTCACTCAGAAGGAATCACCAAAATCACGGTGATATGAATAGCATAAATCTTGACTCCTTCAGAATTTTTTATGCATGTAAAACATGGTGAAATATTTGCCTGGTATGAAATATGAAAATTTACACCTTATGACATCCTTTTCTATTTTATTCTAGACACACAACAAAAGAAAAGCAGTGGTTCTGGCACAGAAACCGACAGAAACCCAGAAAAAAAAGGACGAGGTGCTCAAGCAGCTGGCATCATTGGCATTGTCTCTGTGATAGGTCTTCTAACTGGTTTAACCTGCTGCCTGTGGAGAAGGAGGTCCTCTAATCTAGTGTCCTATAAAGGTAATGAGACACTTCATTTGCATGACCAAATTATAAGAATCCTTTTTCACTTGCCAAAATAATGTTATCCAACAGGAAGAGATAAAGTATGACTAAGCTACCTGCACTTGGCAGTGGGAAATCATGGCATTAACAAAAACTTGGAGTGCCCTGGGGAGGAAGTGTAGTGCCCCAGGATATGTTATTCTTTATGATTTTCTCTTCCTGTGTCTGAGCCTTTCTTCCTGTTTCTGTGTCTTTCTCCAAGCTGGGTTTGTTCAGCCTGAAGAAAAGGAGACTCAGAGGTGACCTTATCACTCTCTACAACTCCCTGAAGGGTAGTTGTAGTCAGATGGGGTTGGTTTCTTCCTCCAGGCAGCACTGACAGAACCAGAGGACAGAGTCTCAAGCTGCACCAAGGGAAATATAGGTTGGATATAAGGAGAAAGTTTCTTACAGAAAGGGTGATAAAGTTCTGGAATGTCTGCCCAGGGAGGTGGTGGAGTCACCATCCCTGGGTGTGTTTAAAACAAGCCTGGATGTGGCACTGGGTGCCAGGGTTTAGTTGAGGTGTTAGGGCACGGGTTGGACTTGATGATCTTGAAGGTCTCTTCCAACCCAGTAATTCTGTGAATTCTGAGCCTCACAAGAAGTAATTCCTGGATGTGAGAGTAACTCAGACTTTGTATCTGTTCGGGCCATGGTTTGTCAGCTGTGATCCCTGCAGGCTCCTTCTGGACAGATGGCATGAAACAGGACTTGGGTCAGTAGCTCACTCAGCTTAGCACAGTTTGAAGCAGATAGCAGAGCATAATTCAATCCTGAGAGCTTTAGAGTCACTGGCTGGATGATTAAGGGTCAGGATCCTGCTGGGATCAAGCAGAAATGTAGCTGGTCTCACTGTCACATGGGTACCCTCGTGTAGCTGGATTTGTGTGACTCTAAAAAAGCTCTAAAAGACATCTTGTGGACCAGATAGAGTCTGCTAATGTAGCTGAGCACTTGCTCTAAGCCCCTATCCAGGAACTAACATCTAAGGGACAGAACAGGGACAACCACACTTTTCATGGACAAGGACAATCCATGTTTTCAGTCCATGCCCTCTTCCTCAATGTTAGCAACCCTGGGTGCCTCAGAAAAGATGAGGGGAAAGCAGGGTTATGACCTCGTCCAGGATCTGCAGCAGCTCTTGTAGAAGTCATGTCCTTCCCTCAGAAACAACCCAAGAGTGAGGCAGGACTCTGTCCCAAGATGGGGAGCAGGGCTATCACTTCAATCCCAAAATCTCTCCTTTCTGAAAGGGTAGCCTGGGTTGTAAGCAAATAGAATATTGGACTGCATTTTACAGAACATTTAGTACATTGAACCCTCAGCTTTAGTGGATGTTGCTTAATATTAATCTCATTTTTCTGAAGTCTGTTGTCTATTCCACATGCTGAAACCCATGCATTTGTTTCAACAGATGTCCAACAAAGAGAAGACCAAGGAGGACTCAGCTGTAAGTATTAAAAAGATATTATTTTGTTTGTCTCAAGTGATTTAACTTCATAGCTTCAGTACTCAAGTTCAGCAGAAGCCTTTAGATTAGACTTGCTGGATGATACAAAGTGAAGCATTTTTGTAGGCACTACATCCTAGGTGGTCTTTAACTGGGATACAGGGACATCATTTGCATCATATCTGTGAATCTCAGCCTATATACACCCAATTTTTTAAAAAAACCTCCTTTCCTAGAAAAAACATGCTTTTCAGACCTTCACCATGTCCATATTCTTATAAGCAAGAAGGCAATATTGCAGGCCAGCTGGTTTACAAATTAATTTGTTATTTATACTAGGGAAAAAATGAAAATTGGGTAAAAAATAGAAGACAGATTTGGAAAAAAAATTGGACAGGGGACTTGCAAGAGTACAGGGTGAAATAACTGCCTATTTGATATCTCATTTGGTATTTTTTACTGACTCTAATGACTGTTGCCTGTGTGTCTCTGCAGAACAAGCAGAAAATATTGTGGTTTCACTAAAACTGTAATAGTTAAAGCATAGTTTGCTGTAGCAGATGCTGTGAATGTACCCAATTCATAGTATCAAACAGAAGCAAAATAAGCCTCAAATGAAAGAACTTTTTCTGGAACTTCTTTGACAGTCATGGAAACTGAGTTAACTGACAGTTATTTTCCAGACCACGGCATAATCCCCAACATTTGTGTTTGCTAAACATCAACAGCCATTGCACTCCCTCCTGCAGAGCACAATCCATGGAGGAGGATGGATTTTCTCCTTAAAATAAGAGACATTTTCTCCTTTTGTTCCTGGGAACTGCACTGACATAACACAAGAAGCTCATTTAAGGTCAAATTTTTTTTCTCCAGACTTACTTATACCAGGCCCTCCTTGGTTAGGTCCCTGGACTTAGCCCATTAGTAAAAAAACATCCGTGACATAAGTAAATATTTATCTTGTATTGAAGGCTGCTGTAGCATGATTTGTTCATTAAGGACAAAGCAAAGGCACCTTCCAGGCGCTGTGTTTTCATGGTCATTTCTCCCCTCGACTTGTGGAAGAGGAGGTGGGACAGCAGCTTTGGTGGCTCACTGATGACAGCAGCTGTCCCATCTCTGAGGGCCATGTTTTGGGCAACCCAGTTTAAGGGCAACTTGGATCAATACCAGAGAAATGAAAATGGTCCAAGGAATGTGATCTCTGGTGAGAGATTGGTTATGTCTGTTTAGGCTGGAGAAGGCCAGGCTGATTAAGGACACAATAACAGCCCTCTTCAGAGTGTCTTTTGAGAGGATGGGACAAGTTATTTATTGTGCTAACCCAGCTGACACTGCAATTAAGGCACAGCAGACTTAAACACAGGAGATTTAAGCCAGATGTTAGAAGAAATTGTCTCAGGGTAATGGTTGTTGAGCACTGAGGCAGAGTTTGTCCAGGCTATCAAGCCTCCATCAGTCCAGGTTTGCTACTTTGTGATTTCTAACAAAAGAGAAAATCAGTATCTGTCAGGAATTATTTAGAAATAAAGTTGATACTACCTTAGTACAAAAGATGAGCTCTAGGAGAAATTCTAGTGTAATTCAATCATTATATGGTAGTTTGGTAGTTGTGTGTGGTAGATGGGGATAAGGCCCTGGGGAGGTGCATCCAGGAGGATGCTCTGCCACAGCATTTTGCTTTTCAATACTGCTGTAAATGCACTTCTGCTTCTGGCACCTTATGAAGAAGGCCAGGTTGTTTCATGGCAGTGAGAATCCTAAAGACTGCAAACTAAAATGAAATTACTGAAACTAACTTTGCTGTTACAAAGGCAAAAAAGAGTTTGGAAACTGGGAGGAAGGCAGATTGTAAAGAAGAGTAACTCCATCCTGGTGGGATTAGTCTCTCCAGACACCCATTCCAGTCAGTGGGGCAGGATGCTCTGGTGAGGAGAAATTCAGAGCTGGAGCAATTCTGAACTATTACCTGAAGGAATCCCTTCATTTCCTGAGAGGAGGCTGAGGCAGCTGTTTTCTCTTGGCCACAGAGAGGCTTTGTGCATCTCATTCTCTGAAGCAGCTTTAAAGGAACCCAAGGTAACACTGATATCCCTTCACAAGGGAGGCCACTTCTTCCATTTGAAACTGGAAAGGCACTTCCAGACTGTGGCATGAGGACAGAAATCCCCCAGTGTCTTGGGTATCCAGGCAGGACTTCTCCACTTTCAGTTCTCTCTCAGCAGCATGAATATGTCTTTTCCATAGCTTTGCAGCTTGTTCCACTGGTTACGTAGAAATGATTCTTTCTGGGGAAGTTTTTTTGTCTATTTTTTTATAAAAATAAGTTATTTTTGTTTTTACAGCACCTGCCTAAATGGAAGGTCTGCCAACAATTTGAGCAGCTGGAGATGTGTCAAGAGAAGCATCACTCCCTCAGTGGCAGCATTATTTGTAATACAAGTGACAGATTTCTGCCAAGAGAGATGGCAAAAAAAAAAAAAAAAAGCTTCTAGAACACAAGAGAGAGGAAAATCTGCAGGATTTTCATTCCAGCCACTGACTGTGTGCACAGCACAGTTGTGTCACCACTCCAGCTCAGCACTTTGGACAGTCCTCTGTGATTGTCAGTGATTTGGGCACCTGTACTGGGGAAAGCAGAAAGGCTGGGACTCAGCTGCTCTGTGCCAGACCACTGGAAGCTGGTGACTGTTCAGTCCCTCATCATGATCCTTGAGCACTGTCAGAAGCAGAACCAGCCACATTTCAGGAGCATGGGACGTTCTTGCTGTCACCTTACCCTGAGAATGGCTACTGCATGTGAAGAAAGGCAGCTAAAACAAAGCAAGAGAACTGAAGAGCTCTGCAGAGTGAGATTTGTGACCTCTTCCATGTTTCTCTCTCTAGAGAACAATCCTTTAATTGTCTCTTTTCACCAGCTGCTTCTCTGTAGAGAACCAGGCAGAGCACTTTGACCCAGACCTCCAAAAACAGGAGTTGCTCTAATGGGGTCAAATACTGAATGTGTTATCATAAGGGAAGGTGCCTTCTTTAAGCCTTGATAGCAATATTTTGGTTTTTACCAAATATTCCACCAAAAAGGGGACTTCCACTTTCAACAGGGGCCAGCTGTGAGAAAAAACAGGCTGTGGAAATCTGTCCAATTAAAAATAGTGCTCTCTGCTATGTGAATGTCATGTTACCTGGACTTACCCTTCTCAAGATGGAACAAAAACTGTGGTTGAGCTGTGCTTGATTCAACCAAATTTTATTTAAGCATCTTCCCGTGACTTCCAGGGAGGATTTTAAACTGAAGGTCTTAAACTAAACTTGTGCTTGTGTCTCATCCTGCACACATCGAACAAAACAAAAAAGAACAAAAACCAAATTCTATCAGTGTGTTGTCCATGAATGTCCAGAAAGCCAAGAACTGCATTTTCCTTGTGCCAGTGCATGTGCCTTGCTGCTTCAGCCCCAAGTCAGCCAGACTGACTGGCTGGAAATAGCAAAACAGTAAACTTTGCTGATGATATGAAATTTCGAAGGAGGAGGAATTTTTACTAGCTCTCCCAGATGGGACAGTTTCCCCATCTTGTCATTGGGGAATGGAGATTGTTATTTTAAACTGAGTTCTGGAAATACTTGACCTCTCCTGCACCAGTTGCTAGACTAAAATTTTATTATTTTTGTGAATAAGTCATAGCCTTATTTGTTCTTGCTCTGTGTGTAAGAGGCACTCCAGTATCAACTCTGTGCTCAGACACTGATTTTTCATATCAAGATCAGCTTGCAATTCCCAGCCGAGTGGAAATTCTGTTGTACTCACATCACGTGGTAGCAGGACCATTTGGCAATAGTGCAGCAGTTGTCTTTTGTCAAAGCAATCCTCCCAGGGAGGCTCCCAGCCAAGTAGCTGTGCTGCTCTCTGTCCATGAATCCAGATACCAGGTATTTCCTGAGTCCAAATCTAGTCTTCAGTGTACTCTAAAGGGAACTTGCTTGAAGAAAGCTTGCAGACACCTCAAAAATGTGAACATCTGTGCAGATGTGCAGGGCAACCATTTCCTAGTGGTTCAGTAAAACGTCCTGCAGACATTTCCTTCTTATCTGTCACATGAAGTTGTTTTGTGCAGCCTCTGGTGCTGCTGTACCTGACAGAAGCCTTTCCTACAAGTAGTTTTCCACTTTTATATTCTGCAACTGTGATGGTTCAGAGATGTAAGAAGTGACTGAGTAGTCACTCTGCAATGTGGTATTGAAACAAATTTAGACTGGTTGGATTTTCTTACTTCTGGGCTACTTCATGGATACACCTAAATACAAAAGCCTTTTCTTGCAACATCTGTGCTTTCATTTACCTTAGGGTTCCAGCTATTCTTGGAGGTCAGTAAATCCTAGATGACAGTTGGTTGTTAGTAGTCAAAGGACTTGGGAATTTCATAATAACAGTTTTTGTCTTCACATGCCATGCTTATATTTTAAATAAAATCTATTCATTCTTCTGGATGTTTGACTAAATCTATCAACACACAGAAATAAATCAATCCAAGCCACTGCCTCCACCCAAAGTGGCAGTTTTACTTTTAGCCACATCCCATCCTTTTCAAAGGCCTCAGATAAGGGGAGACAAACACAGCACAGAGCTGACCACCTTTGCTTTATTTTGGCTCACACAACAAAATCCCTCGAACAACACAACAAACTCCACAAAAGCCAGGCAGTAGCCTGAAGGCAGCACTAAGCCTGGGCTGATTCATCCATTTCTCACCCAACTTCACAACCCCAAGCAGAGCAAAGGTACAGCACACACTCCTGCTTCCACAACTGAAACCAGCTCATTGCACTCCCCCAGACCAGTTTTGTACAGGAGCACCAGCATCCCTCTGTTTGCCTTCATTAAAGACAGCAGCTCACTTAAACACATGCACAAGAGAGCAACAGTTGATGCAGCTTTGGAGGAGGACTAATAAATGGACTCACTTTCACAGAAAAGTGAAAGATTTTTGTTGTGGCATGGCTGGTAAACCACAAGTGGAAAGCCCCGAGAGAAAACAAGTGTTGCTACTTAGTGATCTGGATCCATCTGTCCTGTTGTCAAATTCACTATTTAAATCTTTTTACCTGTGAAAGCTGAAGTATCTCTTTTGCTCCAAAAAGCATTCCCTTTTTCCAGCTACCCTGACTCCAACACCTGCTCTCAGTAGCTGTTGTGCTATGTCAAAGAAAACTTATTTGTTGCTTTCCCAACTTGCAAAGTGAATCTTTCTCATATTTGTAGCAAACATGCACAAAAGGTAACATTGCCCCAAGCGTAATTTCTCTAACCTCTCTCTTTTCCAGAGGAACAGGAACTGCTCTAAAGGGCAATTGAGTACAGCCTAACTCCACAGGAAGAAAATGCCCCCACCCCCATAGCTGCTAGGCTCTCGGGACTTTTCCTCTCAATATGTGGTGGGCATTAGGGCCTTCACCACCTCCATGATACCACATGGGATGGAATCATTGTAATCTGGTCCCCCCCTTGAGGATCATTGTGGAGCTGCTGGAGCAAGCGTGGAACAGGGGTACAAAGGTGACTGGGGGATTGGAGCGCCTCAGTGATGAGGAAACGCTGAGGGAGGTGGGCCTGTTCAGCCCCAAGAAGAGACAACTGAGAGAGGACTTCAGCCATGTCTGTCACTGTCTGCAGGGAGGGGTCAGAGCAGGGAGCAGGCTCTGCTCCGTGGTGCTGAGACATGGGACAAGAGGAATGGGCAGAAACTGGTGGACAGAAAGTTCCACCTGAAAATGAGGAAGAGCTTTTTGTTGAGGGTGGCTGAGCACTGAAACAGGAGGCCCAGAGAGACTCTGGAGATCTTCCCTGGAGATGCTCAAAAGCTGTCTGGACACAATCCTGAGTAACACGTTCTAGGGGACTGCATGAGCAGGGAGGCTGGACTAGATGACCAACTGTGGTCCTGTCCCAACTTATCCCTTCTGTGTTTGTAAAAGGTACCCCACGTGTTCTTTGAGGTGATCTCCTCTGCATCTGGCACTCCAGGGAATTGCAGAGCAGTAGCTTCTATGTCATCCATCTCTCAGGATGCACTTATGTGACAACAGGTCAGTTTGTACAATTACCTTCCAACACAGGAAAAATGCTTCCAACATTTCATGTGTTATCAGCACCACTTGGCACAATTACTGCATCTGAACCATGCTCCCTGATGTCAAATGCAAATCCTTGGCAGCTGCTCGTAACATTACTGCTAGTCATAAACTCCTTGTTTGCCTATTGTTAGGAAAGAGCCTGTCTCCCATTTCAGTCTGGCACAGAAAACTGCTATGTAGGGATAGATGCTCATATATCAAGGATGCTTAGGCTGACCTTTGAACTCACTCAAAATAGGTCCCAACAGTTTACTAATAAATTACTTATTTTTCTGTAATTCCATCAAGTGCTGCTTAGGACGACTGGACACCGAGTCGTGCTCGGCATCACACAAGGCTGCCTGTAGCTGACTTGGTGCTTACACTTGCATCTCCAGCTTGCAGAGACCTTTTTCCACTTGCTGGACTGGAAAGTCTACTTTTTTGCAGCTTCCAGCCCAGAAGACATCCCAAGTCAACAGAAGCTGTTTGCTAATTTTGAATGGGATTACACTTTACAAAAAAAGATCACCTCTAAAAAAATTTAGAAGGAGGAAAAAGATATCTCTCATTCAAACTGGAAATCTTTAAAGAATCTGTCAGTGAGAAGCAACAGTAATAAAGCCATAATGTAGACAGGGAGTGACTGCAGATGTTTTTTCTTAATTTCTTCTGCCAGATCTGTGCTGTCACATGTCATCCCTCTTACAAGCCTGAGACTGCTTTTTGCAGTTTCAAAACAAGATCAGATTTGCCTGCAAAAACAAATTTTCCACAGCATCATGCTGGACTAGAAGCAATTCTACACCTCTCAGTTCATCTCCCTAGCTTCTAAAATGCACCACCACTGCAGTTATCACAGTTACTGTAACTAAAAATAGGTCATGGAATAAAGGTGCAAAATGCCTCAACTGTAGCTAATTTTATAACAGTAGGCAAACATGAAATATCTTTATCACCTTCTTGGAAGTCTTATTAACCAGCTCAGATCAGTGTGATTAAACTCTGCGTCAGCACAAGTCCTATCACAAATCTGGTCTTTCAGAGCCTTTGGTTTGGTTTTCCCTGCCCTCATGAACTAAGTCTGGGTGTGCTCATATTTCCATCTGGCTGTACCTGCAGCACAGGGGGCTGCTATCTTATTCAAGATATGTTATTGACTTCTCTTATCAAAACCGTGAGAAAAATCCTGCCCTGTGCTGGTTCCTGACCTCCTGAACAAGGCAGGAGAGCTGGCCAGATAATGCCCACGCTTTCCAGGAGATTTCATTGACTGATTCTACACAGGGTGAGGCAGAGGGACACCACCCCAGGAATGTCTCTGGCACTCCTGGCTGACATGGAAAGCATGCCCAGAAACTGAAAGACTGGAGAAGCTGAGGGAGTGGCTTTGGAGACAGGGAAGTGTCAGGGGTCCCTGACAGGGTGAGCTTTGGTGCCAGGTCTCTTCTCAGCAGGTGGGGATCCCATTAGGAGTCCTGGCCACACCCCAGTGCTGAGGGGTAAGTGCCTTTGAGCAGAAAAAATGAAAAGAATACATAATTAAAACATAAATAAATAAATAACCCCCAAACTTCACACAACTGTTCTGTTTAACTTCAGATTATCTGTTTATTATTTGAAGTTGCATTTTTCATGACTACCATGGGGCAGATAGTTGCCTGCCCATGCTGTTTTGTATGGGACAGTTTGATCCAGCTGAGAAGAGGAACAAGAAAGAGGGGAAAAAAATAAAATCTTTTAATTTGCTCCAGCCCAGTGACAATTTGCCAGTCCTCAGGAGATGAAGGTCTGTGGGGGAAATTGATTGGTTTTTAATTTATTTTTATTTCAAGTAGTCCTTAAAGAAGAGCTCCCATTAGCAAACATATACTCTGGCCAGCTGGAATGATTAACCACAAAACCATCAGGCATGCACAGAGTAAGCCAGTGCCTTTCATCAGCATTTTTGGCCATGTGGCAACTGCAGACCAGCTTCATATAATGTGTCTTAGCTTCATTTTTGAGCAATTCCAACTGCATCACAACATAATCTGGATAGAAAATTATTTCTAAACAAAATCAGACAATCCCTCAGAAGCAGAAAACTTGGCCAACCTCCTCCATTTTATACTTCATCAACTTTTGCATTAAAACTGGTTTTAGTGTTCCCAGGTCACAGGTGCTCAGGCTTGAGCACCCACAGCCACGAGGGATCCCAGGCACAAAAGGTGTGCCCCACCTCAATGTTTTTTTAGAAGATTTGGGGTGTGGTTGAAGGGCAGGACCGGAAAGGAATTGTTTTGTTTAGTCTCCAGGCAATGCTGCAGCAAACAGCAAGGAGGGAACCACTGAACTTTTGCACCTGGCAGAAGCCAGGTGAGAAGCTGGCAATGGGCCCTCGAGCCCTCCTAAACAGGCCTGGCTTTACAGCCCAGCAATTTTACTAATATCTCGCTACACATTTTACAAAGCAAGCTCTAATCTTAATCTCTGCACTCCCAGTTGATGGGATAGAGCACCCAGCCTGGCAATAAACACTTGTATAACATATCTCTGCTATATCCTATCTCAGCTGGAAGCTCCATGCAAGCAGTCAGCAGGGTTGAGAGGTGAGCACAAAGCAGCCACACGAAAAAGTGTATTTGAACCAAAGTAAAGTGCAATTCAGCAGCGTGCCAAATGCTGGTCAAATTTGCAAGCAGATAAGCAAGAAAGCACATGGCTCCCAAAACATCCTTGTCTGAGAGGCAGGACTGTCACAGACTGGATGCAAACACAACTGGAATGTCACTGCTTTCATTCAGACTGTTTATTTTTTGGGGAGGGAAGATTTATATTTAGATACTTAAATATTTTATATTTATATTCCTCTCTCCCCCAGACCCCAAAGCTCATGTCCCTGTTCACTGCCAAGACAGCACAGACTATTTTTTGCCCTCTTGAGGAGCTGCTCCCCACAGGTTGGCAGAATACCAGCAACTTAATTACACAGACAGCTATTAGAGCCTGCCTGAACTTTCACACTACGAAAAATTGTGCTTTCTCTCATGAAATTCAGAAATAAATATTGATTTTTAGCTAGGGTGAGATCCAAGATCTGAAGAGTTGCTGCTATATACTTTGCCCATCACAGAGTCCTTGCTCACCTTGCTGTCCCTGTGGGTCACAGCCACAGGGAAGGTGTTGCCTTAAGGGCCTTTGGACCCTCAGCACAGCAGGTGTTGCTGAACTCAACAATTTCCCTGCTGTTAGACCAACTTCTGATAGGCCAGGGGTAGAGGACTGCAGATAACAACTGCAGAATGGGCACTTCCATTGCTGCTAACATTTACATTAACACATAACCCTTCAGAGACAAAAACCCTCTACAAAACCTAGCAAGAGTGGCTGGATCTGCAGTTGTGTTCAGAAATGAACGCATCAGGTTTGACAAAACTCACACAGGACAGCGCAGAGCACAGCCCTGAGAGCATAAACCAAGCTGTAGGATTTTTTTGCTCTTGGATCTCATGGTATCCCTGCCATGAAATGGAAGAACCTCTCCTATAATTAGCCTTAGCCTGAGCAGTTGCAACAATGAAGAACTGCAGATGGCATTGCTGGGACTGTGCTGAACCTTCCCCAGGTACCTCTGCTCAATGCCTGGCTTACACAATTCACAGGCCCAGAGAGGAGCCCAGTTACACCCCTAAATAGTTGCAAATAAGCTGGTTGGAATGCTAAATACCTTTCAAAAGGTGGCTGTGCTCCCTGCACATTTCTAGGCTAAGCAGCACCTCCCCCCAGCCTGATTAAAGCAGGTCCCTCCCAGCTGAAATAGTCTATTTTGTCTTGCTTATGCTGGGAGAACAGCGACCATACACGGAGCAAATAACACTTCCAACACCTCCCAGTGCTTGCTGCTATTCCCTAGGAAAATCCAGAAGCCTTGTGGCAAATACAGCCATGAACAACTTTACAGAAAAAGCACAAATCTTCCCTCTTGAGTGTCTGAGATCCTGAGCCCTCGGGCAGCCACTCACTGCAGGGTACCCCGAAAAACAGGGGGAACTGACTTCAGAGAGAAACAAACAGCTAACTAATTGGCCCAAAAGCTTTTTCATTTAAAGGATCAGACTGACAAAAGTAGTAGCAAAAATCAGCTTCACATTTGCTCCTTTCTCACAGTCAAGCTGAATTTTTGTTCTCATCCCTACTGGCATGTTCAGGTCATTAGGCCTGAGTAACAGGATACATATTTCTTGCCAAATATCTCCCACTGCCAGGACTTACACATCTCTTGGACATGCAGCAGCAATGCTACTGGCTGTTGCCTCTTCCTTTGAAATTGAACACGCTGCTTCAATTTTTGCTACTATGGCTGCACCATGAAAGGTCTTCCACTGTTGCTCAAGTGGTTCAAGAGCCAGCATGAAAACTCATTAATGCTTCATATCTCTGCATCTGGCCTCACCCTGGGATAAGAGCCCTAACCAAATAAGGTATTAGCTAAATATGTGGAAACAAGAGAAACCAGCCACAGCCAGGATAGCTTCCCATGGGCTGGAAAGTCTCCCTCTGCAGCCAAATGCAAAATGATACATAAAGGACACAGATTCAGGTGCTCACCAGCCTCATGTAAACAGTGTTTTGGTTTCCACCTGAACTGGAAAAGGATTAAGGTTTATCAACAGGAAGTAGAGAAGATGAGCATGACAAGACATAGCTGGTCTGTACTGCCTTACCCAAACAACCTTGCTGTCTTCTGCTCAGAATGACAAATGGAGGTTGCATTTTCCTTCTGAGGAGAGCTTGGTTAAGACTGTCTGTATTATTTGGTTAGTCTGATAACAAAATGGGGGGCAGGGCAAAGAGAGAAACTCACATTTATTAGTAATACCAGGTACAATCACCAATATGTGATGAACAATAGACAAAAAAAGACTCAGTTTTTTGGAGAACTCTGTCAGCAGGCTCAGAACCCATTTGGATAACAAACACAAGCAGAGAGGAAATATACAACTAGACAAAGGAATATTGCAAGGTTACAACATGCTATCATAGCACCAAATGAAAATACACAGATCCCTTGAACAGTCTGCACCAGTACTTAGCTGAATGCAAGTTTATATTCCAGATACAGGAAATTAAAAGATACAAACCATTCATTCTTCCATCAGTTCACTTAGGTGATGAAAACAGCTTGGAAAGTGTCTGATTTACAGTGTTTGAATTAGCAGATGTGTGGGCAACTGTAGTAAAAAAAAAAGGGGAGTTGTGTTCTGTGGAAAAGCAGGCTGTATTTTGCTTCAGTTGGAAACCTTTTAGCAAATATGCAAGATATAGCAAAGAGAGGGGAGAAAGCACGTTTATACACCCTAAAAGCAGCATGACAAAGGTGCTGTTCTTGTGAACATCTCCAAAAACTGAAGTGAGGAGCCCCAGGGACTGAAAACCAAGAAGACACTAGGCAATAGGCTGTAGCAAGTGAGCCAGCTTAAGGATTTGTGTTGGCTTGGTAACTTGTCTCAACAAAGTTTTGTTCTGTGCTTGCTTCATTGCAATGTGCAGGAAGCAAGGGAAAAAAAAAACAAAAAAACCAAAAAAAACCACCAAAAAAAACCAAAACCATACCAAGAGGCCTGCATGGTTGAACAAGGAGATCCTGACAAAACTCGGGCACAAAAGAAAGCATGCAGAGGGTGGAGCAGGGGTGGATAACATGGAAGGAACAGAGACACTGTCTGAGCATGCAGAAACACGGTTAAAAAAAGCCAAAATCCACCTGGAATTTGAGCCATTCAAGGTTTTGATGGGATGCACCAATGAGTGCTGAGGGAGCTGGCAGGTATCATTGCAAGGCCACTCTTGATAATCCTTGAAGGATGATGGCAACTGTGAGCAGTGCCAGAGAAGCAGAGAAGACCAAACATCACCCCTGTCTTCAAGAAGAAAAAGGATCCATACTGAACACAAGTCAGCATTGTATCCTTGTGGCAAAGAAGGTTAAAGGCATCCTGAGCTGCACGAGGCAAAATATTGCCTGCAGGTTGAGGGAGGTGATCCCTTCCCTCTCCTCAGCACTAATGAGGCCACTTCTGGGGTTCTGGGCTCCCCCACACAGCAAATACTTCAATCTAAAGGGGACAGAGTGAAGGGCCACAAAGATGATTAAGAGACTGGAGCGTGTCTTCTGTGAGGAAAGGCTGAGAGAGCTGGGGTTCTGCCTGGGGCAGAGAAGGCTCAGGTGGGATTTCATCAGTGTATGGAAATACCTCCAGGGGGGGCAAAGAGGACAGAGCCAGGCTCTCTTCAGTAGCACCCAGAGGAAATGGGCACACACATTTGATCTGTCTGAAAATCAAGTAGGTGGCCTGGCTTGAGCAGGGGAGCAGAAGCAGATCACTTCCAGAGGTCCCTTCCAAGCTCAACCACTCCGTGACTGTGGAAAAATTATGACTGGATTTTGAAAGAGTATAGCCATAACAGCACTCTCCTTCAGGTCACTCAACCCATGCTAAGTATAATAGCACAATATTGAAAGAACAGGAAGGGTAGGAAGAGAAAAATATTTATTTCAGTCTTTTCTTTCTGTCAAGATAAACAGTTATAAGTCAGTAAGGTCTTAATTTTCTTCCATGTTTGACTACACTCAGCATAGCACAGAGCAATCACAGCACCTCACTTCTGTCACATTGATGAGCCTGGAAAAAAATCATCCCCATCAAAAACCAACTCCAGACCAAAGTTCAACCACACACTGGAAAGGTTTATCCTGGTGAGCAGTCACCACAGATCAGTATGAGTGAAAACTGTATGGCATGCCCACCAGACCCACAGCCTTCACACTCCAGACCATTAAACAACCACAGGTGTCTGTGGCTCCTGTATTTTTGTTATGCTGAGGGGTTTTGAAAGAATGCATTAGTGATCCATATCTGCTACCTCCTCCTGCAAGATGGGAGGACAGCAATAGTGTGAAAAAAGAATGGAAGACACAGAGGGTACAAAGCTGGAACACAGTAACCTTTCCATCCTCATGAGTTTTTTTGCTAGGTGGTTCCAAGCAGGGCACTTGGAAGACAAAACACAAGAAAAACTTGTGTTTAAAGACATAGGACTTTAAAGGGATGTAGCAGAAAAGGCTGTTGAAATCACTGGACGCACAGGGCAATTACTTCAGTTCACGGTTTAAATTTAGGCTTGTTCAAAGCAGGTAAAGAAGGAATTAGCCAATGAAACATTAAGGTCACATCCTTAAACTTTGTTATGGAGTGATTTTCTTTTATCTGGAGCAGGACATAGCACCTCTGAGTCAGATTCCAGCAACTGAGTTAACCTGGACAATACTTCTGCTGTAGTGAGAGGAGCTCTCAGAGGAGGATTAGGATCTTCCAGAAGAGTAGCTCTCAGAAGAGCATGAGGGGAAAAAACCCACCAATATGACTTTGTCTTGACATAGTGCAGCCATAGATGGTTTTGGTACTTCATCAGGAATTCTACTCTTGGAAGCCTTCCACTTCTACGTTTCAGTGCTAGAGAGAAAATAACTTCTACAAACTCAGACGTTTATTCCTCTGCTCTGTCTTCCACCCATCTAAATATGAGTTGCATCAGACATTCAAAGCTTTCCAAAAGTGAAGTGCCTCAGGAAATACTCTGGATTATCACTGCCACAGGAGACAATGAGCCCATTGAGCCCATTACAGCCCAATTTGAGTGAGAAATTACATATTGCTGAAATATTACCATGAAGCTGACTGATTTACTAAGCCTTTTTGTTAAAACAATTAAGTAGAGTGTGGTGGCTTTGTTTGTTTTCTAGTATAATGAAATATGATTTTCTAGACTTTTTTCAATTATTTAACTTCTAGCTTAATACCCAAAAAAACCCAAACAAACAAGCCCCAAAAAATAAAAACAACCAAAAAAAAAACCAAACAGGCTTATTTTAACATTTAAAGGTTTTTTTTTGAAAGAGTGCAACATATTAATATTTAAAATCATCCAGCATGATTAAATAGCAAGCTCTCTACTTAATCCAAGCAGAGGAGGAGCTGAGATGAATGAGAACAGTGGTTGTATTACTATTATTTATTTTTAAGAGTAATTATTATTTAATACTTTTTAATAATACTTCAAATCAATGGGTATGCCTTTTATGGCATGTTTATATAATGTAAAGTTCAACACTAATAGTGCATTAAGAAGTGTGTGTACACATCTGTAAAGTAAACAAAGGGAGATGTCAGAAGGATTCAATTCAATGCAAGAGAGATTACCCAGAAACTAGCAGTTTGAATAAGTGTTGAACAGAATACACAAAATATATTTTTCCACAATTGCTGAATTGTGCAATTATGTAGCTATGTGCAAAAAAAAACCCATCCTAGAAATGCCCTTGGCAGCAAATGCCCATTGAAAGGAAAACATGCATTTCTTTTTGAAATGCAACAGCAGACATACCAGACCCACAGCTCAGCGAGATGCAAGAGCTCTCGAGGAGAAAAAGAAAAGCTTCTGCTTAGAAATGTCACGGGGTAGCCTCTGTGTTCAGCTGTACAGGAAACCAAATACATTAATATCAGTCAAAACTAATTTTAAGATACAAGTTTTTTTTTTTTTTTTTTCCTCAATAGAAAGAATTAAGCAAAGTCTCAAGTGCCTGCTTAAGCTGAGAGACAAGAATAGTTTCAGAAACATTGGCAAAATCCTTGTTATGAACATTTTCAAGTAGCACATTCATTGTGTGAATGTTTAACTATAGACAAGAAGAAGAAATGTTTAACTATAAGACAAAAGGTAGGCAGTCCTTCTAGAAGGAACTGCAGTACCTGAAGGCTGCATTATCATAAATAGCTAAATTCTGGGAAAAGATCAAAGGTAGATGTTCCTGAGCTTTTTCTATTGGTGAAGTGGTATCTTGCAAGACCTTACGTCAGCTGCACATGCTATGGTGAGAGCCGACAATATTTCCATTTATTCCTCAGCTTGGCTGGAGAAACAGTCCCTGATTTCTGAGTCACTGCTCACATCCTGCCCTGCTCCAGCACACTTCCTCATTCACAGCAGAAGCTCCTTGCAGCAGCACGTTTGGATCTCAGCACGTGCAGAGGGAACACAGGGAGATTTCACAGAGGTAAGCAAGAGATCGAGTTTTCTATCTTGGACGAGAAAGTGCTAAAATTACAGTATTTGGGCTACGGGGTTTGGCTAAGGTCTTTTACACTTGGTTCAGATGATGTTTCCATGGGAAAAAATGAAAAAGAAACTGTGGATTTTGCTTGGGGTTTGTTTTTTTTTTTCTTTGTCATAACCGACAGTTTGCTAGAGAGGAAAAACTACAGATTGAGGGGGTTCCCAGCTGTGTAACTGCTCTCCCCTGTGCTGGCTCCCAGCTGGGGTGTGCAAAATGGAAAGCAAGCCCACCACTAAAACAAAAGGCATTTCCAACTACTTTTCTCGCTGAGTACTGCTTTGCCTTTATTTCTGCTCTTATTTTTTTGCTTTTCCTTAGTTGTTAAAGTGACACACTGACAGAAGTGACTGAACAGGGAGTCTCAGTTTAGTGAAATTCAGAGGACACTAGGTTGAAAACAATCAAATCACACTTTCTGCCTCAAAATGTCACCTGAGCAAGAGCAAAGGCTCAAGACGTTCATCATCCTAGCAGAAAGGGAGCTCTAGATAACTTCTCAGGTTCTCAATGGCAGAGAGTAACAGCAGCCAAAAAAGGAAGGCAAGAGGTCCCAGGGTCCAGGCTGCAGGTAGTGAAGAAGTCAAGTGTAAAAGTGACACGACTAGAAAGAGAGCAAACAACTGCACAGGAGGGGTTTCCCAAACTGACTCACCGTGGTTTCTATTACAAGTGGTGGTGGGGTTTGGAAAAAAAAAAAAAAAAAAAAAATCCTGTTGCACAAATAGACTCCAGACAAACCTGGTGCCTTGGTTTTGACAGATTTATATAAGATTAATTAAAAAAACAAACCACAAAAACTAAACAGCAATAGATGTACATGCCAGTCCCTATAACAGGATTTTTTTGCTGCCTTTAGAGGGGGCTGTACCCACCAAATTAATGCAGGGACAGAGGAAAGTAGGAGAAAGACATCTGGGAAAAGTACAGAGCAAGAGATGTCACAAAGTCCAATTTCTCACACCTCCTCCATGTGAACCTGGAACTCAGACCCCCTCAAGAGCCAGCTCACGCTAGATAATCTTGCCTTTTTGAAAGCTAAATGAAAATGTTTTACCAGTTGACTAAAAGTGAATCCTGAGGAAGAAGTGAAATGACAGAGCTATAGATTTCAGTTCTCATTAAATCAAAAAACTTGCCATTTTTCAGAGTTTATCGTGGTAACACAAGTGTAGGTAGTGCAAAGGTAAAAATCAGCACAGATTTTTCATTCCAGAGAAATTATTTATCTATTTCTGGAAAGAGAAAGGAGATGACAGGAAATTTTCAGCTCCAAGTGCTCTTCTTGTAATACAGACCAGGTTATTGAAATATTTGGCAAGATGAGTATTACCAAAAAAATCTGATAGGCTTTCCCCAATTGGGAAAGCCCTAAAAAAAGATTGCATGGGTGTATACTACACTCAGGAGACTGATTTTTTGGTAGAAAAGTCACCAGTTCTGCACAATTTTCTCCAGAGAAGCCACTCAGTGGTCCATGGGAGGTGAGGGATGGGTGGGAGAAGAACATTTCACTCTACAAAAGAAAAAACCATATATTCTTTAAGAAAAAAAAAAAAAAAAGCCAACACACAAGGTACGGCCTCTTTAGGAGGCTTCTTGGATTTCCCACCTTATCATGGTAAATGCCATCTACAGTTTTCTGCTAACATAAAACAGAGACCTGGTGGAGCAGATCCAGATCAAGTCCACAAAAACAGTCAGTGCTGGAACACCTCTCCTCTGAACACAGGCAGAGAGAGTTGAGGTTGCTCACCCTGGAGAGGGCTCTGTGGAGATCTCAGAGGGGCCTTTCAGGGGCTGGTAAGGAAGAAACTTTTTACCAGGGCCTGTAGTAACAGGACAAAGAACAACGATTTTAAACTGAAAAGGGGTAGATGTAGGTTGCACATAAGGAAAAAAAAATCTTTACTGTGAGAGTGGTGAGGCACTAAAATGGGTTTCCCAGAGAAGTTGTGGATGTCCCATCCTTGGAAGCATCCAGGCCAGGTTGGATGTGTCTCCAAGCAGCCTGGTCTAGTAGACAATGTCCTTGCCCATGGCCAGGGGTTGGAACAAGATGATCTTTCAGTGTCACTTCCAAATCATTCTATGCTTCTATGACAAGTACTTCAGAACCCTTTGAAAGAGTTTAGCTGGTTTGTCTTTCACATCCTTCTCACTTTCCTTTTCTGAACTGTGTTACAACCTTCCCTCCCTCTCAGGACAAAGCAACTGCCTCCTTTGGAAGCTGAGCATCCCTGAACAGCCACCAAAGGTGACAGTCCAGGTGCTGGGACATGTCCATGACTGAGCTTTGGTTCAACAGGTGAGAGAAATATGGGGAGGAAAGGAAAATGCATATAAACTGTCCTCTGAGCAGCGAGATACTTTTCTGCTACAGTGCATTAAATACACACACACTTGTGAACATACTTCACTGAGTGTATCTCACTGGATACTGATAATTTTCAGGGGCATTGGGGGATGTGTATACATTGTGAATGTACCTGCAGTCATATTTTTCAAAGCAGCCTGAGCCTTTAGAGACTTCCATTCATTGATTTCAGTTCACATCTGCTCACATGTTTTTCAAACAGCACCTCAAAACCTTGAGGCAAATCCTTACCCCAGAGCAAGATGTGGAGCAGAGGTGCCTGTGCTAACAGGAGCCAGAGAAGTGCTGCTGTCTTACTGCAGCATTGCATGGGCATGAATTCCATGTGCTGAAGGGGAGTTAGTAATTGCATCACTCCAATATCCAAAGTTTCACTCCAAATTCAGTTCTGTTCTATGAAAAAAGAACACTGGTGAGTGGTGTAATCCAGCTTTTGCTTGGTGTAGTTGAAAAATCAACTTTATTACAGAATGGGATGAATGGAGAGAACAGGCAAATTATTCATCTAGATAACTGTGATGGCTTATAAGATATAGGGTTCTAATTTTTAAATTATTTCTACAACTTAGTTTTGCATGTATGTTCCCCTCACACCACTTCATGCATATGTTACCATGCCATTTTCCATATTATTTTATTCCACTTATAATTTCCTTGAAAAGAGCACACTAAATGAGGCTAAGGAGACTACTGTTTGCTTGATTTTTTTTTTTTTGCCTCCCATCTCTTTATGAATATAATTAATTAGTTATACAGTCCAAACACATTTCTCAACTAAGTGCATTTAAGTGTAATCTCCAACTCTGGCTTCTATTCTAACATTTGAGCACTCCATTTTATACTTTGTCATGTGCTTAAGTTCTGAACCAGATTTTTTTTTGTGAAAGCAAAATTGCTTTCAGCTTCTTTATCAATAGGCTTGCCAGATTGCTGTCAGCACAGAGAGAGATCAGAGCTAGAGCCAAGCAGATCCTTCCCATTGTGTCTCCAAAGAGGACTGATTTATTTTGACATCAGGAAAGGGAAGAGCATACAGAACTCCATATACTACCTCTTTGAGGCAGACCAGCTTAAACTTGGTTGTTCCTCTTACCCAAATGCAATTTATTATCCAGAGGATGACATTTTCTTTAAAGAGCGGTAGCAATGATGAAGGGAAAAAAGGAGATGCCCAGAAGCATTTGAGAAACCCACAAGTTAAGAAGAAATGGAGACAGGAGTGTCACCACTGTCACTGTTCCAGCTCTACCACAGATCCAGCAAGGGCCATTCCATGGTTAATTCACTCCCATACACTCCTCACTCAGTCACCCATAGTGATGCTTCTGAAGACTCAGGCTACAAGCTAAGTTTTTCTGGCAGCTGCCAGGACTATAGGTAGCACTGTACTTATACTGCTCTGAGATTTTTGAAAGCAAAGCATAACCCTGTATGAATCTAAAGGCCCACATTGATAGGATTTATAGAGAAGAATCTATCAGAGCTTCTACTGTCTCCTGTAACAAAATCAATATTCTTTTACAGAATGATTTGATTAAGATGAGGAAGATTTTTTTCTTGACAAGAAAGTGTGCAATGACATGTGAGGATGGGAGTGAAAGCTCCCTGGGGTCCCCATGTTGTGTTGCATCTTTTGTACTTTTTAAATCCTCTGCTGGGAAAGGGAGCAAAGGCATGAAATTAAAAGCTTTAGGGCTAAAAGGTTTTCCTGGAAAGGTCCCCTCTACAAGACAGCTATGCCAAACTAGAGAGTCAGGGGTCAGAATTTAATTTCATTTCATCCCTCGGACCCATATAAATCCCTGTGCTGTAACACATTTTACTACATCCTCCCCCATTTCTACACTCACCACAGAGGAATGAAGCAGAAAAGAGTGTGTTATTTGTACTAGAGTGTTGTCATCTATCCAGTAAGTGTACTCTGGGGAAGCCTAATTCCATAAACATTGCTTGGTCCCACACTTGGGACCTATTAAAGCCAAGGAAAGCAGCAATGCCTTGCTGAGCACAAACTCCTTTTATGACACCAGGACAGAGCTGCACAAGTACCTGGATGAAACCTTCAGAGTCTCAAACCAAAAGCAAAACATCTAATTAAAGAGCTAGGATTGTATGGTAGGCCTGTCTAGGGGATCTTTGAATTTCCTCATGGGAAACTTCTGTCCTCAAAGATTATCCTCCACACAGTTAATTTCACCTTTTGAAAACCTCACTGTGGCTACAATTTTCATGGTGGCCACAGAATGAAGCCATTTTATTACAGGTGTTTTCCAAATATTGCTTTCACTGAAGCTGAACAAGTCAATTCAGAGTTGAGTTGGGTCCTGCACGAGCTGATCCCAGTCAGTGCAGCTTTGCTGGCTTGATGTGGTTGGCAGAGTGTCCCTGCCTCAGCCCAACCACAGATGTGCCCCACACCTCAGAAGGGACAGAAGGATCTAACTTAGGATAGCCTTGGTTAAAATACAGTTTTATTAGCTTGGCTCCAATTTTCTCCTACTCTTCTGTGTAGAGAGATGCACAAACAAGTTCCCACTCAGAAATAGCCCTCATGCCAAGGATTATCTCCAAGGGTAAATGGAAACTTCAGCTCCAATGTGCCTTACATTTGCAGGCCATAAAATGCAGGGATTTTGGGATGAAGCAGCTGTAAGAGACAGAGCTCAGGGAGGTAGCACAAATCATGGCAAACTCATCACTGACTCCCCACCAGCAAGGTGTGGGTCAGAGATACCCTGTGTCTTGCTCAGGTTAGAACAGGACAAGTATTTCATCTTGGGTTGCTCCAGAATGGGGGCTGGAAGGCCCAGACATTTTGTCATCCCTGAAAAACTGCATAGAAATAGGATTACTTAAATTTCTGAAACCTGTGTTATGTTTCAGAGCTGCTTTGAGGTGTTCACTGCCCTTCAGCAGCCAATTCAATCTCTCAAATCACGATTTACAGCTTGAGTGATTATAAAAAGGCCAACATGTAACACTCTTAATTCAGTCCTCTAAATAAACAGTCCTAGAAGCACCGAGGTCAGCTTCGAGTTCCCCACAATCTGGGGCATTGAAAGATACAAACTTAACAAGGCTCTTCAAGTCCCATCTGGTAGCAGGACAGGAATGTAAGGGCTTTGAACCACAAATATGAGATGAGCATTTTAACATCTAGAGAAGATTTCTGTGAGTGCTCCAAGTGCTTCAAAACTAGGTCATGTAAACTTCACATACCTTGAGTGCTTCCTATAAATAATTTCTCCCCTGGACTGAACCCAGAAGCTACTACTTTGTTTAACAACTGTCCATTAAAGCACAGGACAAATCACACCAAATAACTACTAGTTAACTTTCCACAAACGTTACAGCAATGGGAGGAAAAAAACCCCAACTTGTTCCATGACATTCTCACAAACGGACATTTGTGTCTGCAGAAAGGGCAGCTGTAGTGTTTAATGTTTAATGCCATTCCATAGTGCTCTAAAGATGCAAACACAATTCTTTGTTTGCGTGCACTATAATGAGGCCTCAAGATGTTTGGCAGCGCCTGTAAAATATGCACAATGCCATAACTAATCAATTAGCACTTGGTACTTTCCCATCTGAGGACATCACATCCCTTTTCCTTTGAGAGTTAGGGATGCAGTAGGTGACCCAACACTCCCTCCCCACTGCCCCAGATGAAGTTACGAGATGCAGTTTGAGTAAGAAGTAGGTAATTGTCACATTCTATCAAGGATCACTCAAGTTCCCATTGAATGCATCAGCTCTTTTTACCAAAAAGCAAAGACAATTTGGAGGAGGAGTCCTACCTTGCCAAATCAAAGTTTCTGTGCGGTTTTCACCTCAAGTTTAGTCATTTCTGAAGGCCCAGGTCTGGCCATCTCTTACCACAAATACTCAGAACTCAAGCCTTGGGCACATCGAAAAGATGGGTTTTCATGAAGAGGTGGTAGCAAGAGAGGATGTGAATTCAGACAGTCCAGCTGTGGGAACAGGGAAGACCCACTCAGTT
Organism: Vidua macroura; assembly: GCF_024509145.1. Taxonomy (NCBI): domain Eukaryota; kingdom Metazoa; phylum Chordata; class Aves; order Passeriformes; family Viduidae; genus Vidua; species Vidua macroura. The sequence continues at coordinate 5,957,975 of NC_071572.1, read as the reverse complement.
GTTACATCTGTCTAGAGTAAAAGTTGCTACATCTGGCTAGCACATTGCAATGACAAAAATCCTGCTGGCTACAGCTTTGTTAGACATCTCGCAGAAGAGCCTGCTTCTGCAGAATCTGATGGCAAAGCAGAAAAATCAATTGTTTACTTTGGTAGCAACAGCTGTACATTGAATAATATTGTGTTTTATGAGAGTGTGACTGTATTGGAAACACACTGACAAGTACTTTGAGACATGCAAATAAAGGCATCCCTTCCATCCAAACAAAATATCCACAGCATACTACAAGATGCCAAAATACCCCAGCCAGATATGGTTCTGCCTCTAACCTGCAAATGAATAAATAATAAAGTATTTCGCCTACTATTTTAAATATTCTGTGCAAGAATAGAATAAAGGAATGTAGTCTCTTCTAAGGAAAAGACTTAACTAGAGAAACCCAGAGATAAACAATGATCTCTCACATATATAGAAACACAGTTCCTTCAGCTGATACTCTACACATCTTGCTTTCACAGAAAACAGGGCTATCCACTGGTGTTTACAGTTCTCAACTTGTATTATGTGAGAGAAAGCTGAGATCCTGTCTCTGATTTAGGTCTATTTGCACCTTAGGAGATCACTAGAGCAGAGAATATCAGAGGAGCTTGAGAGTGAGTAACCAGTTTAAAAGTTATCACAGCTTGGATGCTCAACATTTTTGTCATGACTCTAGGAAATGTGAACAGAGAAACCTTTAAGAAGGCTGGCCCTGACACTACACAGCCATAACCATCTGCTCAGTTATGGATGGCCTCATGAATGATACTGGTTCTCTGGTATCCCAGAAGAAGACATCCAAGGGTTCAGAGTTCTTCAGTGATATTAGATATTTCCACTCACACACCTCCTTGATTTTTGGCATGGCTAGAACAACCAGTGCATCTTTCTGTCCTTTATGCTCCAAGGCACATCATAGAATCACAGAATCATGAGGTTGGAAGAGACCTCTAAGATCATCAAGTCCAACCTATGCCCTAACACCTCAACTAGACTATAACTCCAAGTGCCATGTCCAGTCTTTTTTTAAACACATCCAGAGATGGTGATTCTACCACCTCCCTGGGAAGACAATTCCAGTACTTTATTATTCTTTCAGTGAAAAATTTCTTCCTAATATCCAACCTGTACCTTCCCTGACGTAGCTTGAAGCTGTGTCCTCTTGTTCTGTCAGTTGCTGCCCGGTGGAAGAGACCAACCCCCACCTGTCTAGAACCTCCCTTCAGGAAGTTGTAGAGAGCAATAAGGTCACCTCTAAGCCTCCTCTTCTCCAGGCTAAACAACCCCAGCTCCTTCAAACATTCCTCACAGGGCTTGTGTTCCAAGCCCCTTTCCAGCCTTGTTGCCTCCTCTGGACACGCTCAAGTTCCTAAACTGAGGGGCCAGAACTGGACACAGCACTCAAGATGTGATCTCACTAGCACTGAGTACAGGGGAAGAATGACCTCCCTGCTCCTGCTGGTCACACAATTCCTGACCCAGGCCAGGATGCCATTGGCTTTCTTGGCCACCAAGGCACACTGCTGGCTCATATTCAACCAGCTGTCGACCAGCACCCCAGGTCCCTTTCTGCCTGGGCACTGTCCAGCCACACTGTCCCCAGCCTGTAACGCTGTAGGGGATTTTTGTGGCCAAAATGTAGAACTCGGCACTTAGACTTATTAAACTTCATGCTGTTGGACTCTGCCCATCCATCCAACCAATCTAAGTCTCTCTGCAGAGCCCTCCTTCCTTCCAATAGATCAACACAAGCTCCCAGCTTAGTGTCATCTGCAAATTTACTAATGAAGGACTCTATGCCCTCATCCATGTCATCTATAAAAATATTAAGCAGAACTGGTCCCAGTACAGAGCCCTGAGGGACACCACTGGTGACTGTCCCCAGCTGGATGCTGCACCATTCACCATCACTCTCTGGGCCGGCCATCCAGCCAGTTCCTAACCCAGCAAAGAGTGCTCCTGTCCAAGCCGTGGGCTGCCAGCTTCTCCAGGAGCGTGCTGTGGGAGACAGTATCAAAGGCCTTGCTGAAGTCTAAATAGACAACACCCACAGCCTTTCCTGCATCCACCAGCAGGGTCTCCTGGTCATAGAAGCAGATCAGGTCGGTCAGACATGACCTACCCTTTGTAAACCCATGCTGACTGGGTCTGATACCCTGGCCATCCTGTAAGTGCTGTGTGATAGCACTCAGTATGAACTGTTCCATGACCTTACCGGGTACTGAGGTCAGGCTAACTGGCCTGTAATTACCAGGATCCTCCTTTCTACCTTTTTTATAAATGGTACCACATTGGCCAGTTTCCAATCATCTGGAACCTCACCAGTGAGCCACAACTCTTGATAAATGATGGAGAGTGGCTTTGCAAGCTCATCTGCCAGCTCCCTCATCACCCTTGGGGTGGATCCCATCTGGTCCCATTGGTTTATAAATATCCAAGTGTCCCAGCATTTCTCTGGCTGCCTCTTCTTGGATAACAAGAGGACCATTCTGCTCCCTGGCACCACCTACCAACCCCTGAGGACAGTTGTCTTGAGGACCAGCTGTCTTACCACTAAAGACTGAGGCAAAGAAGGCATTAAGCATTTTGGCCTTTTCCTCATCTTTAGTTACTAGGTTGCCTGCCTCATCCAATAAGGAACAGAGGTTGGTTATACCCTTCCTTTTACTATTAATATATTTGTAAAACAATTTTTATTACTTTTAACAGAAGTTGCTAAGTTAAGTTCAAACTGAGCTTTGGCCTCCCTAATATTTTTTCTACATGCCCTAGCAGCTCCCTTAAATACTTCCTGAGAAATCAGTCCCTCCTTAAAAAGATGATACATCTCTTTTTTATATCTAAGTTCTTTCAAAACCTCATTGCTCATCCAGACTGGACGTTTGCCTTGTCGACTCATCTTTCGGCACACAGGGACATTCTGTTCTTGCACCCTCAAGATCTCTGCTTTGAAGCACACCCATCTCTCCTGGACTCCTTTATTTTCAAGGGCTGTTTCCCAAGGGACTCTCTGAATAAATCTCTTAAATAGGCCAAAGTCTGCCCTCCAGAAGTCCAACATAGAGATCTTATTGATATTCCTCCTTATTTCACCAATTACAGAGAATTCTTTAATTTCATGATCACTGTGCCCCAAGCAGCCTCCAGCCTCCACATCAGCCACCAGTCCATCTCTATTTGTGAACAACAGGTCCAACATAGTCCCTCCCCTGGTGGGCTTACCCACCAGTTGTGACAAAAAGTTATCCTCCACACACTCTAAAAACTTTTCTTTCCAAAAACTGCTGTTTTTCTGCTGTATTAAGTTCCCATCAGATGTCTAGTAGGTTGAAGTCACCTACAATAACAAGGGCTGATGATCCTGAAACATTGTTCAGTTGCTTATAGAATGAGTTGTCCACCTCTTTATCCTGGTTGGGTGGACGACAGCAGACTCCCAGTAGGATGTCAGCCTCGTTGGCCTTCCCCTTAATTCTTACCCATAGGGACTCAACTTCATCATCATTAGTTTCAATACCTATGACATCCAAAACCTCCCCAATATAAGGGGCGACCCCTCCACCTCTTCTCCTTTTTCTGTCTCTTCTGAAGAGCTTGTAGCCATCTAGTGCAGTGCTCCAACTATGCGAGTCATCCCACCACGTTTCTGTGATGGCACCCAACCAGCAATCAGCGGCCGTATAATACACGGATTAAACAGTGTTTCCAAAATCACTGACACAGACACAATCGCTGCAGTGCTCCAACCCACTTTTTCATGGATTTCCAAAGAACAGTCGTTATCTAGGTGATGCAAAAGTCATCACTTCTGCAAAACTCCAGCCAAGAGCTCAGAGGGTGCCAAAGCAGATGTGCCACAGGCACTTGCTACTGTGCAGAGGAGATTTGTGTCTGTAGCACTGCAGAGACAGAAACAACTCCTGCAGCTATCAAGATACCAGATCACAACTGTGGAGCTACAACCTGTTCCTGCCATTGCAGAAGCAGGTACTGGATCATCCTAGGGGGGAAAAAAAAAAATCTGGTGTGAGATAGCATCAGAAGATAGTTCACAGGGTGTTAATCAGTGGAAAGGAAAGAGCACGAGTTAAGGGAAGTAAGGATGAGTGTTGGGAGCAGGAGATGTCACGCAAGTAGTGCTTCAGTCAGAGCACTGCCAAGACCTCTCAACAGCACTGGTAAAGGTAAATGTTGCTGTTTTGGAAAGGAAATGGCTCAGTCGTTTGGGGGAAGGCAAAGTCTAAAGACCCAACTGTGGGTCAGTGCAATGCTCTGCTGAATTTTCAAGCCTTATGTAGGTCTTGCATTTCACACCTTCAGCTTCCACTTTGGGGCTAGTTGAAAATAGGCTGCAAAACAAAGTTCACCTAAAACTTTCACAGGGGGATTTCCTACATTGAAAGTGTAGAACCACAAAGAGGTCGGGCTGATCTTTCATAGCATGAAACCTTGTGGTTCTACACAAACTGCTGCTCTTTCTTTTCAAGTCATTGCTTACCAACGTGCTCCAAACAGCATAAGCATCTAAAACAGATGCTGTTTGGCATCTCTGACACTGAGAAAGATTTCTTTTGGTGCACTCTATACTGCAAAAAAGACAAGACAGCAGTGCCCCATGTGCTGCTCCCCTGCTGTAGATGCAGCTGCCTGCACGGCCAGAAAGTTTCTTTTATAAAACAATCTCACACAGTGGATCCAGTGACTCACTGCTAAGGTACTTTGTTTGGGCCCAGGGCCATATCTAAAGGGACCTCCACCACAGCCCACAGGGTGACCTTATGGCCCCCTCAGGATGACCCTGCCATCCACTACCGATGGCCACCAGATGCTATTGCAACACACGACATCTGGGCAGAATTTATTAGCCTGACACCATCTGGCTGATGTCAGATATTCATTCTTCAGCCTACTTTCAGCTGTGTCCTACTTTCAGATGAAAAGTATTGTTCTCTCTGGATTTAAACATACTGATGAGAGGGTTATGTGGCTACAACCAAAATAAGCACCCTCTGAAGTAAAGAAAGTGCATTACCAGAGCTCCCTTCTCACCAAAACATTTCACCTTAGAAGAGCAAACTAAAGGCTATTTTTTTAAAAGTCAGTAATTTTTAATACTTATATTCCCCCCTAGTTCTTGGAAGCCATAATAATTTTACATATTGGGTTGTGATCTTCAGTTCTTAAGTTCATGGACTGGCTTAACTTTTCCCATTCTATCACAACTCAAAGCACCAGCCAATTGCACAAAGATGTAATTAACAGTTCACAACCTGGTTTCTTAAGAGGAGTAAGGTTTGTTGGATCAAGCAAAATACCTGCTTAATTCCTCCCTCTTCCCCCCAACATCCCTTCTAGCCCTTTAACAAATCTTGGAAAAAAAAAACTCCAAAGAGATTCTCTTCTCAAGGCAAGAGAAAAGACAAAACTAAGACAAACTAAGACAGTTCTGTAAAGTTAGCTCTTGAGTCCAGGGAATATGTGTTAGACGGCAAAAGCATTAACATCAGGAGACATCAGAAAACCCATACCAGAATTCATCTGCCCTTTCTATGCACTTCTGTGCACTTTTCTCACAGCAGTTATGGAACAACAGTTTGCCTTCCCTTGACACAGTCTATTAGGGAATGCACCATCCAATGCAAAACATTTCTATGTCAGCTGTTGCTATCTCTCAATTCTAAATTCATCCTCTGTAAAACCATCTGTAATGCTACTGTAGCTGGATTTTCTATTCTCTCTCCTAGGTACCCCAGATCAGGGCTTGCAAGAGCTGATTTGCAGTAGGAAAGGGAAGACAGAAAGAAATTGCAATAAGAAATGTGACAGCATAAGAAATTGTGGCTTCCATCTTACACGGTTCCTTTGCTTTCTCCGGGGGGGAAGGGACCTTTTACTGTCCACTGGGGGAAAGGGGAGACCAGGAATGGGAGGAGCTGGGTTTGGATTTTTAAAACCAGAGCTGTTGGTCATCTTCCAATTCTAGAACAGCAACATTTCAACCAAGTACAGCTTTCATTTAAAAGATCATTTAGGAAAAAAAATCCTGCTGGAGTCCTACAGTCTCCAACAGGAAAACCAAGGCACTGAACCACCACAGAAAAATCAAAAGTAACACACAGCCCTTCCCCACTGAGACACATGCACAGATATTAATGAAACAAGTTTTAGTAGGTCCCCACATGGATCTAAAGGAGAGAGCAGGTAACATGAAAATTAATTTACATGCGCACAGCCATGGGAAGTATAGGGTATTGTTGTCAGAAAAGGGTAGGGGGGGAAATGCCACCTCTTTCTCATGCCACGGTTCTGAGCAGAAACCTGTAAGTAGGAAGAAAACACAAGTGGTCTTTCAGAGAGGTTCAAAAGAAAGGAGGAGTTCCTTTCTTTGCTTCCAAACCCCAAGCCTTTCACTTTGAAAAGCAGCCAGCACCTCCCTGTGCAGCTGTGATTAGCATCAGGGGTAAAAAAATGCTATTAATGCTACTGCACCAATAACAGAAATTGCTCTTTTGCTGGTGGGACAAGAATGAGACAAGATCTGATCATGTTTACACAATGCTTGAGAGATGGGTGCTCCAGATAGAAAAACCATTTGCCTGAACTAAATGTGAACCAGGCATTTAAAAGATCTGAAAGCTTTAAGAACACTGAGAAACATTCCAGAGCATGGGCCCTGCAGGAAGTGTTTATGATCCCCACTCTTCCTTCTCCTATTTACACAAATTTACTGTTACAGACATTTTCTTCAGACAAAAAAAAATGTTTCCACTTCAGCTATGAAGCCAGAAGTCTACAGTCCTTCAGCACCTGGGCAAAATATCTCTGGATGACTGTTCTGCACTTGGAACAATCATTTACAGATCAGCAAAAGAAGCATGGAGTGGTTACAGGCATTTTTAAGGGCCTGTGCTTGGGATCCTGTTCTTAACTATCTCTGACAAACAGAAGTTAACTGGACATTAATATTACCCTGGTTGTAACACAGCCATACAACTGGAAGCTTTCTGCTCCAACATCAGAGCAGCTAGGTTTAAAAGACTGTATAGGCTTCAGCTTCATAAATATTTTCAAAAAGCAGGGGTTGGGAAAGCAATTCCATGGGGAAAAGGGGGTCAGGTTTAAACCTGCAATATTTGGCAAGTCTCAGTCTTATTTTTGTCACTGGTTCAAGAGTCCTTGAACCACTAGGATTAGTACAAAATATTCTATTTACTAGTACAAAGTATTGCATGAATACTTTGTGCTTTACAATGGGCATCTGTGGAAAAAGCCAAGTTGGGCTCCTGGAGAAATGAACAGCTTTTCCATTTATTAATTATTTACTCATCTGGTTTTTTCCTTGCATGAAAAAGGTACCACTGGAACCTGCAGAAATATCAGAGATAATTCACCAGCACACCACTGGTACTGGGTACATGTTATGAATTACTTGGGAAAAGTTATTCTGTAAACAGCTCCTCTCTCCTTGAAAAGTTCTCACAAATTGCAGTTGCAGGTCTGCTTACAAGAATTGTGAGAAAACAAATCTCAAATAAAACCCAGACACCTTCACTTTAAGAGAGCAATGCTCCTTGAGAGACCAGTTCAGGCAGAGACCAGCTGCTTTTGGTTCCTTAGCTCTGAGAACAGCGAGCTAATTATTATCAATTGATTGGCCCCAGGATTTGTTCCAGGTCTATAAAAACTATGATGAACAGTTGCTCATAAACATGTTCAAACAACTGCATTTAGTAGCTGAGTAGAAAAACACTGGATGTGACTCAGGTGGTTTCTCTTGCTCAGAGGGGCTGTTGTCAGGGTTTATCTTCCAGGTGTACAAACATTCAGCCAGGGACTCTGTCAGTTCAGTCCCAAGTGAACATTATCCTCCAGGAAGAGCCAAGAAAAGTTACACTAGCCTTGATTAATCTCAGTGTCTTTCTCTCCTCTCACTCTGGGACCCTGAACTTCCATTTTCAGACCCATCATTCACAGCATTTCCACATCCAGTGCAGCAGCTTCAACAGCATAGGCTGCTAATTAGCCTCATTTACTAAATAGCCTCATTGAGGCTCATCAACTTGTTGATGAGTACTTAACTCCCTCCTGTAGAACAAAAAGGTTTTCTGAAGTTGGTCCAAGTTTCTTCCTCTTCTCGTCTGATAGAAAATATAAGTACAATTATTTTGGCATTACAAGTTAGGGATGAGATATATTGTCCTAACAGGTCTGATAGAGGAAAAAAAATAAACTGACTGTTGAGCCTTGGTGGGATTGCTATATGTATCACAAACAACCACATCCTGTAGAAAGAACCTCTTTTTGAGACATTATACAAATAAAAATAGCTAAGGGAAGAGAGGAATCACAATAAGGAAAAGAAACTGGTAATCCTGGAGCTTCTTGCCAGCAAAAATAAACATCTGCATGCCAGGATTTTCCCTGCTCTCACAGTATTGGGCTGGAAAGTCATTTTGGAGAATAGAAATTCTCTGACATTAGTGTGTTACACTTCCTCCTATATAAGGCATCAAACAAAAGTAATAAAGGCATGTATTGACTATTCTGTCAGCTCAAAGCAGTCTCTTGAGCCTGAAATAGTTTTCCATTCTGCTTCCTAAGAAATTCCCCCAGAATTTCCCTTTCTCCCTCTCCCTTGTGATTAGGCTACATCCACTACCTGAATTCAAAACTTCCAAGGGAGGGAGTTTTCCTCTTTCCTTCCTTGGGCTGATAACATTTACCAAGGGGGTTTTATAATCCTGGCCCAATGTGAAAGGTAGATGCAGACAGGACACAAAAAACCTACACTTATAAAACTGATAATTTTGGAGCTTTACAATCTTAACAGCTCAATACTGTTCACAGGATGGTCTGGGTCTTAAGGGATCTTAAAGGTCATCTCATTCCAACCCCTCTCCATGGGCAGGAACATCTTCCACTAGACTGGGCTGCTCAGAACCTCATCCATCCTCGCTTTGGGCTCTTACTTAGTGTTCAGTAACTCAATTATTGTCAAGCTACATCCTCTTTAAGTTTTTCTTGCCTTTTCCATCGTTTCAGGCAGCAATACCCTCTTTACTCTGTTTTTCCAAGAAGCCTGAACCAGCCTTGCACATGTCTAGCTGTGCATGTACCTTGTCCCTCTGTGGGAGCTTAGTGACAAAGGCAGAGCTCAAATAATTGTGTGACTTCCATGCAAGCAGAGGGGCTCAGCCCATTGAATGATGGAGCTGCAAACTATTTGCAGAAATTTAAACTAGGTGGAGATATTTCAGTGTAGGGAGGTTTCTGCAAGTAACAGACTAAAAACAGGATTAGGCTTCCATCCTCATTTTTAACAAGACATAATTATTTCACATAGGGAATCTCTAATCCAGGTGGCACAAAGCCCTTTAAGGCAAATAGTAACTACAATGGGAGAGAAAGACCATGAGACAAAAAGCAAGGAGAAATACCTGCCAACCACACCCAGACTATGCAAGAAATTCCCAACCCATATTTCAATCCATTTTGGTCCTTCTTGCCTGTATCTGTCTTACAAGGAGTTGTATGCAGGAATTCCTACCACTTGACGTAATTAACACATAATTCATGGGTGAGGTATTTTTATTTCGCCCATCTTCTCTCCTACTCCAATAAGTTCCTCCCCAGCTTGTATCTAGCAAGAACCTCACACACACCCAGTCAGTAAGAAGGCTAAGTAATCATTTCAGAGATTATGGCACACTTGCACAGAAGTTGAGGTCTCCAAAGTGATGCTAGTAACTCAGACTGGATCATCACTCTTCAAAATTAGGTCTCATTTTTATATCTCCAGATCATCCACTTTAAAAGTATTAGTATTGATCAGTGTTGCATTAATCCAAACATTGTCACTGTTATCAGTTAAATTAATAATGCCTCCAGGACTCTACATAATTCAATCTAAGGATCAGCTTAGCTGCTTCGTTGTTGAGTACTCCAGAGTCAGGCAATACCACTGATTTAAGGGTTAGTTTGAGCAGATGCCAGAGGAAAAAAAGACCTCAATGAAGAAAAAAAATTAAATGCTTATTTCCATGTTAACACTCCAGCCTACAATACCTCTGTAGGTTAAACAACACTAAAATAAACCATGATACCGGGAGTACTAGAAGCAGATGTTCAGGCAGGAACTGCCTCCAAAATAAGAAAAAATACATAACATAGATTCAGCTGAATGAACCCTTGTCTTTCTGCAATGTCACTTGGGAGCTACTTCTTTAAGGCTACAGTTTCCTAAAAGGTAAAGCCTCACATACCTATGCTTTTTTCACATAACTGTAATCTCTTGAAAGAAGAGATCTTTATTCTTGGGAAGAACAATTTATTCACCAAAAGAGGAAAAAAATATTTTGTTGGAACTGGAAGATAAAGAGCAGTGGAAACTCTCAGAAAGGCAAAAAGGAATTGAGAAAAAGAAGAACTTTTGTGGGACCTGTCAGAAGGACTTTACAAAAAGGAACCATGGCTTTTTGGTCTAATTCCAGACACTTCATCAAAGGGCACGATACCACCACACACCACCAGTCACAAGGAATAAATCTCACCCACGAGCATGAGGGTCAAGGAGGGGATACACCTCATACTGCTTAGGCTGTGCTTCCTGAGGTGCCACGGAGTGTCAGATCCGCAGAACTCAGGCCCAGGAGGGCTTAGGACACAGAAGACAGGATAGGTGGGGCTGGGAACGCTTGCTAGAGGTTTAGAGGGAAGAAATCCCTCCCTATGCCAAGAGTCTTTCCAACAGGAAGAAAGCAAATGGAAGGCACTGCCCTGCCATACAGCAGCAGCATTCTCTTTGAAAGCTAAATGTGGCACAAAAGTTTTCACAGAGAGAATAAAGCATGTCTTAAGAGAATGGGATGAGGGCCCACTAAGGCAAATTACATACAGATGTCATGCCAAACTGCCTAACACTCAGGCAGCAGAGACACAACATCCCTCTGGAACGAGCACAAAAATCCTCCTCATTCTTGGATTTGCTTTCACACAAGGCAGTAGAGCAGATGGCAAACAAAACTTCTCAGAAATAACAGCTGGAAATATAGGTGCCATGGATCTAGACCATCTGAGTGTTCAATCTGACCAGACTTAACTTGAAGCCACCAAATACCACACGACTGTAGCATCATTTGCTCAGGGTTGAATTCTGTTCACTCATACCAAGAGCGTGCTTCCTTCCCCCCTGAAACTTGAAACGAAAGGTGCCGCTTTTAGCATCAGTCCCCTGAGCCACCAAACTCTTCTCATTTTACAAAGCCACAGACCAGTTTAGTCTGAGAGCTATTTAGAATGGCTGTTCTGAAATCAAGAACACCGTCTAGTTTCCCAAGGCTTCCAGTCTGCTAAGTCTGCAAGGTCACACACAGTCTGTTTTTGGCCAGACACCTCTAGAGTTCTGCTGCTTTCCTTTAAACCCTTGGGAAGATGTTTATTTACATTTGAATTCTGGAAACTGATCCACTATAAATTGAAATTCCTGTTTTCCCTACACATTTTATTTCCATACACAGAGATAAAGTCCTCTTTACCAAAGCTATTTATTTAAAAGCCAGGGAAGCTCTAAGTTCCTGCTGCAGGACCTGTATGTGGTACAGTGGAGCAAACAGGGGGCAACAGGGGTGGGAAGAAGTCTGGAGCACAAGTCTGGTGAGGAGCAGCTGAGGATGCTCAGCCTGAAGACCAGAAGGCTCAGGGAAAACCTTATCACTCTCTACAATTATTTGAAGGAGGCTGTAGCCAGGTGGGGGTCAGCCTCTTCTCCCAGGCAACAAGTGACAGGATCAGAAGTAGCCTCAAGTTGCAGGGGAGGTTTAGATTAGATATCAGGAAAAAAATTTAAGGGTTGTAAAGTACTGGAACAGGCTGCCCAGGGAAATGATGGAGTCACTATCTATGGAAGTGGTCAGAAAATATGTAGAGGTGGCACTTGAGGGCATTGTTTAGTGGCAAATATAGCAGTGGTGCTGGGTTGACAGTTGGGCTGGATGATCTTAAAGGACTTTTCCAACTTTAATGATTCTTTGATTCTACAGCTTTCCACCAGGAGCAAACCATGCACCGTCACCATTCATTCATTACTCCCAAGAAGGAAAATCCTTTCAGATCAGAAATGCCTTTGATAATCTTTCAGTCCCCAGAGCCTATTTGTGGCCCACAACAAGCCTTACACAGGCCATGGGAAATTCCAGCAGCATGGGGAAACACAGGAAAGCCCAAAGGCAGCACCCCACCCACCACCTCCACAGCTGGGCTGGTGTGACTGCAGCACAGGGAGGGAGCATGCACGGAATACACAGAGCCCCAGTGCACAGTAGATAAGGGCAAATCCAGATAATTACAACTTTATGAAGTCTGCTAAAACAAACAAATGTGAAAACCAGGCCAGCCACCCACAGCTTGGCACCTGAGATAAGGATCCCAATCCAAGACTCAGCTGTCACCACAGCACATTTTGCAGCCTGAAGCCCCAGGCAGTCCCCCAGGGAAGCAGAGGATGCTCCTTTCCACTGCCTTGAGCCACAAGGGTGGCTACAGAAACACTTGCTGCCACCACTCACAAACCTCCAGAAGACGGCTTTCAAATTAGGGCAATTTCAAAACCTAGAATCCTTGAAGAGGAAGCCAGTGTCATTTTTTGACTGTGGATCAGCACGTATCCCTCTCCAAGATGTCTTAAATCTTTCTCCTTGAGCTAATTATAGGACAGGCCTGTAAATGACGCCTCACGTTGTTTATGCTTTCAGATAAGACCAGAAGTAATCACAGAGTTTCGGTACAGGCTGTTGCATCATAAAACTTTCTCTAAGAAACCAGGCTGTAATTTCCACTTGCAAACTCACTCATTAGCTTTCTATTAACTAATGGCTTTTACCTAAAGGCAATAGGACTGTAACTGTGGTTACATGAGAGAAATGACAGAAAATTGCCTTGATGTGGGTAAAGAATAGCAAGGTGGCATTTTTCAGCTTAGGGTACACTCAGGACTTCACAAAGTCATGGAGAAAGGTGCCTCCCCCACCCTCCTACAAGCACCAGTAACAACAGTCACTTTGCATAAATCTGTTTCCAAAAGCCAAAGGTATGCAAAGGAGGGAGGAGAATGAAACACATACTTGAAAAAAATACCAGTGACTAAGCTACCAAGCTTTGCCAAGTGCACAATGAGAAGCTTCCACCTTGGCAGAGGCCTTCATTCATCTGCCAGGTGATTTTGGCTAATCCTTTCATAATTACTGCTGCCTTCTCCACCTTGTATGACCATTCATTCAGTGCCAGCACTGGCTGGTGCCAGGTGAAGTGGAAGAGGTGAAAAAAAGCAAATCAGTTCCTTCAGTTTGTCTTGCCCACTTAGTTCACAACCACTTTGATATCAGTGTCACACTCTGTGGTCACCACACAGGGAGAGTTTTAGTGCTCCCAAGAGCATTATATCTTCGACAGCAGTTTTTCACCCCATCCCTCCTGAACTGGAAAGGGAAAATTGGAATCTATTTGCTTTGGAACATAGATTCCTGCTATTCTACTAGGAACATCTGGTTACTTCACTACTTGATTAATTTTATTTTAATGCAGGCTGAGCTAGCGTGCTCAATACATGGCCTTGCATATATGACACAAAAGTTGGATGACAAAGCTTATCAAGATAATAACTTTACAATTTAATCATGTGCTTTACAAGTTAATCATACATTTTACAATTTAATCATATATTTTAATTGCACCCAATGCCTTAGTTATTTCAGGTAGGCTAGCATGTTAAAGAGTTACTAATTAGCATTTGAATTCTTCAGGAAGTGATTATTCATTGCAAAGCCTTAATTATTTTAACCTCTGGAAAAAGTCCTAAATAATTTCTACAGCTGATTTAAATGATCAATAAATGGGTCAAATTTTATATTTGAAAAAAAAAGTTAGAAAGAAAAAACTGTTAGTTTCCAAACTTCCATTTCACTTAAACCAGAAATAGAAAATAAGAAAAATGAAATATCAAACAGAAACTGTTTTTAAGTGCTTATCCACATGAACATCTTACACCAGCTCAACTAAACAGACAGGAACAGATCTCTCCTTTAGGGTACTAGGAGCATCAAGTTAAGTCAGCTCAAACCAGAAAGAAATGTTATTTCAACTAAACAGTACTGAAGCTAGACCATCTGAAGCATTCCTGTGGTTTGATTCTGCTTCCTTAAAAAAAGACCTGCATTGCTCTCTTTATGTTCAGGCTTAACTTCAGTAGGGAAGTAACACCAGCTCGTGGATGGCAAGAGAGCTCAACATGCACAATTCAGACACAATTTGGTATCTCAACTCCAATCTCAGTCACTCCCCAGTCCAAAACTTCCAAAGAGGCATTTCTGAGAACCAGAAACTCCACAGGGACTCCGTGGGAGGAAGCCAGCCAAAGGCAGGGACACAAACCAACCAGCTGTGCTGGAACAACCACCCTGGTTTTCCTGGAGTCAGAATCAAAACTGTCAGAAAATGATTGACCCTCCAGAAGAATTATACAACTTTCAGGAGGTCTGCCTTGTGGGTCATTCCTGTCTGCTGCTACTGCACCTTTAAAAAGGCCTGTTAGCTAGCCACACATGCCAAAATGTTTAGGTATTTCTGAATAAGGAGATTATCATCAGGACAACCTATATGTACAGAGAGAGTGGACATGGCCACAGTACCACAGAGCACCTTCAGCATGGCCAGAGACCTCACTGCTGCCTGACAGGAGAGGCTGCTGGGGAGCCTGGCCCAGCAGAACAAGTCTGCTCCTTGGTATTTTGGCAGCCTTATGTGGAATGGAACATCTGCACAAAGCTGAGAGGGCAGATAAACTCTTCTCTCTTGCCACAGGCAACCACGATGACAGGAGACAGCCCCAAACTGCACCTGGGGAGGTTGAGGCTGGATATCAGGAAGAATTTCTTCACAGAGAGGGTGGTTAAGCATTGGAGTGGGCTGCACAGGGAGGTGGTGGAGTCAGCAGCCCTGGAGGTGTTCAAGAAACAACTGGACATGGCACTCTGGTCTGCTGACAAATGTTAGACTATCTCAGAAGTCTTTTTCAACCTAAATGATTCTGTGATAGGAGTGACCATCAGTGCCTCAGTTTCATTGACAACAGGTAGGCAGGAAGGAAACAAATATGGAATAAACTCCCATAAATGTATAGCCTTGCCCAAAACATTAACCTCCTCAGTGGGGAGGGAGGCAAACCACAGGAGTCCAGCAGAGACAGGCAGGACACACTGTTAATTCAAAAAAGCCAACAATGGCTTTGTTTGCCCCAGGAAGGAGCTGTTGAACAATTCATAAGCAGGGCTTGGCCATGAGCAGAGAGGGAAGAACACAAATCCAGGTCTTGCTCACCCCAGGAAGCCACATTGTGCCAGGAGCAACAGCCAGGAGAACAGCACCAGCACCTTCCCCACACAGAGCTTCCTCAGTGGGCAGAAAACCTTGGTTAAACCACTGCTTCCACCATCAGAATCACCTCTGGAGCACACAGAGAGGAACAATCACTCAGATATTTGTACTCCTTAATCTACAAGATCCTATGAGGATGGCAAAAGGAAGGCCAAACTCCACATTCGTTCCCATCTCCACTCCTGCTGCATTTTGGATTTTTTCCTAAGAAAGTACCTGATTTAAAAGCCTCCTCAAATAAACTCTTTTCATTTTCCTTACAGGCTTATTATTTTGTTGGGAGATGTGCAGCTTTGGTGGTATTTAGCAGTTTGTAGGATGGTGCCTACACCTCCTGATAAATACAACACACATCAGGTTTCTCCACTTTCTTTGCTCTCAGCTGGCTGCAGAACAAGAACCCCTTCACCAGGCTGAGAGCTAATCAGTGCAGGGCTTGTGACTCACATCCGTCCTACAGAGCAAAATACATTATTTGTATTGCAAGAGTGTATGCCAAAGCAAACACACTGTGAATCTACATACACAGACTGCAAATGATACATACCCAGAAATTATAGAATAACACACCGTGTTTTACATACACAAAGTGAAAGAAAACAGCAAATGAAGCAGCAATAAATAACCTATTCTCTCTTATAAGGAGCACATCTAACAAAAATTAAGAGCCTTTCACTCTTTTGCAGAGACACAAGCAGCAGCTGAAGCATCTGGTGAAGCTCCTGACAGGGACGGATTCCCAAGGGCTGGGAGGCACAAAAATGAACTGGTAAGCTATGCTTTTGCTTGGGCTGTGAAGGAGCTGAAGTTTGGGAACAGAAGGAATTTCATTTAATTACCAACAGAAAATAATCTCAAGATCAAACTATGACTATATAGATGCAATTAACATTGTGTGTGAAGGCAAGAGGGAAGTACAGGTCTGGTGTTGGCAAATGAAGCCTTGTCCCATCATGAACATTGAGAAACCTCAGTTCTACAGGCAGCAGATAAAACCCACACCAAGACTAGATGGCAAAACAAGCCAGGGTTTCCAACCCATCCAGCTTCATATCCAAATTACCTTCACAGATGAGGGAGCTTGGGAAAATGGCATAAATTACACCAGAGAAAAGGTCTTTGATCTCTGCTCTAGCATTCTAACAAAGCATTTGACCTCTCTCTCTTCTCTCTCCTTCTCATTAGGGAGACTGCTCTCTGGATGGTTGCCTGCTTACTGCTTGCCTCTCTGCCCAGAGGTAAATATTCCATAGTGCACACCTAGGAATTTGCAGAGGCATTTACATGCAAACACACAAGGTACAAGCAGAATCTTGGAGCAAAACAGAGCAAATGAATGCATTGCTTTGCATGTATCTCATCACAGTCCAAGGTTTGGGAGTACAGGTCGTAACCCTCAGATAAACTTCTGTATCCAAAAGAAGTGGTTTTCAAATTTAAGGTGTTTCAGACCCATAAATCTTTATCTATAAAGTTTATCCTGCCACATCCTTAAAAGTACCCCACCACTTTAATAATATTAAAGATTACTTGGAATCTCATCCTTTACAACCCCAAACCATCTTGCATCTGCTCAGTTCTAGCAGAGTTGACTTTCTGACATTACACAAATTAGATACCATCTTCCCTATGAAAAGGACAAACTAGTACATGTTTATACAAGATGCAGTTTCCTTATTGACAGATAAAGACAGCAGTAGTAAGACCACTGTGTGTGGTCAGGACTCCTCTGTTTGCCCAGAAGTGCCTCACATTTGCCAGACACTGTGGTGGGTAAGGATGCTACACTTCTGGAAAACAAGGGGGGAACAAAAAAACCCAATATTCATGAGCTTCCCTGCACCACACTTCAATTACTGAAGCAGGAATGTTTTCTCATTACAGGAATCTTACAGATTGACTAAATTGTCACATTCAACTTCATCTTAACAGGCTTAAACATTTCAGCAATATTTAAAACACACAGTTAAAAAAGAATCCACAAAATAAACTCATCCCACTTCCCATTCAAGCCTCACAACTACAAGTGAAAGCTGTGTAGCAACATTCATCTCCTCCAAGGTGGAGAGCTGCCCCTTCCATGTGCAAAGCTTACTTGGTAGGTAAGATGAGCACTCTTAATCCTGATTGTCATACCTCAGCAGCAGCTGTCATCATAAGGCTGCTTCAGTTTTCTGGCCAGGAAGCTCCCTGCTTCCACATCTCCTGCTGCAGCAACAGCCTCAGTGGGGAGCTTACCAAGCACCACCAGCCTTCAGCAGGACTTTACTCTTCTTCTCAAGACTGGCTTCTATAAGGACACATTGACTTGCCCCCAGAATTCTGTTCTCCCCATCTATAAAAGACCTCTTGCAGCTGTGGGCTGATTCAATAACTCATTACAGCAGATTTCAGTCACCTGCTCTTATCCCAGCCAGCTTCAGCTGTGCCTCCTTTTTTGCCTCCCTCTGCCCTGATTTTACCAGCTGGAAGCAGCAAGGGCAGGGTGGGCTGATCCCTGTGGGTGTTCACGGAGTCCTCACGAGTGGTACAAGGTTTGTACACCATGCCATGGAGGAGAGGGAATGGGTATGGCTCAGCTCAGATACGCTAAATACTGGTGTCCTCCATCTTCAGAAGAAGAATCAAGAACAAATAGGTGCACCTCGAAAACCAGAATCAAATGTACAGGTGTCCACAGGCAGGAGGTAGGACCCACACCCTTCCTCCCTCTTTTGCTCATTAGGAAAATACTGCTTGTCCATTTTTCTGAATAGAGCTACAAGCTCTGTCTGTCATTTTTTCTTCAAGCGCAGCACCATGCATTGCAAGCACTCTCTCTCCTCATGGCACCCTGCAGACAGGACTTTTCCCACCAGGAAAATCTCTCTCCCTCCTCTTCTGGAGGCTCCTTTCTTCCCCTGACTGCCAACCCCCTGCAGCAGCCTCAGGCACGCTCCTTTCCCACTGTGGTTTCCTGACCACGGGCAGGGCCAGCCAGAACCACAATCTGCTTTCACACATGGCCTTGCCCTGGGGACACTGCTGAGCAGTGACTGACTTTGCCTGTCAGGATCAGCATGAAAGTACTAGAGACAGTATTTTGTGTTCTGGCTCAAATGTTTATTATTTCTTATCTATATTACAATCTTACAAGTTGTGAGTTCTACAGCATTCTACTAACAAGATACAAAACGGCCCTGTATCTATCTCTCTACAAGGTCCCAAGGAACAACTATCCAGTTAAGAAATGACATCTAAGTTATTTTTATTTTTAACCCAGTAACTAATCACTCGTGTCCTGCAATGGGGACTTTTCTGTCCAATTACACAAAACCACCCAAACCCATGGAGAAGGAGGTGAAGAAGGACCAGCCTCTGCCTTAAAACCTCCATCTTGCTTTTTATATATTACTGTATTCTAAACCCTTAAACTCTGAGTTTTCCACCCTGTGATATCACACACTTCTATTCCAACTCCACCCCAGTTCTATCATGCCATTTTGGAAGCTTCTCCATGGCCTCAGGTCAAATGCAGTGTTCTCTTGAGGGTCTGTGCCTTTCAGCACAGAAAGTTTTAAATTCTCAGCATCCAGGGTTCCAACATTTCCCCAGGCCCAAACAGTTCAGGGAAGGGGCTCAGGCTGCTCCTTTCCCTCCTTCATCCAGCAGTGGCCCCTTGAGGTGTGCTGGGACAGCTGATGGTCCTGCACGGGCATGTCACTGATTGCAGGGCCTGGGGATTGTAGGGTGAGACATGCTGGGACAGTTAGGACACAGTACAGGGGAGGCTGAGCTGTGTTATAATTCAAGTGCCCTTTGAGAAGCAAAACCTGGCCAGCAACTGATGCATTCTGAAAATTACAGAACCACAGAATCAATTAGGTTGGAAAAGACCATTAAGTCTCTGAGATCATCAAGTCCAACCTATGACCAAACACCACCTTGTCAAGCAGATCATGGCACTGAGTGCCACGTCCAGCCTTTCCTTAAACACCTCCAGGGATGGTGATTCCACCACCTCCCTGGGCAGCCTGTTCCCAGGTCTAATCACCCTGTGAAGAATTTTTTGTCATGGCCAAAGCATAATGACCAAATGGCTCAGTTCTCCACACAATGAGAGGATTCTCCTTCCACCACTACCCAGAAAAAAGTCTTGGGATATGTATTTTTTTTCAGCTAAAAGCTGACATTGTTGGACAAACTGGGCTGGGATTTTCAGCTGAAAACTCTGAAAACCAAAGAAAAGCAGATGTGTGGTGATAAGAGACATAACCAAAGACATTTACTTGGCTGTCAGATTCAGCTGTCTGGACCATGCTTTTCCTTCTGCTTTCATGTCTGGATAAACACAGTGTGACACCAAAGAAGGCTGATTGATATGGAAACAGGGGCCTGAGCATGTGACAAGCTGAGCCATGGCTGATGTCATTGACTTCAAGGGGAAACTGGGACTCTTTGGTCTTTAGCCTGACATATGCAGAGAGCTGATGCAAGCCAGGAACACAGGAGTGACCCCACTGCAACCAAGAATATTTATTTCAATATTGAGTCAATATTTCAATTCTATGCTTCACAAAACTTTGGCCATGGAAGCAGACTCAGTTGTTTCACAGTGAATTTTAGCTTGTCTTTTTGGTGTAGTCACAGACTCACACGGCTTTTGTTCTGCTCTGTGCTGGGAGTAACATTTTCGTCCAAATTAATTAAACTGCATTTCAATTTATAACATTATTTTATGCAACAGGTTTGGTCAGAGTGCTAATTTAAGCCCACATTCTGTGCTGGAAATACCTAGTTGTTCATGCTTTATAAATAGATAAAAACCTTCTTCATTACCCAGTCTACCCTAGAAAATGTGGCACTACAAACTGATAGGAATTGTCCTACCTGATAGTGGCAGACTCACTCATTTTCTCAAGTTTTAGTATGCTTGCAGCTAACTTGGAAGGATTTATAGAAATATTGGCCCCAAAGTTATTAAATGAACAGTGTGTGTAAGTGGGGTGCAGCTGGCTGCCTGCCCTGCCTGTGCCCCTGTTTGCCCACCTGCAGGATACTTTCATCCTGGCTCTTGCATGTGCTAGAATTGGCTGGGAAGGTTGGTAACACTTCTGTCTGATGTCAGGGACACCCACCAAGTCTCCCCAAGGTCTTGGAAAAACCATTTCTCTAAATTGGGAATGACAGACTCTTCTTTCTGGCTGCTGGAAATTAACACCAAAGAGTATGAGAGACCACGAGACAGGGATCAGCAAGAGTGCACCAAGCCAGACCTGCAGGAAAAAGCTCTTTTCTGTCAGACCCTCTGCAAGATTTTGCAGGGAAAGGTGGATGGGAGCCCCCAGCACGTTGCTTAAAAGTTGGGAATTGTGATCTGGTAGCCAAATAATGGGAGCTGTGGGAGACCAAACTCATCCAGGATTTTAGTCCTGGTCTAGCACTGTTTTCACACTTCTCCTTTTTTTCAGCTAGACTTTCTACAAAACCAGAACTTGTTTCATCATATTTGCCCACCCCCACTTCCCCACATCCCCTTTTCCTCTCGTGAACTGACCTATTAATTAAAGTCCAATCAGACACCTAACCCCAAAGACTGAGATTCCCAAAAGCTGGAAGAAAAATCACCAGCTAAGGGGAAACAAGCTCAAGCAAAAGCCACACTTACAAAGTGGAGGCAACTTGCACATATCAACATCTGTCCTGCACAGCTGGCTGGGCTCTGAGCACACATGGCCCTCCTGGCTGGAAACAGGAGAACGTGGGAGGGAGAGTAGCAATAATGATGTGGTGAAGCCAAATTGTAGGAAACCTGGTGTCCCTATTTCTGCTGATGGAACTGTCTGGGTTTTATTCCAGGGCAGCTGGACACCACGTGCCATGCATTTGTTGGAGAAACTGTGGTTCTGCCTTGCACCATCACCCTTCCTGGAGAGCTGACCCTTTCCAAGTCAATGCTCTACTGGCAGATTGGCACCAAGCTGGTGCATTTCTTTCAGAATGGGCAGGATTCACTGAAGGGCCAGGATGAAAAGTTCCACGGCAGAACCAGTCTTTTTCTGGACCAGATGAAGCATGGCAACCTTTCCTTAAAGATCTCCAATGTCCAGTTATGGGACGATGCTGAATATTCCTGCATCTACAGACAGACTGAGAACCATCAAACAAAGAAATCTACAATTAAACTCAATGTATCAGGTAAGATTTTTTTTAGTACAGAGGAGTGAGTTGAGGGCACCATTTCTTGTTGATGAGCCATATGCAGCCATTGAGGGGGATTACTTCAATTTAAAAAAAAAAAAAACTAACTCAGTTTCATTCTGTTCCTTGCTTTTGTTGGAACAATATGTGAGAAAGAAAAGATAAATTCTCTTTGTTAAGCTTCAGCACTTCAGGACTCCTAAAGGCAAAGCACCTGCCTCTTCATCCTCCCTTTGAGGAGACATTAAAGAATAATGTCCCCACATTTAAGCATCTGGTTTTTTATGGGTTTTTTCTGTCCTTGATCCACTTTGCCCCAGAGGAACAGCAGAGTTAATTTCACTGTTTGCACATGGGTGTGTGAAGCAGAAGAAGTTTAATTTCTGGCAATTGGATCCAAAATCCAGGTCACAGACCCTTTCAGAGGAATGACAGCCAGTTGCTGCTTTCCTTTTCCCTTGCAGCTGGAAGATGGGGATCTGGTGGCATGGCTGGACAGATGCAATAAGAATTTTTATTTTTCCTCCTTAGGAAAATGAGTGAGACCATAACACATGTATGAATAATGCCAAATAATGCCAATAAGCATAGCAACCAGAAGGATGAGGCATTGAGTTTGACCAGCTGACCAACTGAAAAAGAAAATTAAAAAAAAATAAGGGATACATATCAAAAGAAATCATACATTTTTAAGGTGTCCTGATTGAATAAATCAGCTGGAAACTTTCATTATGCTCAAACACATAGATTTACTTCTGCTTAAAATAGAAAAAGAATTCTTTTCAAATAATATAAATCTTTTAATATCTTTCTTTTAATGCACATAATTCTCAAGAGAAAAATGTTCTCAAAATGTAAAGTGAAATTACATTTGTTCAAAAAAATTCAAAGCTAAATGTTTTGCAGTTTTCAAAATGAAAAAAAAAAAAAGATGTTTTGAAAATGCAGAATCAAAATGTTTCCACCATCTAAATTTTGGGAGCAGTAAGGTGTCTTTGGTATTATGCTGTGTTCATACTTATGCTTTAAGTTTGTTTGACAAATGTAGGAAAAAAAATAACATTAACCCTTAGATCAATTATCAGAAAAATAGAGAAGTTCTAGGTTCAAACAATTAACCTTGATTATTGTGTTGTTTTTTTTTTTTCCCAGCTCTGCCTAGGATTGAGGAGCCACCTTCCCCTTCTGGTAAGGCAACACTCCTTAACTTGCAAGTGTCTGGGTGATTATCCTGTGCTTTATTTTGTACTGGCAAGATTGGCAAAATGTGCTGAATAGAGAAAGTCCAATAAACTTGGGGTGCTTGTTCTCCCTCACTAAGCCTGGCAAAATACAGCTGATCCAGAGAGGGAAAAACATCTCCACCACTGAGACAGACCTGGGCTGCAGGGAGAAGGATGCTGAAGTGCCAGGAGTGTCGAGTCCATAAAGACACACACCAGTATGGGCATCATAAAAATCACTAAAAAGCAAGTAACACAGAAGGCACTCAATTCTGGGAGTTAAGGCCTTTGTAAATTACCTTGGTGTGAATAAACCACAGGACCATCAAGGCTGTGAGACACCTGCAAGGTCATCCAGCCCCACCATCAGCACAGCAGCACCAGCATCAACCCTGAACCATGTCCCCAGGTGCCACATCCAGGTGCCTCTTGAGCACTTCCAGAGACAGGGATTCTACCACCTCCCCGAGCAACTTATTCCAATGCCTATAACCACTCTTTCAGTGATTTTTTTTTCCCCCTAATATCTGAATGTCCCTTGACATAATTTAAGGCCATTTCCTCTCATCCTTTCATTTGAGATATGGCAGGAGAGACCAACCCCCACCTAACTGCAATTTCCTCTCAAGTAGTTCTAAAGTTAAACTACCAGATCAAGAGATCTGGGGGGTCCTTTTGGTAATAAATATTAAAAAAAAACCCCATGATTAATGACTCTACATAAGCTCTTCTGGGAAATTAAGGTAGATTTCATCCAAAGGCAATATTGCAATATAGTGCAGATGTAATTATCTAGGTTTATTCATTACAGAGAAGTAACTACACAAAGGTCATTTGTAAACACTTCTGGAGTGAATTCAATGCAGAAGGGATGTCCAGCTTCTAGATACCATTGTCAGTACATTCTTCCCTAAAAATCTTCCTTGCAAGTCAAATGATTCTTATTAGTGCTACAAAGTCTTAAACTGGCATTAAACCTATAACACTTTGTCATATAAAATCAAGAGCAGCAGTTTTTATTTCACTCAGTGGGGCTGGAAGATATGATCCTTTACATAGTAATTATTATATTACATTTAATGTGATAAGTTCAGCCACACTATGACATTGTAGACAGATTAGGCTGCTATGAACTCAAATAGAAACTAAGAAAGAGAAATGTTCCAGTGTTTTATCTCATGATCACACAGAAGAAGGAAAAAAAAAAAAACAAACAACAATTCTTGTGCAAAGAACAACTTGAAAAAATACAGGAAATATCCATTTTTAGACCTAAGCTAGGTAGTCTAGCTGGCCCAAAGGTCTTTCAAAAACATGAAGTTAAATTCAAGATGGTATTATGTGCTTTCACATTACTTTATACAAGTAAATAGAACAGAAATTATAATATCTCCAGCTGTTAACTTCCACAAGAAATTAGAAATTATTGAGGGTCAAACTTCTTAATGCAGAAGCAGTGGAAGGTTCTCAAAACCAAATGTAAGTGAGTTGTATTTAAATGAGATAGTTGTATATATGTTTGACTCAGCCAAAACCTTCCTGACAACTACCCCTGAATACAAACTATTTCTTATAATGAAAAGGCATTTTCATTGAGGAAGAAAACAAATAAATTATTGAAACAAAAGGGGAGTGTTTCACTTTAGGAGTACAAACTGAAACACACACCTTTGACACCTGATAGTTCTTGTACTGCAGGATTTTTGAGGGACTTGGGGATGAGGAAAGAACAAAAGCCTAACTTTTTAAGTGTAATTTTTTACAAAAAGGGAAATTTTTTTTGCAAAAAAAGGGAATATTTCCTGTTGTCAACTTCTTTTAAAGAAAATCATCAGCCACAGCTCCCCCCTTTTTTTTATTTTCAGCAATTTCTTCAGAAAGAGAAAAAGGAAATCTGTTTTATATTAGCTGTTATTTCAGAAGTGACTTAGGAAAATTTAAAAATGACCTGCTGAGAACAAAGGCATTATATACAGAAACAGTTCTCACATTTCACAGTCAACCACATCAACAAATACTAATTTTACATAAAACAGAAACAATTTTCATCTGTTTCACTATGGCTACATATCTGTTTGTTTGCTGCATGGATTATTTTTCCCAACTACTTTAAAGAGCCAAAGTCTACTTTCACTCTGAGTGTCTTGCAATACTCCTTCTGGGTCAGTAAAACTAGTTTAACACTTTTCCTGGGAAAAATGAAAGGGCTTGGGCCTGGAAGAAGACACAAAAGACCAGGAGGCTTGTTGTTATAACCCTACATTTATTTCAAAGCATTACTGAGGACTACCTGATGTTTACTTGCTCTCTACACATTAATATCACAAACTCCTTCCAGGAACAGGGGGGAAGAACCCTGGCTAGAGATAAATTAACTCCAGTGAGATACTGACAACTGATCCCACAGCAATAGGAACTTCCCTCAGGTATATAAAAACCAACATACAGCCTGTTCTTCACAGAGAAGGACTTGGAACTCTTACAGGGGAAAAAATTATCTTCTTTTTAAGTCGGGGGTTGAAAATCTCTTTTTACTTGTATACTACATCCAGCACAGGTGGAAGGTACCACCTGTTCCAAGGGTAATTTGTGCTCTGTGTCCACGTTGTGGGTTCTGTACCAAGAGTGGCCCACAGTGCTGTTACACCTAAAGTGTGTGTGACATAGATTTTTTAATATTTATTACCATTATCTATGGACTCTTAATCAAAACATCTCCCTCGGGCCCTGAGTAGGAAGAATGAAAATGTATTTTCATCCTAAAATCACAGAATGGCTTGGGCTGGAAGGCATCTCAAAGATCACCCAGTTCCCACCCCCTTGCCATGGGCAGGGACAGCTCCCACTAAACAGCTGGCTGGTTGTTGCTTTTCTGTCAGGATTTGAAACAAAGATTCTCAGTCATCCAGAAAAGTTGCATTCATTGGTTCTGAGTTTCTGCACCTTTTCTGTGAAAAAGAAAAAATTATTTGTCCCAGTACCTTGAGACTGTTTTGTCTGGTCTCTGTACAGACACACAAAAGGAGAATTTTAAAAATGAGGCAAAATCCATTGTTTTAAAAACATTCCTCCATCAATCCATTCATGTAAAATGTGTTATGCAAGCTTCTAATTCACTTTTTTGTCAAGCCATCTCTTACATGCTGACTTTCTCGTTTTTAATTTTTCAGAGCAGAATCAGATTCCCTCCGGAAGCCCCGTGGATGTGCCATGTCTGGCTGTGCTTCCCCTCTCCTTCCTCCTCCTGGTCCCCCTGAGGCTTTGGCACTTGTAACAGGGGAAGGCAACCTTGTCTTTGGCAAGTTGTCCTCACCAGAGGATCTTTCTGGGCAGGAGAGGTCTGTGGGGTCAGTGTGACACCTGCTCCAGAGCACCAAGAGCTGAGAACAGACCAAGCATTAGGTGTTTACGTCCCACATTCTCATGTTCCACAAAACCAAGGGCAGCAAAACTCTGAGGTGGCAAGTCTGCTTTTGCATTTGATTCTTGGAGTCCAGTTTTAGTGCTGCCAGGATATACAATTTATTTTGGGTTGTGTGGGTTTGCTTTAATGACAACATAAAAGGCTCACAAAACTCCAGGATCAGATTATAGCTGATCCTAGTGAGATCTTTTGCCTCTCATTTGCTGTCCTTCAAGACAACTGAAAGGAGGAGTGGGGGTGACTACTCTCTGTGTCAGACAAAAACTAGAAGTAGGAAGACTCTCCCATTTTCTGAAATGTAAGGATGGAAAACTTGTGAAACTTGATTCTGTGGAACTTCAGCTTCTGTTTTCACTCCTAAGCATCATGGGCGATGAGTAAGAGCCCTTTTTTTCCACAAGAAATGTAGTATTTCTTCAGCAGAAGGGTGAAGCTGATTGAGAAAGAGGGTAGAAGTTCATAAAATATCCACATAAAGGAAGGAAGTGATGCATTACTACAAAATCCACAGCTAAATAAGCCAAAAAATTCAGAAGGCTGAATTCAGTATTATCTTTTTCTGTCATGAAATATGGCAAAGCTAGATTCTTAACCTGGAACTGTGCAATGAGAAATACTGTGACAATGTTACTTCTTTAAAAACAGTACCTTTGGAGGGGGAAAAAATACTTTAAAACTCATCAGAATTATTGTAACTGATACCTATGCAAACGAAATGGGTTTATTTCTAGAAATGTTCAATTCAGGTAGCAGAGGTGTCCTGTGCAAAACTTAGGTCCAAAGGATCCTGCATACAAACAATGTCGAGGAAGTGCAGAAGTTTTTTTCAGGCCAGAACTGCTACTACCCTGTTCCACAAGCAAAAAGCATCCAGAGGACAGAAATGGTGCCCAGCAGTGACTGAACTCGCTGAGCCCCCGGGCAGGGGGAATGACTCACGAGGATGCACACAAAGTCACTTTGGTTTGGAACAGTTGCACCTTTTTTTTTTTTTTTTTCCAATGAAGAGACAAGATTGTTTTTGCAAGGAAGGGACAGAATAAATCAGAGCTTAAAATGCACATAGAGGAGACAGTTACCTTTGAATTTCTTAACTAAAGGCCCTTTCCTCATGGTGGGGAAGAGAAACAAAATCCCACACACGGCCTGTGCTGGTGCTGCAGTGAAGCTCAGCTGATGTTTGGCTGCCCTGAGTACAGAGCAGCTCAGTGGAACAGCTGGGGTCCAACTGCACAGAGAAATTTGCCTATAAGAATTATACATACTGTGACTGTCTTTTTTGTTCCACCCTCCAAATGTTTGCCTCAGAGTTTGTCTGTTTTTCAAGTCACAATTTGATTACAAATAAAAACCTGAAATAAAACCAAAAACCATGATGAGAGCAATCACTTGGTCTATGAGTTCTTTATTTGTATTTCAGCTGTTCCCTACAGTTTGAGAGGCTCCTCTGCAATTAGAAGGTTTAAAAAGTAACATCTGTGTAGTTTTGTTGGCCCTAAAAGTCTGGACTGCCTGCCCTCATCTCAAGGACTCCACACTTCTAAAAATCTGTTAGCCACTTAAGCAGCCCAGCATTTCTCAGGAATTGTAGAATCCCAGAACAGTTGAGGCTGGAAAAGATCATTGAGTCCAACAATTATCTCAGCACTGCCAAGTCCACCATTAAACCATGTCCCTCAGAGCCACATCTACACATCCTTTAAATCCCCCCGGGGTGGCAGTTCTGTTAAACAATCTCAACATTTCGGTGCCAGCTGTGTGTGAGGACACAGGCCTGGCACGAGTCCAGACATGGCTCTGATGGATGGATCAGCAGTCAGAGAGAGGCTAGAGACAAATTCCCTTGCCAGCAGTGCCCCTGTCCAGAGGGCTGCCAGGAAAGGAAGAGTCTGTCAGGAGCAAGGACTTCAAACCATATCTAATTTATAAGCAAAAGTCCATATTTTGAGTCACACTTGAAACAAACCAGGAGCCAGTGCATTTTAGGAGCAAACTTTGCTCTTTGCAAAGGGTGTCTGCAAAGGGTGTCACAAGACAAAGGGATGTCGAAACAGCACATCCTGAAATAATTTGCTCTAGCTGTGCTAATTGCATTCCCACATAGTGCTGTATGTAGCAACAATCCAGACTGGAATTATAAAATTCCTTAATCATAGCACTGATGGCCACATCAAAAAAGACAAGTTCACATTTTTTAGCCAATGCAGATGGATTTATTTTTAGAGGTGCAAGTGTAACTTGACTGCCTTCTTCCTTTAACAATATCCTTCCTTCCTTTCCCTTCCCTTCTCCTTTCCCTTTAGCCCTTTCCTTAAACCTTTTCTCTTAGCCTTTCTTTTCTAAACTATGGTCAGATTTTGGGTTTATATGTCATTCCAGGTGCCTTCCAGTTACACTGTACATAAAACATCTAAAACCTCTCCCCCAATTCCTCCCTTTCCCCTCCCCACATCAGTCACACAGCTCTGCCTTTCACCCCTTCTAGATCAACAGGCACTGTGTGAATGCTGATTTAGCCTACACTAAGAACAGCATTTTTCTCCACTTTTACATGGAATTATAAAGGTGTTTCCATACTTCTTGAGTATTGAAAGACATTTGACAAGAGTCACAAAAGAAAGTTGAAACAGCAAAAAACAAACAAACAAAAAACCCCAACCAAAACAAAAATATTCCCATTCCTAATTTATAATTACTTTTTCTCTTCTTTTTTTCTAAATTCTTTTTCTGTCTCACCCTTTGAGGAGAAAGGACTATCAGAAATGTATCACTACACATGATACACTCGGGATATGGCATAAGAGCAGAGGCCAAGCAGTTCCTATTTCCTTAATAGCAAGAATTTTAAGAATGAGGATCCGGAGCAAACAAATGAAGATGAGGGAGAGAGGAGAAGGAGGTTTATGGCATTTTCCAAATTATTACACTTACTGATGGCAATCTTTTTTGCCTGCCAAAAATTGCTGCAGTGGGCTTCTTGGCCAGAGATGGGAAAGAGAGACCAAGCCAGGGCACGAGTGGTGCAAGGGCAGCAGCAAGAACTGAGCTGCAAGGACCCAGAGGATCAGGTACTAATAGGTCACCGAAGATGTAATGTAAATTGGCTTGTAATGTAAACTCTTATGTAAATAGGTTATGTGAATTGAAAAAGCCAATATGCAAATAATCTTAAAATTGCACTTAAGGAATCCAGAGTGGTAGGACAGGGTCCTTCTTGTGCTCCCAGCCCAGATGCACCTTTATTGCTGGAATAAAGAGAGGACTTCTGCTGTCTTTTTTTCACAGTACCCTCCAACAAAGTAGAAGAAAACTAAAACACAAGGAAATCCATTTCAGTAACACCTGCATGGCGAAAGCAACCTTGCAATTTCAGCCCCAACCCAGAGTCCTTGACAGGAATCCCTTTCCAGCACAGAAGGGAGGCAAACTTCCCAATTGCTTTAAGCACAGAAGACACTAATGCAGAAATCTCATTTTCCCAGTGACCAGTCATACAAAGCCCTTTGGATGCAGGCAGCTCAAAGCATTTTTATAAATTCAGGGAGCTCCCAACACCATCCCTGCACAGTGCTGAAAAAGAGTCATTCCTGGTTTAGGGGGAGAAAGCTGAAGCAGTGAAATTTTTTCCAGCTGACATTGTTGACAGATCAAAAACCTGAGTCAAGATTCCTCACTTTGTTTTGGGTTTGTTTTGTGCCAACAGCAGGAGAAACCTCCTAGCTACTGCTTTACACAGTATTGGCCATTTATTCTATCAGCATCACAATTTCTTAGTCAAAAACTGAAAACTATTAGAAGTCAAATCATGTAAATTCATTCTCAGCATCTATTTTGAAAATAAAACTCTTGTAATAACTGCACAAGAACATAGATGAACCCAGTGTATTGCATATGGAACTAAAAGGTTTTAGTAATAAGCCCAGTATAAACATATGAGCTAGATTATATACTATTTAATTTCTACCAATTTTATCCAAAAACATTGTAGAACTCAATTTTTTATGGCCGCTGTGAAAAGTTACTGAAAAAAAATTGGTGTTAATAGATTTTCACTTGAAAATCAAGCCCATTAAAACTGATTTATAAAGCCATGATATGAATAAGACTCTGATGCTTTCATGTTTTTTAAAATGCTTCACGTGGCATAAACTTTTCATACTTGAGTCCACATACTGAGCTGTTGTTGGGAAAATAACACTTATTTCCTTGCTGTATCATCCCTCTGTTTTTAAAGTTAATTATTGCTGTGTGCTGCTCTGTGCTGTGTGAGCACCTCCACTGACAAGTGTGAGCTGTGTGACTACAGGAGGGCCTGGGTGACCTCTGAATGTTGTTTACAACTCTCCTTTTTTATGACTCAGATTTGCAGCAGCACTTGGGATGTTTAAATGTCCCTGTTTATTATATTTTCCCAGAGCTGTACTTCATGCCATTCCAGTGGTTATCTACAACCACCATTCCAATTTCCTGCAAGTGAAGGTTTGAGTGACCAGCTGACCTTGACCTGTCCTTCCTTGGCTGGGTGATGACACAGGAGGTGTCTGTCTTGAAAGTTCCCTCACTGTGCAGAATGTGAGGAGCAGACAGTTCTTGTGTCTTCCAGAGTTTCACTGGGAACAAGAGGGATTGTTTTGAAAACTAAGGAGCACAAAAACAATTCACACATTTAAGGAGTAATCTCCACTTCTCTCACTTGCAGTACCTTGGTGGCCCACACCTACATATTCCATATGGCAGGAGCATATGGCTGATAATATGTTGCATTAAAGAAATTTTTAAGAGTTCTTTGGACATTATTATTGCCAAAGAATGGCTGTAAAAGCTAAGTAATTTTCTTTTCCAATATTTGGCAGTGACACTGGTAAGAGACAACCAGGAGTTAGTTTGATCATGTTTTTCTAAGTTTACAGCAAGGCCAGATTAACTGGTTAATGCCTTCCTCTGTCAGCTCCCTTTAGCTTCATGTGATGTGGGAGAAATGTCCCATAGAGAACATCAGCAAGAAATTAATGTGGACACATTTGATACAGAATCATAAAATCTTATAATGTTTTGGGATGGAAAGTGCCTTAAAGATCTTCCAGTTCCAATCCCCTGCCATGGGCAGGGACACCTCCCACTAGACCGAAATTTTCACCATTAATTCAGCTAAACCTGAGGGCAGTCCTTCCATAGCCTGACACTCAGAAGTTGAACAGAGTACTGAAAAGTACTGAAAACAAGCAAAGAAGATGCTTATTTTTAAATATGCAGCAGGAAATTGCGTGGCTATCGGTGCTGCAATCCTCACTGCAACTTCTGTTTCACCTTTTGGGATACTCCCAGTTTAGCCCTTTCTCTTCCCCTCTCTCTCCCTTTCTGCAGATGTTGGCCACCACTGGAATCACCCTGGAGAAAATAACCAAATATCAGCTCCTTAATTCTCCTGAGGGCTAAGGCTCACCCATTCAATAAGGAAGCTTCCTCTCAGGCATTTGAAGCCACAGGAAGAAGAAAACCAAGTCAAACAAAAGACTCAAGCCCTGGAAAAAAGGCAACTCTTAAATATTTGCAGGTGGAGGATAATCTAAGTTCCCACTCTGATAAGTAAGTGCATATTCACACATATAAAGTACTGCTAGCTTGCAAAGCCACAGACACTTCAAGAAACAGTGTGTTTCCTTCCAGGGATATTTCTAGGCCTGATAGAAGTCCTTCCTGACAAACCTTCATTTTCAGTCACAGTGGCCATTATACCACTAGTGTTTAAATAAAACCCGAACAAGGAAACAAAAGAAAACAAAAAAAATCCCTATTAAAAAACCCCAAACCTCACTGTGTACCTTTATGACTTCGTCCTACACTTTTTTTCCGAGATATTTGTATCACAGGAAGGGGCTAGAGCTTAATTGATGTGTATTTGCTACTATATTTTCAGGGGCATATATAACTGTGCTGAAGAAATTAATCTTAACAACACAGCAGTACAAATGAATTCATTGCAATGGAATTGGATGTCCTATCTATTATTGTGAAGCTAGGAGGAAGAAATATTTGTTTTCTTCTCCATATGGATCCAAAATGTCCAAAAAAACTGCCCTACAGAACTGTCCCACGTTCCAGCTGTTACACAGCTGGAATATCGTCCCTGGGTAAGTGAAACCCTGCACAGAACGTTGTTCACCAAGTGCCCTCTGCTGGCTTTTTATTCCCCAATAAAAAGTGTCTCTTGCAGCCACAAACCAAAGGCTAAAAAACAAAACAGGCTTCTCAAACCCCGACTCTCATTTCTGCTTTTAGAAGAGAAAAGCACTGCTGCCAAACTTGTGAAAATTGCAACAACCAGCAGAGAAACCTTTCACAAAACGGGGTTTGTGTGTAACCGTCAATGAGGCAAAAGGGGACAGACAGAATCACAGCTGAGAGGCAGCAACTCCTCCCACCCCTGCAAGTTAATCCTGCAAGCACTAGAAAAGCAACCCAAGCAGGAACACAATTATTACAACTCCCTTTCAGTAGCACAAAGCTCTTAAATGCTTCCCAAAGATAAGAAATGTCAGGAATCCATAAGCCAGGTATCGCATGACTCCTGGTGGAGGCTTCAAGAAGCCTCTTTCACTTCTTATTTCTGACAGCATTTAGCAAAACATATTAATCATAAACTCCTGTCCACTTGGCTGAGAGTAGCCAACCCCTCACCAGCTCCAATCTGCCCTACTGAAGGAAAGGAAAATCCCAGCTTTGTAGACAAATCTATCATAACAATCTTTAAATGCACAAGGAATTTCCCTCCAAATTTACACAGGCTGAAAGCCAAGATGACAATCCTACATCTTCCACCAAAGTTATACAACTTTCTTCTGATAACAAAAAACGAAAACCAAAACAAGAAACACTTCACAACCGAAAAAACCCACACTACCAAATCCTTGAAAAATGTGTGTATCAGAGGTTTCTGGTCAGCACATTACTGGGAAATTAGAGAGAATTTAAAAAATGAAAGGCAATTCTGGTGTCTGATTCTTTCTCCCTTAAAAAACCTCATTCTCTCTAAATTAAGAGAAATTAAAAAAGAAGGATAAAAAGAGTTGGGAACTGTAAAGAGGCACCATCTGGATGATCCAACCATCAACTTCCCACAGCTGCTCACTGATAGTAACAGCAATTTCTTCAAAAGATAATCTTTTTTCTCAGGGCACCTGAATCTGAAGATTCAGCATCTAAGGAAGCTTTGTACCACCTTCACTAACAGCTTCACTTACTAGGAACTGTGGATATGAGAAACCTTAAATTCCAGCCCTCAGCCCTGCTGTGGAGAGGGAGTTCATGGGAAGGTTTAACCCAGAGCTGAGCTCTTGCAGAGGAAGGTGCTGTTAGCACAGGCACAACAGCTCTTCTTCCACCCTGGGAATTCCAATACCATTTCTGTTGCGTGATACTCTGTTACCAAATTTCTTTTAAACCTCCTGCAGATGTGAGAAACACATACACTTTAAAATGTTGTTACATTTTATATGAACAATGACCTCCTATCCTCTGCTAAGCCTCTGTGTATAAAATGGATCCTAAAAATACCCACTTTGTACAAGCAAAGTTCACGAAGGGGTGTTTTTGCACTGAATTATATAGTGGCAGTGTTTTAAATTCTGTTTCTTACCAACTTGATACTGAAAATTTCATGAAGAATTTGGTGCATAAGCAAAAAATGTTTCAGAGAAATGTCCAAAATGCACTTTATGAACTATGCCTACTTCTACAATGACTTGGTGTCTGTGTAGGATTCCTTTGTAACCTCACTGGAGTTGATCTGCTCAGGCAATCTCTGAAATCCCCCAAGAAAACAGTGCCAGCACTGAAGTACAAATCCAAATCTTCTAATTCCAGATGTGATTTTTTTTTTCTTTTAGTGACAAAAAGTTAATCATTAAGAGGCCCCAGAAGCAAAAATGCTTATTTCCTGAACCCTGACTGAGGAAGCTGAGCATGCCCAACACTCACACTCAAGCTTCTTTTTACTTGCCCAGATAAAAAAATGTCACCCCACATGCTTGGCAAGTGTTCAGCCACAAATGGCATTTGCCATACACCAACTCAATTTTTAAGACTTGTAGATTCATTTATGAAACATACAATTCTCCCTTGAAAATATGGGTTCACCACAGCGAGTCTGTCATGGAAGAGAAGCTTTAATCCAAGGTAACAGGTGTCATTGTGCTTGTTTGTTCGATTGAATTTGAGAAATGTTGTGTCCTGCTCAACAGAAAGGTGACAAAAAACTTGGAAGAGGTGGAGAAAATTCTGCTGGATTCTATATGGAAAAAATAAACAAAATTGGTGAAGTGAAAAGCAGAAAAACTGTTAAAATGTACCAACCAGTGTAAAGCAGCTCCCAAACAAAAGTGAAAGGCGAAGGATAAGATAAAGGCAGAAATTAATTTATTTATACATCATTATTCCAGACATTCAATAATACTTCTTTGGAGAAAGCTTTATTGCCCTAAAGCAGGGGAAGTTAGAATAATTTGAGATTGTTTTTTCCATTCACTACTTGTCATACAACTGCTTTAACAGGGGTGCTGTCCTTAAGAGTTGTGCGTCATGTCAGCGGATATTATTCTCTTCTTCATTTCAAGACCTTTTAAAACTATAATGGGCCAATGGATGAGTTTTTCAAAGTGCTGCTGTTGTGGCAGTTGTGTCCTGCTGCTGATTGGTGTTCAGAATGACTTGGTGAAAGTGGGATTCTTTAAAATTTAAACAAAATCTTTTCATTAATACCAGGTTAAATTAGGATGTGGAAGATGTCTTTTCCCTCAACAGATGACCCTGGCTGTTAGCTCCCAGACACAGGCCTGAGCTTAGACACCTTGAACCATGCATTCACTCCTCTACTCTCATTCTTCATCCACTTAATATGCCAAATCCCTACAACACATCTGCCCTCAGCTTCTGAAAGGGCCTTGAGTCTCTTTTTCCCCCTTAGAACTGGTTTGACATTGGTTTGTTGGGAAGACTTTGTTTCAGAATACATCCAGTCAGCTCTCTCCAGATGGAAAAGCTCCAAGAAAATCCTCTGTGTCTCAGGCCAGGCTCCTTGTCCTCTGCAATGCCCCTCTCTCAAAAAGGCATGGAAAATCCTGCAGCTGGGAATCATATCAGCATCCACTAGAGTGTGAGCAGGACAAGCAGGTGCAAAGGTCTCCATTGGTCCATGATATGTTTGATACTACAACCTAAATTTAAACATTTCTGATTTTATTTGCCAGTTAATTTTAGCACATTCTTTACCATTGCCCCAATGCCATCAAAGATATGGTGTAATGCTGTTTCACACATAAATGCTGGCGTGGTCACCACCTTATTTTTTGTATCCACATGAGCTTCGTAAAAATAAGTTAAGGAAAACACAGCACTTGCAGATGCTGCCTGCAAAATGAGAAAACCTCACAGCTCCACTATCCTATAAAAACTTCCTCCAAATATTTTATACCATCCAACTGTAAAGAATGTGCAACCTATAATCCAAGCTATGACAAGGTATTTTTGCTAGAAATACAAATGCTGCATGAGAAACTTGTGGAAACACCCAGAAACACAAAAAAACCTACAAAATTCACTGATGGTAGTAAAATGTCTCTGAGCACAGTCTGCAGCATTAAACTTCAGGAAAAGAATAAAAATCTCAAAGAGAACTGACCAGCTGTAACCCATGTCAGTTTTATGTGTAAATTCATTCAGCACTTGGTGTATTACCAGGTGCCCAAGGGAGCTGCCTGAGAACAACTTCTAACTCCCAGTGTGTAGTTACACAGCAGTAGTTACACAGCTGTGTACAGAAGAGTTTCTAATCCTGCACTGCACCACTGCTATCTGCTACCCACTGCACGTTCCCATGAAAATCTATGTGGAAAACACAGATTTTACATGTGTTCATTCCTTTAATGACACATTTCTAAACTCTCTCCCAACATGGAAATTACCAGGAAAGGATATGGTTACTTCTTTCACACAGTGTTTTGCTCCCAGCTCTTTGATGGCTCCTGCAGTCCCAGCATAAGGCCACTTGCCCCCTTCCTCTTCTTCGTGGCCCACAGTTACCTCAGCACCAGAGAGCACCTTTGCTGCCAGCACTGGGGAAATGCAGCACAGGCTGCAACAGAAGGAATTGTAAGAGCAATTCTACAACACCACTATTCCAGAACTTGCTCACAACTGACAAAATTCAAATGGACACAGCCTTGAAAATCTGAGCTACATCACAAGGCAACTTCCTCTCAGCATTTCCTCAGCTTCTCCTCTGACAAACACCACCACACACAAATCTTGAAAAACACATTTTAAAAATAGGCTGCAAAACAAAACAGAAGATATTTCTCCAGTTCCAACAACAACTGAACATGTCAACAAGACATAGGTTGTCTCCATGCTCACACTTTCAAACAAATGCCACCCAACTCACATACGTACCCAATAGGTTTCCCTGCTTTGTGGAAGTCTTTCAGGACTCGCTCAACTTCTCTGTTCACCTTGCAATCCTTCCCATCAACAGCAAAGGTAGATCTGTCACAACAAGAAACTTACACAAAGCTCAGCTTAAACCTACAAACAGAGATATTTATCTGTCTGCTATGAAACTGGCTCTGAAGGGTCATACCAAACTTTACAGCGACTAAAAAAAATGGTTACAAACACTCCGTAGATGACTATCAATGCTTCAACCAAAATGTCTCTTTTCTAAGGCTATGGTCTGCCAGAAAGTCCCTTACTTAATAAAAACAACTTAAAATGAGAATCATCTAATCAGCTTTCTAGGATTACTGAGAAGTTGAACAGCAATCTTTTCAAAGAAGAAAAATATGTAAGAAGAAAAGGGAAGTAACATTAATTCTTCCCCAAGCCAAGAAAAAAGCATCTCAATAGCAAGATAATCAGTATTCCACATGGCTAACACTTTTTGTTTCCTTTTTTTTCCTGAGTCAGCAGTTGTTTTGTAATTATAAAGCAACAGGGTATTTTTTGGTAGGCAGAGAGGAAGAAACAGAATAATAACACTACAAGCACCTGAAACTATTTAAGCTTTACCTCCACTTCCCTCAGACCCAAAAAGAAACACCACTAGGGGGAGGAAAAAGGACTTAATCATTATGTAAACTCTTGAACTCTCATCAACATTGTTCAGAGAATTTAAAACAAGACAATGACAAGACTTTGAAAGGAGTTATCCTTATTAATTAGGAGCTACATATGTAGTAAATAAGGCCATTTATGGATTTTATTGTGTGAATCTTAGTTCATAGAATGACAGAATGGTTTGTGCTGGAAGGGACCTTAAAGATCATCTCATTCCAACCCCTCTGCCATAAGCAGGGACAACTCCCTCTAGGCCAGGTTGCTCCATCCAACCTGGCTTTGAACATTGCCAGGCATGAGGCATCCACAGCTTCTCTGGACAACCTGTTCCAGTGCCTCACCATCCTTACAGCAAGCAGCTGCTGCTAAGTATCTCATCCAAACCTATTCTCTTTCAGTCTGAAGCCATTCCCCCTTGTACCGTCACACCAGTCCCTTGTGAAAAGTCTCTTTCCATCTTTTCTGCACGTTTCCTTCAGGTACTGAAAGGCTGCAATTAGATCACCCCAAAGCCTTCTCTTTGTCAGGATGATTATGCATAATTAATTATGAATGTTTAGTTGAGGAATCTGATGCTTAGTTGGCACTCACAAGTTTTTGGCAGCTCCGAATCCACCGGGGAATATCACAGCATCGTGGTCTGCTGTAGTGAGCTTAGCCAGGCTTGCGATTTTACCACGAGCAATTCTGGCAGATTCCACTAAAACATTCCTTGAAGAACCAGAAATAAAGCAATGTGATTAATTAAGCATTTGCACACAGAACAGAGGAAATAAAGTTTTGCAGAGGAAGAGGAGGGTGAGGAGGGGAGGAAGCAAGAGCACTGGTATTTAGTAACTGAAGCTATTGATGGTTCTGAAATGCTACTGCTGGGAAACACGGGCTCTGACAGACTGTATATAATCAAGTCCAGAACACTCATGTAATATCTTCTCTCCAAGAAAACCACCACAGCTGGCATAAAGCTACTAAAGGCAAGGCATTCAGCCAAGTGCTACAAGAGCCATTACAGGCTGAAGAATGCCTAACACATGACAGACTTACCTGGACTCAGCTTCAGCTGGCTGCCCTTTACTGTGATCAATGACATGCATCTGAGGGACATCTGGAGCGTACATCTGAACCTCAGCTCCCCCACGGCTCAGGTGAACCAGTACACTACAAACATGGAGATACAACATGCAGAAAACTTTAAGGGAGAGGCTTTATCTGACCCCTAAACCTGCTACAAATATTCCACCAACTGACTTTGAAAGATGAGGAAAAACATACATCCTACCAAAGCAGGCAACCGGGAACAACAAAAGCTTCCTTTCTTCAAATTCCCAGGTGTTATGGAAGAACCGCACAATTAACATAGCCATTAACATTTAATCTAGGTCTAGGTGACACATCTCTTACTAATCCACAGTCAGAGTTAATTCCAATTAAGCATTAACAATTCTGCTGTTAGATTTAGCCCCAGGAAAGGAAACTCAAGTGGTTCTGAAATTAAGTCTGTATTTGACTCTCTTGAGATTGAATCTGGAACTCTGAATTCCTGTTTCTGAAGAGAAAACAATGAGTCTGAATCTCTCAGACTTACTGTTCTGGCATCACATGCATGGTGCTGCATCTTTGGACAATCTCTGAGTTCTACAAGAATGCAGCCTGAGCTCACAGTTAGGCTGTGAGGAAAGTGTGAGAAAGCTTCATCGTTATCTCTCAGGGTAATTCTGACAGCCAGAGACAGCAAAATTAAATTAAACAAACTGCTGCAATGCAATGGAGACTTTTGTGGAGCCCACAGCCCCAAAAAGCAACTTACGCTGATGCCTCGTGGATTTCTGTGCCATCATAGACACCACAGCCAGACAGGACCTGCAGTGAGAAAATAACAAGAGTATTGCAGGTGACACAAAACTCCTCACAGGATCTTAAACAAGGTAAGATTTAAAAAAATAGTTAACAAACAACAATTTAAAAGCAAGCTCTTACTATGCCAGTGAACACCATGCTTTTAGCACTGGTGTCACCACTTGACACACTGCAAAACTGGCATTTCCTATTTATAGCAACCCATCACAGGGCTCAGAAATAACCACTATTTATTTCCTGGCTGATACATTTATACCACAGTTAATAAACTGACATGTTGCCCTTAGGAATGTTTTTGTTGTGCACACAGTGGGTTGTTCTGAGTGTCATTCATCTTTCTTATGTAGTGTCCACATCCATGTGAAACACATCCTCATCCAGGTGCACATCAATCAGAAGAGGGACAGAAATGCACTCTGAGGTGGCACCTAAAATAAACTATTTTACCTGCTGCTGTATTTTGTATTTTACCTGAGCATCTGCATCAGAGATCAACAGCTAAATCACTTTTAATGCAGTAATACAATTATGCCATATTAGCTATACTTTTAACAATGTTGAAATTATACTTTAAATTTGTTTATACACACCAGAGAATAAAAAGCACAAAGTAGTCAGCGACCCTTGTGTGGGTGGAGAATCTGACAATGTAGAAGGAGAAAAAACTTTTTTTTTAAAAGCCATTGTGAGAATGAAACAAAACCAAAAAAATCCAAAGGTTTATCTAGTTCCTGAAAGTATATAGATGAACTCTTTCTGGGCTTTTTGTTTGGCTCTTTGTTCCGAAAGAAAAAAATCCAGTTAAGAAGTCAATTTCCTTTTCTCTTTTTATTTTTTTTTACTTTAATCTCTTCCTTCCTGGTCTTCCCTCAGTTTTTCTGAAGCTTGAGAGTTTTTAAACACTGACACATGAACAGAAACTCACAATTGAAAAAGTCTTATGTAGTAATGTTAGACTTGAAGGGACTTTCAATACCCAGGTGTCTGCTATAATGGGCAGCACTTCACCAAATATCACCATCACTTCACCAAATGAGCAAGATACGTGAATGTTCTTCTGTCCATGTTAATCCTGTCCTGATATTTAAGAGCTGCCTTTTACTTCGTGACTTTTTGTTTTATCCTTCATTTAATTTAGACTGAATAAACAGACAAGCAACTGTGCTACACTTATGTTCTGTGAGCAACAATTTTAAATTTTTTTTGAAACTCAGTGAAACCAAAATACTGTACTATTATTATTGTAAACTCTTCTGTATATGAACTCTTTTGTTATTTCAGTACCAGCTTGATAAGGTCATTTACCACAGTCAAAAATTCACATCATTAATGTCAAAAATCACATTTCTTTTCCCAGCTCTATTTAAAAAGCTGTGACTTGCTAAAATGACAGCGTTCTGTTGGGTTACTTTTTAGCCATTTGGACCAGCATTCTGCCCCTTCCCAAACCAACTCTGCTCCAAACAGATTTCTTCATGCAGGTAAAGCCTTCTCATTTCTTTATGTTTAATGCTGTCTAGACTATGCAAAGCTCGAGCTTCAAAGACTGTCCACAGAGTTCCAAAGCTGCGTATCCATTTGGGACACCATCTAAAGCTTGTATTTTCCTCTGGCAATCTGTAGCCACCTCCTTGCTTTCTTCTGTGTTTGTAACGTTTCACCCCCTTCCTGCCAAAATGCACAACCCAGTTCCAATATATTCACTGCCAGTACCTCACCCAGTAACACTATAAACTATTTCAAGTTAAATCCTCCTGAGTTCCTCAATACAAAGCAGACATGGAGCTCCTGGAGAGGGTTCAGTGGAGGGCAGGAGGATGAGTGAGGGACTGAGGAATCTGTCTTGCAAGGAAAGGCTAAGGAGCTCTTCAGCATCAAGAAGAGATGACTGAAACTTCATTAATGTGTACAAATATCTAAATGGGGGGTGTCAGAGGATGGACCACTCTCTGCTTGGAGGTGCCCAGCAATGGGACAAGAGGAATGGGCATAAACTAATGCAAAGCTAGTTCCACCTGAACACGAGGAGGAATTTCTTTCACGTGCAGTGACTGAGCACTGGGACAGATCGTCCGATGACGGTAAGGAGTGTCCCTCACGGAAGATATTCCAGAACCGTCTAGATACAACCCTGTGCCGTGTGCTCTGGGCTGGCCCTGCTGGAGAAGGGCCAGCAACTACACAGACGCCAGTTTTTACATGTCTCCCACTCCTGGTCTGGCTTCCTCCAAGTTTCTGAACTGCAAGCAGCCTTTTCTTCTCAAATTCAGCGTCTCTCCACGGTTTCCAGCTGTCGCAGCCACCAGGCGAGGCTTTCCCAGGCCGCCGCCCCACCGAGCCCTCCCCTGCGGAGCGACCCCGGCTGCAGGGCCAAGGGTGGCCGTGGAGAGCCAGAGAGCGGAAAAACAAACAAACGAACGCGTCTCCTCAGCGCTGCCCCGGCCCCCCCGCTCCTCCATTACTCACCACGGCGACGCGGGCGGCGCGGCAGCGCCGAGCGGAGGAGTGGAAGGAAGAGAGGCCGCCGGGCCCTGCTCGCCGCAGCGCGGTGCACAGGGCCGGGCCTCGGGAGGTCAGCATGGCTGAGGGCGGGGGCAGCGGCGGCGGAGGAGCCGGGAAGGGGAGCGGAGGAGCCGGGAAGGGGAGCGGGCGAGGCCCACGGGAACCGGGATGGCCGCGTCCGGAGGCCGCTGCGCCCTTGGCGGCGCCGGCGGCGGCGCCCCCTGGAGGCGGGGAGGGGCCACCTCAGGGCCGGGACCCGCGGCCCTTGTTCCCTTCCCGACCCTCGTTAATCGGGAATGGCAGCGGTGGGAAGGGGACTGAGGGTAAAAAGATAACGGTGCAGAAATTATAGGGGAAAAATGAGCAAGTTGGCAGACGGTACAAAACTGGGAGGAGTTTTTGGGTCCTTGGAGGGCACGCAGGACCTGCAGAGAGACCTTGATGAATCAGACAGATGGGCAATCACCATCTGTTTGAAGTTGAACAAAAGTGCTGGATTCTGCTCCTGGGATGGGACAACCCTGGATGTACAGAGACTGGGGAATGAAAGGCTGAAAAGAAAGGTATTAAACTACCAGAGAGTGTCCAGAGGAGGGCAATGAAGATGGTGAAGGCCTTGAGGAGAAGCCGTGTGAAGAGCACTTCGTCTGTTCAGCCTGGAGGAGACTGAGGGGAGACCTCATTGCAATTACCTTTAATATTTATACCTCTCCTCTATTCCAACAGTCAAAAGTGACCAGAAAACAAATCCAGAAGAGCAGAATATGCTGGGAAAATAAATTCTGAATAATTGGTAATATTTGCAGTATCTACATTAACAAAGCCTTTCAGTGTGTGACTTGAAAGTATTACAAGGACAGACCCAATTCTTTGTATTCAGGTCCCTGCTCTTATTAGCCAGCTCTCTCATCAATTCACAAAAACAGAGGGAATCAAAAGTTTCAGGTTTTAATGTGTTAATAAACAACATTTTAAAAAAGACAAGAAAGGGTTTTCATCAAAAAACGAAAGAATAAAAAACCCCAAAAAAACCCCAACAAACCATGATATTTGTAACAAATTCTTACAGTTTAAGTTACATTATTGAGTTGGTAATGTCCAAACAAATTTTCTCTATAGTATCTCTAGGCTGTCAATCAAACTTCAACACAAGTTGTAAAGCCCTGTAAATTTTCTCCAATAGCTGCTGCTATGGGTCCTCATTTCTCCTCATTATTGAAATCTCATCAGGTTTGGAGGTTACAGAACTAAGAAAACAGTGTTCCACAAATATGTACATATTAAATCCAAGTAAAACAACATTTAAAACAAGTTTAGACCAGTACATTTCCAATTAAGACAATTTTTTTATACTTTTTAAAATTCAGAGTCCAGTGTAGGATAAGCCTGCACTATAAAATTCACAATACTTGATGTGCAAGGCATTTTTAATGAAGAATAAACTTCTTCCAGTTGTACTTCTAATTTCCCTAAGAACACTTTTTGTTTTCTTACTTGAAATCGGGAATTATTAAAAAAAATAAATCAGTTAATCAAGAAATCAATGCTGTCAAGTTTACAGCCAAATGGTACAGGAAACAGGCAAAGTGCCATCCACGGCATATCCTACATTTCCATCACTACCTCCCACGGAACTCCATCACACTGTTAGGAATTGATGCCACTATGAGGGCCACTCATTCTCAGTGAATACCACTGCATAAAATACTGTCTGAGGCTTTCTCCCTCTCACAAGGACTAATTAGGAACTCAAATTATTCTTATGAGCTTCTTGCATAAGATAATCACTGTCAGAATCCAATTCTTCTTCATCTTCTGGTGTCTCCTCAGCCGGACGTTTCATGCCCCGCTGCTGTGAAA
Source organism: Vidua macroura (assembly GCF_024509145.1). Taxonomy (NCBI): domain Eukaryota; kingdom Metazoa; phylum Chordata; class Aves; order Passeriformes; family Viduidae; genus Vidua; species Vidua macroura. The sequence goes on along the minus strand of NC_071572.1, from coordinate 5,914,355 downwards.
TGGCCAAGGCGTATTTGATGTTGTAGATGTTCCACTCACAGCTGTAAAAATAAACAGGAAAACGTTGTTTTCCTCCTAAGATAAAAACAACTCGAAAAGAAGACTGTCTCAAAAGTTTTAACAGCACACTGTCATCCCCCAGCTCACTCCAGGTTTTTGATTTGGACTTTCAAATGTAACAATACATACAGTTTTGAAACATCTTCAAAGTGACGCTGGATGCTCTTCTGAAGGAACTGAATCACAGGGAGCAGCTTCACTGACCTTGGATGGAGAAAACATGCAATTTGCAGTGCAGTTCATGCTGACATAAGGAAATCTAGAACTCTTCTATACTCTCAAGATTCTAACAAGCATACAACTTCAATGCCAACTTTTTAAGATAATCCTAAAGAAACAAAAGCTCTCTGCTTTTGACTCTGCCCACAATGATTACACTCAATTCAGGAAATATATTGTGAGAAATATTTTTTATAATGTCCAACTGCATCTTGAAGAGCTAATTCTGCTTGCTGCAGCAATGACAGTTCCTTTCAGATACTACAAGACTTTCTCAACAAGGGGGAGTTTGTTTTAAATTGTCCTCTTCTACTTTAGCAGGAACAAAAGGAGAGATTTTGTTCCAGTCATTTCAGTAACTAAAACATTAATACCCATGTTGAAGCAAGGGAAGAGTTACACAATGCACTGTTTTTTAAATTGCAGGGCTCCTTCTCAGATTACCTCTCACTTGGCCCATTCAAAATTTGTGAATTTGCCTGGGTTTGTTCCTAGAAGTCTAAAAATTCCACATAAGGGGTGGGCTGAATATAATTCACAGACCAGGCTTGTGTAGTTCTGAAGTACTCTGTAGGAAGGCAGAGTACTACCAGCTATAATAACAAGCTAAGTCTGTAAAAATGCAATCAATACCTGCACATCATCTTTCAGTTACATTTAAGATTCATAATTGTTTAAAAACACAATTGCCAAAATCTTACTATCACTCTTGAAATCATTATGCAGTTATTGCCTAAGCAACTCAAGCAAGTTTTACCTGTTGTATTTGAAAAATGTTTCTGTAATGTATCTTCACAAATCCAGTAACATATTCCAATTCTGTCACACACACTTTTTAGAATCTTTTTAGACCTTTAAGATCAAGTCCAAACTGTAACTTTTATCATACAGAAGTTGTAAAACTGAAGTGTTCTAATTGTAGTGCATACATTATCTAGAATGTCAGTATATGTTAAATAAAAGCCTTAAACTAACAGGTTTCTAATTTTACTATCCTTGTAATCATTTTGACTTTCACGAGATCTCACCTTGTTTTCAGCTTCTGTCCATGCAGCATAAGCAACTTCTGAGCCCAAATAAGATAGAACTCCAAGTGACAAGAGGTCTCAAATGCAGAGGCCAGGAACTCCAGTAACTTCTCCACATACAGGTCTGGCAGTGATGAGCAGACAACATCAACTGTGCAAAAAGGAAAAAAAGCCCATGAACATTCAATAGAGTTGAGTTACTATGAAAGAGACCACAGGAAAGCATAGGGGGAAGGAGAAGAAAGCAGCATTTTGGCAAGTGGTGGATATTTACTGCTGTATTTCAGGGTACAGTACCACAATCTGTCAGGGGACAAAGGCTCCTCCTTTGAACCTTCCAAACACTACTGTATTTAAAAGCAAGAAATTAACTCCTCCCTCTCCAAATTCTTCCTCCTAGCAGAATACTCTCTCCAGCAGCTTTCCTTCAGAATTTTTACTTCCACCCTTTTCTCTTCTTTTCTGTTGCTGCTCCTGACTTCATCCAAATTTCTGTATTCAGTGGAACTAGTTATGCACAACAATCAGAGGCAGTGATACTTGAAAAGACAGCAAAGTCACCTGCCCACACACAAAGTGTCTGAATGATGTTAGCAACAGCACAGCACAAAGAAACACTATTCAGAAGCATCCAAAATAATCTCATATATAACTAAATGACCTCATTAGATATAATCCATTCTCAAAAACATCTTTTGCTTAAGAAACAGGCACATAATCATTCTGTTAAGAGGGGATTACAACAGCCTCTCCTCAGTTGTACTCTGGCCTTCCAGTAATTTTCTAAGCTCTCCACCAGGTGTTCTGGAGTATCAATGTCTTTTCTTGTGCTGTCAGTCCCAGAACCAGCACAGTACTCGTGATGTGGTGCCACAAGTGCTCAACAGACAAGATTCATCACATTCCTCAAACTGCTGATTACATCCTTGCTACTGGTTAATGGTCTTCATCACACAGACACAGTGCTAACTCAGGTTAAACCTGATGTGCCCCTCCAACATCAGCTGCTTCCAAGAAATGACATCCAAAAACTCTGCCTGCACCTTCTCAGCATCAAATTCCATGCTGAGAAGTCACTAAATAAGCACGAAGTAGATGGGCAAAATTTAAACATAAATTAACACAAAAAAGTCTGCCTTTACATCTCAACTTATCTGGGCTCACACATGTCTGTTTACAGTTAGCTCAGCCCAGTTTCATGGCAGATCCACTCACCTTCACTGCTAGGGACAGCCTCTATCACCTCCTGAATTAATTTCTTTTCATTCAGCTTGAAGGCCATGACAATAGCAGTAGTGTATTCCTTCTGCCTCAGTGTTTTGTGGATATTGCTGGGTGTGACATCAATATCCAGCTCAAAAGGATCAAAAATTAGTCCAGAGTCCAGGGAATAGAGCAGGAGACCCTCTGTGGTGGTGGCTGCCCAGCTTCGTCCTGGAAGTGAAATAACAATATTTAACAACAAAGAGGGGTGTTCTAGAATGGAAAGGGAAGAGTAATGATAATCCTCCAGTACTCTATTCTTTCACATGTTTTATATGGAATAATAATAATAAAAAATCATAAATTAACTGTTGATACTAACCTGTAGGACAGAATCGCACACAAGTCACTCTTATTTCTGGTTTAAAGTGTCGATAGCTCATGTCACCTAAAAGAGAAATTTGGAAGTGATTTAACAGATTCACCACAAGTTCAGAGTCTAGTAATCAACCCTGGCTATGGTTACTATTACCATTAAATAACGTGCAGCATGGTAAAACCTGGCAAAATTAAAGACTAGGTAAGGAAGGCACAGTCCACGTCCAAGAGATCCTACAGCTTAAGTGGCGAGACCAAATTTTGTAATCCTGATGTTAAAACTGAGTTAAACAAGTCAAACCCTTCTTATCTGTGTCAAAGGTTCTGATGCACATAAAAGTAGAAACAAGAGAGCAAAGCCAAAGCCATACCTCTTTTTACTCCAGGAAGAGGGATGGCAACACCTTCGTCACCTCCACCGCCTTCATCAATCAGAGCCATGCTGCCAAATTCAGTCATTTTTCTCCGATCTAAGTACTCCTGGAAAAACATGCAAGTTCCATTCACTGCACTGAATCTCTTCTCAAACAGCAGTACTCAGTTTAGACTGTGGTTTCACATTATTATAACTGTGTTCTACTCTAGAGATGAACTGTTTGCTTCCTCAGCTGCAGCCCTGCTCTTTCTGCCCTGCGGGTTCCATAACTGCACTGTGCTAATGCAAGGACTGTGTGGCCAGAACACTGCAAATGAGATTTTAGGGACTTCACAATGTAAGTGAGATTTTATGGACCTCCCTGGTCCCCTTTTCTAAATACCCATCCCCTCCAGGATTCTGTTTCAGCTTGTTCACTTTCTTTCAAGCCAGATGTTGAGCTGCACCAGCTCATGAACTGCTGCTGACAAAGAAGGATAATTGGAACCACAGCCTGACATGAATAGTAATCATTCTTCCTGCTAAGGGGATGGTGAAAAGGGTTACTGGAATTTTTTTCCTTCTGATGTTTTTTCATCATTCACTTTACTTCTGAAGGAATTTAATTTGGCATTTGGCAATATACAGAAACAGAGTTTATAAAGGTCAGTGATGTTGTTCTGTGTCCACAGAAAAAATCCTTCATTTCTTTGCTAACACAAACTGACACCCGGGGAGTTAGCTTAGTACAAAAGGTTGGTAATTTAAATTTTCACTTCCATTTTAAGTCTAGTGCCAACTAACTTAGTATGCTTGAGAGTTCTGCCCATTCAACACAAGCACACTACAAATCTGGAATTAATTCTGTTCCAAGAGGAATATTTCCTTCCCCCTCTCCTGCACAAAAATAAACCCATTCTTTAAGAAACATTCATTAATCACTCTTAATGAGAAGTTATATCAAAAGAAAGTCTTGTGGGGGTGAGGAAATCAAAAAAAAGACTCCTGTGCTCACATACCTCCATTGCATCTAAAGAATGGTTGCACGAAATTTCGAATTTTTTCATAAGAATCTGTTCCTTGACATTATATATACAGACAAATTTTGACAATCCACCTGCCAGAATAGATTGACCATCTGCTGAATAGCACAGAGTTGTAAAAGATCTGGTAAAGAAAAAGAGAAAGCAGTTTAATTTCATGCTACATCTGAGCTAAAAGACACGAGTACAATGTGAAGACTCAGAAAATAACTACTCCATGGGAAAAGTGTATCATTCACATGGTATGTACTTCACACACACATTTACTACAAAGCATTTGGTGATTTACTATGAATCACAGACAATTTAGAACTTCAACAACTTTTTGAAACATACTTCTGAATCTGAATCACAGCTCAGTCAATGAGCTCTCAACTACATAATTCATGGGACTAAAAAACAGTCAGAAGAGCTACAGAAAAACCAATGCCATGGCATGTTTGAAAGACATGGTTGAGAGCTCACCAGCAAAAAATACTGCTATTTTTCCAAAAAGTTATTGTTTCTTTTATTTGTTTTGACTGGAAGCAATATGAAAAAAAAAGGGGGGGGGGGAAGAGAAGAATAAAGTATTTCTCTGATATGATTACAGAGAGCACACAAATTCAACTTGATTTTAAACATTAATTCACATGCATAGCAACAGGTATTAAACCCCATACTTTAACTACCTTCTTTAAAAATGTAATAGTTTCTACACACTAATGGTTGTATACTAGTATTTCTGTAGGAAGACCTCCACTAAAAAACTAACCCATAGCAAATTAACACCTTGGCCTGAGAAGCTTAATATTATGTTGGCAACCCAAGTTCCTAAATGATGAGAAAGAACACGTGCTCAGAATGATGCTGACCAGTGAGAACACAGGCAACTACAAAAGGGAAGCATCTAGATGTCAGGCAGGCTTTTAAAATCCAGCATCAGAACCAGAAATATCTGAACAGCAGATGCACTCTGCAATGTAGAAAACAAATTGAAAAACAACTCAAAAGTAACCCAGCGTAGCACCCTCTTGTCACTGCAGCCCCCTGGACGTACTTGCCCTTGGCTGCCTGCTTGGCAGTTATTTTATCCAGCTCCTTCCTCCCCATCTGGAGATCGTGCCTGCCCTCAATGGAGCCAGTCTGCACTGCATTTTCATGATCCCAAAATGTTATCTGGCCATTCAAAGCAGCAACTGCAAGCTCCTTGCCATCAGGACGGAAGGCAACAATAAGAACTGTAAAGAATTTAATAACAGTTAAACATGCAGTCAGATGCTTTTCTAAGAAAATACCTTTAATTTTTCTAGGATCTTATCTCAGCTATTAGAAAAAGTTTAAGAGTAAAAAGTATAATTGTATTTTTTCCTGTGGACAACATACAAATGTTTAGCTAATTATAAAGCTGAGCTAGAATTAAATTAAAGTATTTATTGTACTGTTAACCAAGCACAAGAGTGAAGTATCTGAACTTCTGACTTCCATTTCCATGAATGAATCTGTATTTAACATGTTCTGTTGTTAACATATTTTACACAGTATTTTTATATTTGATAAAAGATGAGAAATGAAACAAAAATTACCATCTGAGTTTATTATTAATGTCTCCTTAGTTCTCCAGCTGTCTAACATATCCCATAATTTTACAGTTTTATCCCAAGAGGCACTGGCTAGAACACACTTCATTGGATTAAAGGACAAGCTGCTGATGGGACCCTCGTGACCTGCTAAGACCTAAAAAGAGAAGAAAAAATAACCTGAAATTAGGTGAAGAAGCTGAAATCTGTGTAGTCTGCATTCAGTAAACTCCAGATACAGCCAATAAACCATGCCTGACTCGTCCTCACACATTTGAGGTCACTTTTGGACAGAGGGCATGATACACACCAGTGATGCTCAACTTCTTATTTTCACAAGTTTTAAAAAAATTCCCTGAAGTGCTACCACTATACAGGCACCTACAACCACTCCTATGCACACACTTTAGGAATGCAGTGTGCCATTTTCCTCCCTCCTTTCAAAATCAGACCAATTGTGAAAAAAAAAGTCATTGCTCTGAGAATTAGTATCTCCTGCAGCTGGTAACACTTCAGAATAAAAACAAAAATAAAAAACTGAGAGTAAGAGTAACAGAGATTTTAATTTCATGGAGTTCCTGCTCCTCAAGAAAAAAAAATCAAGGCAAGAAACTAAACTCAAAACTCTGGAGATCCAGTCAATATATCCTGAGTTACTGAAGTGAACTGTATTCCATGGCTGTGCCAAATTAAATACGTGAATCACTGAGCTCTTCTACTTGTACAAGATGTACAGGAATGCTTAAGAATTGAAAAAATAATTGAAAAATCATGTCCCTGCTCTGCTCCAGCAAAACCCTTCATGAAATCTGTATCAGTTTTAATACAACAACTACAATTTCTTCATTACCTGCAGAAAATACATAGAAAAGAACATCTCTGAACAAGGGAAAGATTCTCATGCCCATGTGTTAGCTCAGCAATACTGGTGCTACTTCATCACTAGGAAGAGCTCATTACTCAAAAACTTAAAAAACTATTTCCCACACAAATTCAGGGTGAGCTCCATGCAATAAATAAAAAAAAAAAAAGGCTGAGAGCAACATAGTGTAGCTCCAGTTTTTGAATATAAATATACAAAACACTTCATGTTGTATTGAAACCCCCCTGACTAATCCCAAAGTTGCTGAGTAGCACCACACTCCACACAGTGCTAAATTTAAGCCCTCCCAACACTCTGGGTGCTTACATCCAGCAGCCTCCCACTCTGCATTGACCAGATGAATATTTCAAAGGAATCCTGGGAACCAGCTGCCACAATCTCACCGCTGGAGTCCACAGCTAAACAGGAGAACTGACTTGGTCGTGGAGACGTAAAGGTACGGAAATTCCGGTACCTATTGAAGAGGTGAAAAGAAATTATGAGAACATTTTATGTAGATTTAAATGTGTGTTTAACAAGTTTATTTACAAAAGGAGTTCATTTGTTTTGCAAAGACTTCTAAGCTATGTACAGAAAAAAAAATATTGTTTTTATAAAATTAGATGTGATGCCTCAGCATGATTGCAAGATCCAAAAGAAGTATGAAGAACTCTGCAGAAATAGGAGACAGAAATACTCTGAGGAGCTTTCTTCTATTAAATAGCATGTGCCAGTTTTTTGGAAACATGGGCTGTTTACACACCCAGTTCTGTGCACAGCTGTATTATATTATGGAAAGTGTTGTTAGGCAAGTGCCTTCTCCCCATTTGAGTAAAGCCAGACAATGATTTTCCTGGATTTCCAGTTTCTTTGAGGAAAGTTCTTCCAGAATTTTCTTCACAGAAACTGGAAGGAGTAAGAGAATTCCTAATTACTATCTAAATTTAAATCAAAGGCTGAACCAAAAACCAGTAAGGCAGTGCTGCTCACCTTTATGAGACTTCAAACAAGCAATCAGCAATTTGCTGCATTTTGGGGGGAGTGTGAAAGCTGAGGACTAAATGAGACACGAAAGCTTTCAGGCAAAGAGCTACCTGTGCAGATCAAAGGCACGCACTGTTCCATCGAGGGAAGCACTCAGAATAACATAACCAGTGGAAGTGAAAGTTACAGCAGTTACACCACTGTTGTGTTCTGTAAAGGTGACAAAACAAAAGCTGCTTGAAGTGTTCCACACTTTCACCTGCAGGACAGATAAGAAAAGACTTCTCAGAATCTTCATCATCAGTAAAGAGAGAAAATAAGGGTAAGGCAGCAGCAGGGTAAAGAAAACCTAATTCTAGAACTCTGCAACAGCATAAAAGTCTTTCAGTAATAGCAGTCAAGAGGCCACAGCTTCTCATTAAACCTCTTAAAGACATATTTGCAACATAAAAATCTAACTGGAGATAGACACAAAGTTGAAACAAAGTTAATAAAGGAAAGTAACACTCGGTGAGCATCTTGAGCTTCCAAGCTCATACTGTCAAATAAGACTGGTGTCAAAATCAAAACAAACTCTAAAGCCATTAGAGAAGGCACAATTGAGATAATATTCCAGTTGGGTTTTTTTGTTTGGTTTTTTTTTTTTTTTACTGAACAAAAATGTTATGCATTTAGTTTTCTGCAGTTTGAGACTTCTCAGTTTTGGCCAATTTTCATCCTGAATGGCAGAAAGTGACATACCTTTTTCTGACATTTAAAAGTTTTGATAGGACATCAGCTACTACTGTTGTCCAATTTATGTGTCAAGACATTGTGCCAAAACACCTTTTAAAATAAAAGTACCTGTACACACAGCCTATAATTTCAATGCAAGTCATCCATGAGAAGTTAATTTATTTTTTAAATAACAAGCTTCTGGAATGGCACACTTAAACAAAAAAAAATGCACTTGCATAAATCATTACAAATTAATTTCATATCAAAAAACAATTATTAAAAGGGCAAGAAATTGGGTGGCTGAAGTTCATTCATCCCAAGATATCATGGGACCATAAATAAATTAACATTGATGAATTAGTTACTTTTGCATTTATGGTGACTGGACCTGTAAAAATTAAAAAATCACCTCCTAGAAAGCCTAAGTGATGCAATTTGCAACCACAGGTAGTAACAAAGCAAACTATATATACTCTAGAGAGAAAAGTCAAAACATTTAAGGAAAGAGAGGATAAAAATTTATGACTTTATAATAAGAAAAATATGTACCAACTCCAGTAACAGAGTTTTCTACATAAAATGGAAAGTCAAGCTGCTTAGTACATTATTAAAAGTTCACATTCCAGCAATACTGCCTCACTTACTTTGCCATCCTCCCCTCCAGTTACTATGTACTGTCCATCTGGAGAATATGCCAAGGAAACCATGCTGTTGAAATGGCCCTGCTGCTTCAGCACGTAGGACTCGCTCTGCCATTCCCACACCAGGAGCTGACCCAGACCTGTGAGCACAGCAGGATTAACCACAGCCATCAACACAATGACCCTGCAAATGCAAGCCACAAAACACACAGTGGCAAGCAATGTCAAAAAAACCACAAAGGTTGATGCAGACAAGTTGAATTCTGCATCTTCCAGTCCCAGTAAGAATTTTTTCCTTTTATAACTTTGAGACAATTTCCCCAAAAATTTCCTCCACGAGCTGTTACTTGAAATAATGTTTTTAATACCACAACAGCAATGCTATCAACCCATTGATAAATGAGCTGGAAAGAAAAGCAGGGCTGCATATAAGAGTAAAATTCTGGGTTTCATGCAAACCATTATGGATAGGGTGGGAATGCTGGTAATATCCAGGCAGGTTTCTAAAATACCATGGGTAACACGTGGCAAAGTGAGAGAGAACAGCCCAGAATGGAAGCAGAAATTAACTACAGGGGATCTGGGGTCTCCCTAACTCTGTTAAGAACTTTCCTATATAAAATATGTATTTTTTCCCATATCAGCAAAATACTTTCCTGAATCATCAGAATTCTGTGAGAGATTAACCAGTGAGTGATATTTTCTTTACTATAACTAGACACCACAGATATAAGACTATCAATTATTTAACATCTGGAGTCAAAACTAGCAAGGGGAATTTGGGCCTCATGTCTACCACATTCCTTATTTTTCCCATGAATACACACCAAAAAAACCTGACAAACCTGAACATCCAAAGGCAATCCAGTCACCAGTGCAGTTGATAGAAATAGAAGCTATCCTTTGGTCTGAAATGCTGAAGAGAATTAACCAATAAACAAACTTGTGTGTTAAAACTTCAAGTCTAATATTTATTAATGCTGTTCAAGCAAGTTGTTTGATTGTTTTACTGAACTTCTGTGCCATTGTAACATCAAAAACCACAAAGTTCATTCCTTTGTTCCACTCCCAAACCATCAAACGTTCCTTATTCAGAATGAAGGCTGAGTATCTGCATCCCAAAGATTCAACAGAGTAAAACTCCTCAAGTTTAAGAAAATAAAACAGGGTTTTATTTTGGAAGCTGTTTAGCTGGCATCCTACAGTTATGGAAAAGAATATGATTTGATTTCTCAACTTAGACACAATTTACACATAATTTTACATATGCAGAACTTTCTAGCTAATATTTTCTATACAGAAACTGAAAATATTAAAATGGACAGAGTTAAAGAAGTCTAGCCAACAACCAGAAACTCCTGAGTAGTTTCCTTATTCAGACCTCATTTTTCCAGAATAAGGAGAGGAATTATATTGTATTTATTACATAAATTTATGGTTCTGCCTTTCTAGAAATTACAGTATTAAATAGACAGTCATGTTTTAAGATTTTTGTGCTCTTTTTATTTATTCATCACTGCTTAACATGATGGGTTCTCATTCAAACAAACACAAAACCCCCACAAAAAAAACCTATTCCGTTCTCCCACAAAAACCAAACCAAATATAGAGACAACCCCATAGCTCACCTCAAGGAGTGGATCAGATTGAAATCTGGAAGCTCATGGAGGTGAAAGACTCCAGAGGCAAAACCAGTGACCAAAAGGTGTGTCTTCTTGTGATAGGCTGCAGCTGTCAGGTTATTAAAATCTCCCTCTTTATTGAAAAAATACCTGGCATCCAAGAAACAAGAAAAAAGGTGAATGTTGAAAAACAGGGTGTTGTTAGAGCTGCATCTCCAAGCAGCTCACCAAAGAGGCTGATGAGCCACCTTTATGTCATCTCCTGAAGTCAACCAACCTCTTCTGCAAGAAACCAAAGCCTCAAGACTTAGAGAGAGTACTGTAGTAAAGATCCCATTTACAATTTCTGAGTTACAAACAACAGCACACCACCAGCCAGTATTTCTTATATTGTTAAAATTACACTTGTTATTCTGAAAGGTAGTGAAGGTAGTGTCCATCCTATAATCCAAGGTAAGACACACAGGAGTTCTACCAGAACTACTTAAAATGGGATCTGCAGTAAATTTCTAAATCCTGAACAGTTTTATACTGCTTTGAATAAGTTATAACAGATTAAAAAAAAAAAAAAAAATAACAAAACAATACAATAAATCCCCATTGCAACTTGGATTTTTGATAACTGAAAACCACTTACTTCGCAACACGTGAATATTTAACTTTATTTCTAGTCTCTTGTTCACTTGGATCAGCTTTCCCATGAATTTCTTCACCCTTTGGCTCTTCAAGCAGCTCTTCATCATCTTCTGCTGCCTTCTTTTCCTTTACTGCCTCTTTAGGGGGCATGGGCTTCAAACCATCCAGCTCAGTGTCACACTGCCACACACACAGAGCTGCATCCTGGCTAATTGTGTACAGCTAGAATACAAACACACAAATTATATTGCCCAATACCTATTCTCTGTGCTCTCATAAAATATGAATATGGACTTGCAGAAGGGTTTGCAAGTGTGCATTCTATTCTCAGGACAAAATCCAAGGTGCTTTGAACTGGGAGTTTTACTTGTCCTGAGAACTGGTGAATTATTTGCCTGCCCTCAGAAAAATTCTGCAAGGATCAAAGGCAATTTCATTACCATTAGTCAGCATTACAGCTAATCTAAATTATTTTTTCGTATTTAAAACTATAATGTTTTGGGGGAGCAAATTTAAATACATAATTATGACAGAGCAATCAAGAGACACTTCTGTATTTTCTAAATTCTGAGATATTGTCAAAATAGTCACCTACAAATAAGGTTCTGTTTCCACTATTTTAATACTAAAATTCAAGTGTGTTGTGTGATTATACATACATCTAGGCTGTTCTCTTCAAAAAAGCAGGCTACTATGACATCCTTATGGCCTCCAAGAGAGTAGTAGATCAAGTTTGCCCATCGTTCTGCTCCAAACACCCACGTAGACATGTCCTTGCTCCCCACTGCAAAGCATCTGCAAAAGGAAAATAGAAAAGAAAATCAGAACACTGGACTGTGAAACTCTACCCTGGGTGGAGAATGTTCTGAGCTCAAATCCACCAGCCACCACTTTAATTTTACAGACACGTGTTATAAACTGTGGTTGGTGACTGGAGCAGAGGTAGAAGAGGTTAAAACACATTCAAAAGGTCAACCCTGCTCACATTCCTAAGATATGTTCCGTTTATGAATTACTATGCATTTACAAGTAAGAATCCACTGTTGATTCCCAATATGTGCATTTTTTTTTTACTTTCTGGTCTGTCTAATTAGTTTTTTTAATTAAAGACAGAATTTTTAAAGCTAGTACAGTACTTCAGAGGAAAGAAAATGGGACTGCAAGGTGCATTTAAGTATCAACGTGTGCAGGTAAACAGTGCTTCAATTTAACAACTCACTTGGAATCATCAGTCCAGTCAATACAAGTTGTTTCATCATATGGGCCATAGTAGGTTTTGTCCAGAACAAATGCATTAAATTCTCTTTTCTTCCCAGGAGCATGGTACAGGTAAGCAAGATTGTCTTTTGTAACCACAAATTTCCTGGCATAAGGGAGGGAAAAAGACATAATTGCAGACAAAGCTGATAAAGCAAACAACTGTTTAGACTGCAATACAATGAAACAATACAATAATAAAGAGGTTCCTGCACTACTGAAACAATAAAAATGGATTGCTTTTGAATGAAAAACAAAGTATTTGCAGATTGATATTATCCCCCAACTTAAGCATTATAAAAGAGAAAACCATCAGGAAGAATCATGGAGGTTGAATAATGAAATTCTTATTCTCAAAACCTCGAAACAGAAGGAAAAGTTCAAACACTCAAACTAGGATATTCTACTTCCAAGGCTTTGCTTTCCTTCTTTTCTTCCCCTCTCAGTTTTACAAAGTGACCCTCATCAGCTCAAAATCTCCCCTCACTCGTGAATAGGGAACATTCCCAGATTGGTTAGGATGTCTTCATAATCACAACTAGTTTATGGGGCAGTTTCTGCTGGTTTGTTCTGAAGCATGCACTCTCTACTTACTTGCCATCAGGGGAAAAGCTGACACTGTGAACTGGCTTGTGAAAATAAAACTGATGTATCACACATTTCCCAATCAAACTCACAAGCAAGGCCGCTCCCTCTGTAAGGGCAGAAAAAAAAGGATCACGAGAGTAACTGCCTTCCCAAAGAAATCATAACCCTAGCAAACCTTCTTTTCTTAAAGAGTAGTGGGGGAAACTTTTCAAGACAATGTGCTTAATATTATTTAAAAAGAAAAAATACAGTCCAAATTATGAGACACTATCCAAATTCTGTTTACAAGTTATTTTTAGAGTTCTGTAAATAAAGATACCTTCCCCAAAAATTCTAACGTAATTTGTAAAGCAGATCACTTCTAATTTTGTGCTAAGGTTGAACACCTAGCAATACATATTTCCTTCTGTCAAAGCTGCGTTTTTACTGAATTCTTTTACAAAACAGATATCTCTTTGTGCAGGTACCTTCATCAATTAGAATGGCAAGGCTTCCATCTGGAGAGAGCCCCACGCACACAATATTGAGCCGTGTAGCCAACGGCAACGTCTCACACTTGTTACTGCAACAAAAACACAGAACAGTAAAATGGGAACAGGGATTTAGGAGGAACTTCTTCAGCATCAATGAAATATGGCTTGATACCTTTGTTAAGACTACAGACAAAATTTAATGTAAAAGCCCCACAACTTTGTTTAGCTGTCACGACCCCATGAACACCAGCTAGGTGGGCTGTTCTGTGCAGGGCCAGGAGCTGACTCGATGATCCTTCCAGTGCAGCACGGTCTGTAATTCTACAGAAGGCTCCAGACTGGAACGCAGGCACAGCGAGCATGGATCACAACTCTGGCACACAGGAAAGGCTGACGATGCTCTTATTTTTGTTATATACAAGACAGAAGCACACAAAGAAACCATACAACTAAATCAAACACAAATATATTTCTTCCTTTTTTTTTTTTTTTTTTCCCTCTGAAATACATCTTTACATAATTCCTCTGCTATTCTCCTCATGGGTGTACCTGCATAACACCGTGACAGGTACTCCACCAGGCAGGCTTCTACCTTTTAATGTTAAAGCAGACGCTTTCCAGAATATTTTGGCAGGCCGAGCATCCCAGAGAGCCCCATGGGTCGGGCTCCACAACCTCCTCAGAGCTTTATTCCCCCCAAAACCCCCGCTCTGGCAGCTCCAGGCCCTTCCCCGCCCCTCTCTCACTTCTTGAGGTCGAAGAGGGAGATCCTGTTGCCGACGGGGCTGAGCAGGGAGTTGCCATCGCGGGTGAAGCTGAGGTTGCCGCGGCGGTACACGGTGCCCAGCAGGCCGGAGAACTGCGGGGGCAGGAAAGGGCAGGGTTAGAGGGGCTGGGGAGATGGGGATCGGGGGAGATGACGGGGAGATGACGCTGGGGATCGTGCCGGGGATCGGGGGCCGCGCTCACCCGGTACGCGAAGCGCATGGCGGCCACACGTGGGGAGCGCGGCCGCGGAACTGCGGCGCTGAGGGGCGGGCGCTGGGCCGCGATCCACACATGCGCCGGGGAAAGGGGCAGGAACGCGGGGAAGGGAGGAAGGGAGGGAGGGGAAGGGGGAGGGACGGCTGTCACAGGCTGGTACTGGCCGCAGCTCCCGGGCTGTGGCACCGCTCTCTGTCCCCGTCCTCAACCACGGGCCCGCCGCCACCGCCGGCCGCTCCCGGCTCCTCCAACGCCCGCCACGAGCCAGGGGAGCTCTGGTTCTTTTTAGTAAATATATTACGGTATTAATACTTTCTGGTAAGTGCCTCGGAGTGAATGTGAGAGCTGTTTAATCTGGAGAAGAGAGGGCTGAGAGATCTCATGAATCCATATAAATATATCCCAGGCGGGTGTCAGAGGATGGTGCCAGACTCTTTTCAGTGGTGGCCAGCATCAGAATGAGGAGCAGTGGCCGTAAAATAAAACACAAGGAGTTTCAACTCAACATGAGGAAGAATTTCTTTATGTTGACGGTGGCAGAGCTCTGGAACAGCTGCCCAGGGAGGGTGTGGAGTCTCCCTCTCTGGAGACATTCCAGACCCACCTGGATGTGCTCTGTGTCACTGCTCTGGGTGACCCTGCCTTGGCAGGGGGCTGGACTGGGTGATCTCCAGAGGTCACTCCAACCCTGACTGTTCTGTGATTCTGTAATAAGAGTGGAACAACGCTGAATGCCCAGTGCATAGATGTGAGAGGTTTCTTTTAAAGCAGTTTTATTGCAGTGGAAAGGATGTTGGTGGTTAGTTTAATTCTTTACAATGAAAGTGTAAAAGTATCGCGAAAAAAATAAGAAAGAAAGAAAGGGAAGGAGCGGGTAAGAGCAGATAGCGGAAACATAACAACACCCACGAATCTAGTGATGAGACTTGAGTGTTGTCATTTCAATGTCCCTTGGTCAGAGAGATGGTCACAGTCTCAATCCTTTGGGGATGGGGGCCCACAGAACAAAAATTTCCTTGTGTTATGTACATTCAGATTAGCATTGGAACACCCAGATCCCTCCCCAGGAAGGGAATTCTTCATGTCTGATACAAGACTGGGGCACACACCACCTGCTGAAGGTGTCACGGGCTGCTTTGGGGTCCTTGGTGGTCCTAATCCCCCTCTCTTGGTCTTGCCTGCTCCATGACCCCACTTCTGCACCTGCACTGGGGGTTGTGTGGCCACCATGGACATGAACAGCAAAACTGGCACCAGAAAGATGCTGCCCTCCCTTTTGAATGGCTATTGGTGTTTGAGGCTTAGCAATCCATTAAATCCTTACTGTCCATGCTCCTTCAGCTGGGTCCTTGGATAATCACTCACAGGTGTTAGTGTTGCAAAATGTGGGTGGAATATATCAAAATTAACTTAAGTCAGGATGTTCTTTGGTGATTGATCTTTGTATACTTCTAAGCCTAATCAGCAAGGAAGGAGAATTAATCAGTGGTACAGAGAGCAGCATCCCTTAGTTATGGATATCCTGGAACTAACAAGCTTTAAGGATGAAGTAAATCGAGATATGAATGTATGTCTTACATATATTGCTAACTTGGCAAAAGAGGTCCAGATATCCTATAACTTATTTTATAATAATACATAATTGTTATTAATAATAATATAACTATTATTATTATTATTATTATTATTATTATTATTATTATTATTATTATTATTATTCTAAAAGTCAGGCCTACAGGGCAAAAAGAGCCTGCCCAGGTGAAGACCCTTCCCTGGAAGATGCACAGAAATCAGCTGGGATTACACAATTTGTGTGAAAATTATTAACCATTCATAATAGAAGGGCTGCACCTGGGAGGTTGCCAACACTGAATTTCTGTGTATAAATAACAGCAGGAAAAGTCTGAAGGGGTGTGCTGGATTTGTGGAATACTGTGGAGACTCCAGGAATACTGTGGAGGCTCCAGAGGCTGCAACTCTGAAATAAATAAATAATCAATGTCTCCCTCAAGTGTGTAATGGCACACCAGGTAACAAATCTGATTTTTGCAGACAAAAGCAGCTGTGGTTAAAGCAGATGAAACAATCACTCCTCCAAACCAAACAGAACTCACAGCAGCAGAGAAACTGATTTCTTTTTAAAACATGTATATTTAGAACTGTAACGCTTACAATTTCATTAAACAATCTTAGTACAATGTGTTTAATCTAACAGTATATTACAGAACAATGTGAAAAATGATTTAATAGCAAACCATGAAAATGGAATTAATAATACCTGCAGTGTCAAAGTCACTAACTTTTTACCTTTTCCAGTCAAAGAATCCCAGCAGTCATTTGCACTAAATGATGCTTTGGGTTTTATCCAGAATAAAATGGTATGATTTCCACAGAGAAAGGGCATTCCTTCACAGAAAGAAGATGCATAATAAGAACATTTTCAGCTAGCAGGTCTACTTTATACATCTAATTAGAATTTTTAAATAAAAAATAAAGTAAAATGTTTAGACCAGTGCAGGGTGCCTATTCATTTTTTAACTTATTTGTGGTTCTTTTTGGAAAGAGGGTTTGTTTTTTATTTCCCCTTTGTAATTTAGCAGAAGAAAAGAAAATAATAACAATGAGTTTGTCTAATGAGCAG
Source organism: Vidua macroura (assembly GCF_024509145.1). NCBI lineage: Eukaryota > Metazoa > Chordata > Aves > Passeriformes > Viduidae > Vidua > Vidua macroura. The sequence continues at coordinate 5,897,105 of NC_071572.1, read as the reverse complement.
CTCCTCACTTAAGTTTTACTGACAAGTATTTGACATGGGACTGTTTCCTCTGTGGAGTCTGTTGACAACGCACCATTATAGATCTGCAAGTAGAAAAGGTCATTCTCACATTAAATGCACAAGTTTCAATATCAGAAGCAGGACATCAGAAGAAGTTGTAATTTTTCCAGTCACAGGTGAATTTGCAACATTCACAAAAATTACACTTTTTTTTTTTTACATTTTTTGTATTTACATTTCAGATATAAATAATGAAATTCTTTAAGTTACATGTTTTAACTTTGCTTCACGATTATTCTACATCTGCAAGCTTTCCTGTATCAAACCAACCTCCTTCTTTCATCATGAATGCACAAGTCTGGCCTCTAATCAGTAATAATTACACTAAGCCTTTATGATGAAAGGTTGACTGTTCAAGTATCACATCATACTGAAATTTTTGCCCCAACTTAAAAATTGGGGCAGCAAACCAAGCCACTTGGAAATAGTAATAAAAGAAATTAATCTGGGAACTCAATAAGCCAAATAATTTATAATTAAATTCTATCAATATCTTTCTTTGGTAAGAAATATGCAAGAGGATAACCCAAAGCCCACCCTAAAAAAAAAAAAAAAAATCATATAATATGTGACATCACAGTGTCTACTCTGTGAAGGTGAAAGCCTCAGAAAATTAAGGAATTTTATTCAGTTAAGATTGTTTATAGCAGTTGCTCTTCCATGCATCTAAGTATGCAAATGATGGAAGTTTAATATAAAATTGCAATGGCAGGAATTAACAATGATCAAACAAACAAAATAAAAGCAAACTAGAAAAGCAACTGTTAGACCAGTGAATGTGTTGTTGTATGTTCTGTTATGTTTCTGGCACATGTGTGGAAAAGCCTGTAAATTATTACATAAAAATTCAAGATTTGGATAATTACATCATCCAATTCTACATTCTAAAGTATGTAGGAAGCATGACACAAATCTCTCAGCTGCCTGACAAAAATAAAGAAGTGGTCCAAAGATTTGGATTTTTTGCTTCTTGTTGCCCTGTGTTGGTTGTTGTGATGCAGGGTTGTGACTGCAGGAAGAAAACCCAATAGCTGACACAAAACATACTAAAGTGGCAATATAAACTAGCTGACACAAGCCTCACTGTACATTTAAATTGATACAATTGTCTGGTGCTTCCATGGCCAGTACACACCGAGTGCCACAGGTCTCCTTGGAGTTAATGTTGCAATGAAGACTGAGCAGGTCATTATCCCATAAAGTGCTTTCATATCCAGTTCCTAACAGGTTCCTGGTCTCCACTCCGAGCTGTCACGTGACGTTGACCTCCAGAACGTGGTCGTCCTTGCTGGGAATGACCAGGATTTGCATCCCTGTGCTGCTGTTGAAGACCTGGCCCGGGGAGAAGGGCTGGAGCCGGGGCATGGGCAGACCCTTGTGCTCCCCACTGGCTGTGGAATGCAGGCTCCCCCTGCTCCTGATGCTGCTGCTGTCAGCCTGCTCATCCACATTCTTGTCCACAGACAGGTTATCGTTTTCAATCCAGCTATCTGTTTGAGAACAAAAGAAAAAAGAGACCTTTATTCTACCAATTAACTCTAAAAGGTCATTTCAGAGCTCCGACAGTCACCTTAACACATGTTCACAGTTATTGATCATCTCTGCTGAGGTAACAGTCTGTGCACACTTTTGGCCAGCACCAGATGTAACAGAGTGAATTACACTGGTTTAGGAACTGGCTGGATGGCCGGGCCCAGAGAGTGGTGGTGAATGGTGCAGCATCCAGCTGGGGACAGTCACCAGTGGTGTCCCTCAGGGCTCTGTACTGGGACCAGTTCTGCTTAATATTTTTATAGACGACATGGATGAGGGCATAGAGTCCTTCATTAGTAAATTTGCAGATGACACTAAGCTGGGAGCTTGTGTTGATCTATTGGAAGGAAGGAGGGCTCTGCAGAGAGACTTAGATTGGTTGGATGGATGGGCAGAGTCCAACAGCATGAAGTTTAATAAGTCTAAGTGCCGAGTTCTACATTTTGGCCACAAAAATCCCCTACAGCGTTACAGGCTGGGGACAGTGTGGCTGGACAGTGCCCAGGCAGAAAGGGACCTGGGGTGCTGGTCGACAGCTGGTTGAATATGAGCCAGCAGTGTGCCTTGGTGGCCAAGAAAGCCAATGGAATCCTGGCCTGGGTCAGGAATTGTGTGACCAGCAGGAGCAGGGAGGTCATTCTTCCCCTGTACTCAGTGCTGGTGAGATCACATCTTGAGTGCTGTGTCCAGTTCTGGGCCCTCAGTTTAGGAACTTGAGCGCGTCCAGAGGAGGCAACAAGGCTGGAAAGGGGCTTGGAACACAAGCCCTGTGAGGAATGTTTGAAGGAGCTGGGGTTGTTTAGCCTGGAGAAGAGGAGGCTTAGAGGTGACCTTACTGCTCTTTACAACTTCCTGAAGGGAGGTTCTAGACAGGTGGGGGTCGGTCTCTTCCACCGGACAACAACTGACAGAGCAAGAGGACACAGTCTCAAGCTATGTCAGGGAAGGTACAGGTTGGATATTAGGAAAAAAAAAATTCACTGAAAGAATAATAAAGTACTGGAATTGTCTTCCCAGGGAGGTGGTAGAATCACCATCTCTGGATGTGTTTAAAAAAAGACTGGACATGGCACTTGGTGCTATAGTCTAGTTGAGGTGTTAGGGCATAGGTTGGGCTTGATGATCTTAGAGGTCTCTTCCAAACTCATTATTCTGTGATTCTGTGAAGGAAAATTTCAGTAGCATGACCTCACATCTGTCACAAGCTAGAAGGATGCAAACTAGCAGCTCCATTGACAAAAGCTATGTTGCTTCTATGAGTGAATTTTCACTGCAGCTCTGGGACTACTCAGTACAGATAAATACTCTACATGACTGTGGTAATTTGAACTCTGCATCTAAGTGAATGGCCTACATTTTCAGCAGTACTTTTATTTCACATTCAATCCCTTGAAAACTGGGAAAAAATCACAATACTAATGAAGACACACAAAATTTAGAGAAAGTGGAACTGCAGGATTAGAGGGCTATCAAACAGTTTTCACTTGATTATAAATCAAGTGAAAACTGATTTGCATACTAATCTTTAAAGGAAACATAAGAGAACAATGCATTTATTATTCCTCCTCAGAGATTTAGGTGGCAACCCAAATTTGAAGTTCCCCTTAGAGCAAGTTTCAATTTAGGACTGTGAGTGAAGTTAGCAAAGACACCTGTGAGTACCTGGTCCATATACTGTCAGTGTATTTCTTGCTTTGCTTTTCTCTTTACACAAGAACACAGGAAAAGCAGAGTAATTTCTGTAAGTAGCCACGTGGTCAAACTGGCCTTACCAGCATCAAGCTGCATGGAGTGAGCAGAATGGTGAGGGAGGTATTTAAACAATCTGACATCAGGGAAAGGCAGATGCCCAGCAAACAGCGGCATCACTTCCATGTGCACTTTGTGAGTTGCTCGAGGTGCTACAGGCATAGAAATCACTCCAGAGCTTTTTCCACAGACTGCCCAGTTACTACTGTTGTCAACAACTGCAAGAATAAAGAGAAAACACTATAAAGTTCTTCTGTGAAAAATGCAGAACCCTCAGGATGATTTTAAAGCACTTTGAAAATCTGCATTTTAGCAACATCTAAAAGCCCACCAGCTTTTATGTGTGAAGAGCTGTGCAAGGTAAGAAAGGAACCATAGTTGGGCCTCAAGCATGTATCCATCCAGTCTGAAGAATATTTCTATTCCACTGGAAGGAAGATTAATGAGGAGAAAATAGACTATTCCCAGTCTAGCAAAATGAAAACTGCTTTACTAAGCAGCTGTACCCACAATAAAGGAATTTACGCCACAGCAAGTCTGGCAAATGTTATTGTCAAGAAAAAAATAGGGGGAAATTTATTAAAATGCTTAAGAAAAACAGTCTTACCTTCATACATAAGTTTTGTTGTGCAATATCCATCTGATTCTGTTAATGCTTCATCTCTGTCAACCTCAGAGAGCGCAACAAGCCGGGTGATGGACACCTCTAAGGAGCAGAGTGAGCCTGTTTTACAGTACTCTGCATCCAAGGGTGGGAAGATTTCAGTTTTCACATGGTACAATGTCTGTCAGGAAGAAAACAGTGCTGTTATCAAGAAAAAAGGGGTGGTTTATTTATGTTTAAATTGAACTGGACAATGGGTACAGTACCAACTTTACACAAAACAGACACATCCTGTTAAATCTTCTTAATTCAATAATCACTTATAAGTAATGTTCACTTCATTATCTTGCTCAGTTGAATAAAATCATAGACATGGAATCCTGGAATGCTGTGCATGGCAGTAGGCAAACAAACACCTGAAATGTTGCTCAATGCCAGTTTGCAACAAGCAGGTAGAAAACATTGAAAACAGACAAAAGGATTTAAAAAACAAGAGTATTCTCATGATGCTGCTTTTTACCCAAGCATCACAAAGGGGAACACTGAGTTTAGAGATGAGATTAAATAATGTTGATAAAACTTTCTATTAAAGGAATTCTACCTAGCCTATGAGCTTCCTAGCTTATCAAAGGAATAAAAAGTTTGTCCATAAAGGGGAAGAAGAAACATTTCAGATAATGGCCTAGAAAACCCTAAATATTTCATTAGAGGAGCTCATCTCAAGCACTGCAAAAAACTACTCAGATGCTTTCAATAGCAAAGATTATTTTGCAAATTGCAATTTGCTTTGGAGAATACAATCTTAAGCCAGCAGGGAAAAAGCAGCTCAGTAAGTTGCAGACAGATCTCCATGGCACAAACCCAGGAAGGTGAGAACAGTAAAAAAATGGAACAGGATTGAGCACAAGTTACAGCCCTCACCACATTTCTATGGCAAGGATATGATTCCACAACATCACATAAGGCTGCAGCTCTGTCACTCATAAACTGACTTTCCAATGAATTCTAAGTACGTATCAACCTCATGATATAAACAGAATTTTTCTAATAGATTTCTTGGTTTTCCCTTTTCACTTCTTAGGAAACCCATATTCAGTTAAGATATGCTACCCTATGATTTAGAAGAGTACTTACAAAAAAATTTTCCACTTGGAATTCATAAGTGAACGGCTTCAAGGTAAGAGACTGTTCTTCAGAGGTAGCTGGACAAAAGCTGACTGAAAACAGGCACTGCAAGGAGAGAGGAAGCTCTCTTGTCCACTTCAATTCCCATACAAAGAATATTGATTGCTTACTGTACACAACCTGAAAAAGAATGTTTTAGAGTGTTAGCTGCTTCCCCTGAGAAAGAAGGGGAAATGCACACATGAATATATGTTTGTCTGTTCTGGCATTGGTACAACTCAAAAAATCATTAGGGAAATATGCAACAAAATGACTAACACTGAATCTTTTTGACAATGCACATCCTTTTAAAAGGAAGGATCCATTTCACTGTCAGAATCAAATGTTTCAAGAGGAGACACTTCACATTCAGTGAAGTGAAGTTCAATTTAATATTGAAAAATATTTTAATCAAAAGTCAAATCTAATAATATTATTAATATGTTCTTATATACTTTTTCTAGGCACCAAGAATGAACACTTTAATATCTTCAGACAAGGCTGACAGAAACTTCAGGGTTGCCCGGGGAACTTGTGGATGCCCCATCCCTGGAAGTGTTCAAGGCCAGGTTGGATGGGGCTCTGAGCATCCTGGTCTAGTGGAAGGTGTCTCTGCCCAGGACAGGGGATTGGAACTTGCTCATCTTCAAATCCCCTTCCAACCCAAACCTTTCTATGAGTCTATGGTAAGAAACTGTTCTGGAACTGAACAGGTTTACAGCTGTATTTAATTGGAAAACTGTCTCTACCTGATTTTTTTTTCCTAAAACCCAATGACAAACTGCAACCATAAGATGAATAAATTGAATAAATCAGCAAGTGAATTTTACCTGTTGAGATGCAGGGTTGAGGGGTACCAGCTGCAAATCTGTACACTCAGCAGAATTTTTTAGGCTGTAGTCTGAAAGCTGGAAACAGAGTTCTGACAAATTCTGTACGCAGACTTGCACATATTTCCTGAAAAATGTGACATAGTTTTTTTCAATAAAAACTGAAGAGTTACACTGGAAGACTCCGTGTCCATAAAACAAGGCTGTAAAACATCCTCTTTGACATTAAACAAAACCAAAGAACTACACACCAACAGGATAACTGGGTTCCTCCTGTAGTCTTATTTCCAAAACCACAAATTTGTTTTATTGTCATGAAAGAACACAAGAGGAAATGCACAAGCTTCCAGGGGGAAGATAGTAAAAGCCCAATTTATATATTAAAAAAAAAAAAAAAAAAAAAAAAAAGACTGCTATAAATATGAGTTATGAAACCTCATACAGCTCCATACTTTGTAAGAAGGAAGGAACAATAAATAAATAATGAGTACATTACCGTTTGCCAGCTGACAACAAGGAATGCTTGGCATTAAAGGGTATGCAGAATGTTAATGCAATAATAGTGGAGTAAATCGACCAAGGACAATCAATGGTCACCTAAAGGAAAGAAAGGAACACAGTTCTTATTTGCAATGGTCTTTGGCACAATGGTTTTGCTTTTTTTCTCCTTTCTAAGTGAAACTTTTCTCATCAAGTGTCTATATCTAATGTATCCAGGAGGGGAAGAAATAAACATTTTTAAAAAATCAGTATGTAAAATCTAATCTGAAAAAAAGAACAGGATTTTGTTTGCCTGTGAGTGGGATATGACATCTCAAAGCAGCTTTTCCTCTAGGAACTGACATACCCAGTTCTAAAGACTATAAAAAAAGGAAGGGGAATAGAAGAAAAAAAAGAGGACACCAATGGCATGTCTGACACCTTTACCCCTGGTAAAGGTCAGTATCAAATAAACTGCTATAAGATCTATTATTTTAATGTCTTTATAATAATTTAATATATTAAATACAAGCTCAAAATATTTTAAAAAAATGCATTTAATGTATATTTGTTTTAAATTGAAGCAGCACACTTGACTTCATCTTTCCCATGAATCAGAAGCTGGAATTAAAAGAACACCATGCTACCTTTTACAAAGACACAGGTACCCTCCATGCTTTATAAACTGTGTTAAAACACTAAAAGTTAGATTACTAGCCAAGGGAACAGCTGACAGTTTTTTAACAACAGTGCATATTTCTGCTTGTATTTACAATTTCTTTACATTTTAACATTCACTATGATTTTTGCATATATGTATTTTGAAAGAAAATAAGTTCCAAACAAGCAAGTTCCCCCTCACTTCTATTTAGTGAAGTGTTTACTCCTGCAATCAAATACATTTCATAATAAAAAAGTTAAACTACATCTTACTTTTTGATCAACAGTAGCCATGCAGTTGTCCTGTTTCTGCTTCTCTTTGTTTTTTCTGTGATTTTCTTTATTTTTAGTATTTCCCTTCTCCACTGCAGATTCTGTGGCTGATGGCAAATACATGACTTCTAGTTCAAATTCAATCACATGGTAAGCAGGAGCCACTGGCAAGCTGATGCTTGTGATCTTCTCAGATGACTGAATCCTTAATGATGACTCTGAGATCTTTTCTATAGATGTGTAGAATGGAAAAAAAGAAAATAATAGAAAAATATGTGGTGCCATAACCACTTCCCAGCAATGTTTGCAAAAACAGCAATGAGAAACCATGTTAAAAAACTCCACAGTAACCTCTGCAAAGCAGCTATACTCTGCACATGTTAAATATTTAACTTCCCAGGAGTAATGCTCTATCCTTATTTAACTGCAGGAAAGTATCCACCACATTCCATGTAATAAAAGGCTCCTATTGTTCAGGAAAGAACTGAGAGGGCAATTTAACAACAAACTTCAAACCAGCTAAAGAGCTACTTTAGCCCATCATAAGACACTAATTCAAGTTTTTACAAAGTCAAAGCACCTTGTTAAGTTTCATCATTTCACTTCAAGCAACCTTGGACACACATGCAGCAGTTTCATCTGCCTTCTGGATTTCATCAATGGAAGTAAAATTATCCAGCTATGTTTGTCAAAGTTCACACTACTACTTTGGGGGTGAAAGTTTAAGAGCTTTCTTGCACTGAAGTTATCAGTTGCAAATCCTTAAAACTGTTCTTAATAATGACTATGGACAAACAGTGTCAGTGTTCTTAATGCTGTAAGTACTAATCTTCAGGATGACTGAACTTGTCAGCCTTTTAAAGATGATTCCTTTTCAGTTCCTGGCTTACCTCTGGTGTTGGAGTAGATCACAGCCTTGCTCTCAGGGTGGTACAGGATGGGCATGGCATCCGCGTTGCTCAGCTGCAGAGTGTCCCCGCTCTTCATGGTGTAGTGACCAGTGGTCACTGTGAACTTCACCTTCTGGGGAATGCCAGCCAAAAGGCTTTCTGGAGGACAGAGCAGGAATTGTTAACAGATTCCAGCACATGGTTACAATGCACTAAGGCTTGTTAGCAGACAGTTGGTCACACACTGGGGTAACTTACAAGTGTGGGGTTTTGGTGTTATGGGACACATTAAGCCCAGCTCAGATACAACTTGTGGGGAAACCACTTGTTTCAACCTGAGAGCTCACACCCACTGCATCTTGGATGGCTTAGATGAGCTGTCTCTCTAGCACAGATTTCAGTGAAATACAATAACCCCAAAGAATTTACTAAGCTTTTAAAGCTCTCCAGGTTGCAGACAGCTCTGTATTTTCACACCTGTGATTCCAGTCACACCCACATGCTGTATTTACATGATCAGCACAACAAGAATGCCAATGTGCACACAGAATCACAGCTATCAGTTTCACAGGGGTCCCTAATTTGATTTATGCCCAATATGCCTGTCCTTCCTTATCCACACACTGCAACCTGGAGTGCCAGCACAGAATTCGTATTAACTCCTCAGCTGCCACACTCAGTAGCCTGAAAACAAATCATTATTAACTTCCATTTATACACTCTAATAAACACTACAACAATTAGTGTTCACCTGTCCCTGAAATCAATGGATGCATTCAGTATTCATTTTTAATAAGTTTATAGCCTCTCTAGTAGAGAATCCCACTTCTTACTTATTTCTTGTAAATATCAAAGGGACTCTAGCATTAAGTTTGGAGGAATTTCTCCACAGAAAGGGAGAGTACACATTGGAACAGGCTGCCCAGGGAGGTGGTCACTGTCCCTGGAGGTGTTTAAAGGGAAGACTGGATGTGGCACTCAGTGCCATGGTCTGGGTGACAAGGTGGTGTTTGGCCATAAGTTGGACTCGATCCCAGAGGTCTTTTCCAGCCTAACTGATCCTGTGATCACAACCAATAAGGAGCTCAGTCAATTACAAATGTAAATATTCACTTCTTGTCAGCGTGGCAGCTCAAATCACACCTGATATTTCAGTGATAATACATATTCAAATCAAGGTTCAAAAGTGACACTAAGTGTCCAGAGCCAAGCACTGGAATCAGTTGTTCAAAACCAGCCATTACTGGCAGGACACGATGATGGATAATTTGAAAAGCAAGGTTGTATTTTAGACTCACAAAGCAGAGTAAGGCAAACTGAGTAATACTGAAGCCATGAAACACTTTCTCTATTCCCACAGGAGCAAAAGAGGAATCATCAAAGCAGCTTCAGCACAGTCACTGCACCTACCAGTCATGGGCTCCACTTTGAGCTGGGGCTCCTGGGAGTACACATCGTACTGCACGATGGGGTAGATGTGAAGAAGGACAAACTGCACCTTTCCCACTGAAGTGCACAGCTGCCTGAGCGTGTATGTCCCAGGTTCTTTGGCCTTGGAAGAAAAACATTTGAATTTTTTTCTTAATTTTAAGAAAATACTTCTAGAACAATCCCTCTACTAAAGAACAGAATGTTTCCATCTCGTTTTTATGAGGTACTTTGGGTAAGTTAAAACTGCAGATTTCAGAAAACTCAATTTTCTGAGTAAATGACAAGATTTACACTAAGGAGCACCTTTTGCCCCATTAAGATAGGAGCTTTAGAGTGCTGTCTGATTCAAGAGAAAACATCATAATTAACTAGCACTAATAATCAGGAAAACGAACATAGTTGCCATGCTGTCAATTTGTTTCTTCGGGTTGTGTTTTGCCTTGTTTGTTGGTTGGTTCCCCCCCAAAGTGCAACATACATGAAAAAACGTTATTATGTACCTAAACAACACCTATGCTTATTTGGCTAATTCATAAAAACAATTATAAAATCCTACAGCATTTGTATAAAGCACAGCTTTCAGCTCCAGCTATTGATTTCAAACACGCCCCACCATACACCCTGAGTCAATGTTTACAAGAAAGTAACACATACATATTTCATTTCCAACTCCTCCCATACCCTGAGTAATGGGATTCTGGATGTTTCTTGATAAGATTAAAAACAAAAGCAGATCTGTAACACCTTCTAGTATATTTATTCTTGATTCTATTTACTCTTAGGGACTGCTATGCAATGGGAAGTGATTTCTTTTTTTTCATGTACCACTTTCCAAGTGTAATACATAAATACCCATAAATGGGTATAATTAAATAAGTCTACTAGTTATGGAGAAAAGCTGTACCAACTCAACAGTCAAACCTCATACAGTTATTTACATGGCAAATCCAGACTGAAATTCAGTATTATGCATTCTGACATTAAAGTCACTACATTTTAGCCCTTAAGAACCAGAAAAGCATGACTAGAGTAATACATAATATATACATACTTTAAATCTTAATATGGGATGGGAATATTGGTCTCAAGATTTTAGACAATGCTTTTTGATCTCTTTTAAGGCTTGGAAAAAAATGGAAGATTGCTGTCAGGATAAATAATGTTAATCACCAGTGTAAGGTCTACAGAAATTATCAAACTCCCTCTGGGTCACAGAAGCACAGTCATTCCTCTTCCTGCAGAAGTGGTGCAATTAAGCATTACTTTAAGAAAATCCAGAAAACAAGTTCTGATCAGTTTCTATCCTCTGGCCAGCTGTGTAATCCAGTAGAAGTGACAGAATGTATTACTACAATGATAATGGATTTTTAATAAATATTTTGTAAAGACTGCAGCTCATATCTAGAGGAGCTTTCTTTGTTTTATCAAATAATACACTGTTAATATTATAACATACTCAGATTTCTCCTTTAAGGACAGGTACATCATGCCTTAATTAACTATATTGTGGGATTCACACTGAGCAGTCTTCCCATGCAAAGTTCTTTTCTTGAAAGGAAGGTTGGGAAAATAGCGAAGTTATAAAAGTAAGGCTGTCCATCCTCCAGTGTCCATCCTCCACAGCAGAACCTGACAAATTCAAAGTAGAGCTCTATCTAGCTTTTCATCCATCTCTTCTCCTGGTGTTTCCAATTGCATCCTGATCCCACTAACTCCAAATGCCAGCTCAGTGCAGTCCCTAACAAATCTCTTCTAGTAATGCTCCTTCATCTGAAATCCACTTTTACATACATGTGAATTCATTTTACAGAATATTGCATTTCCAGCCACCAAGGCCTCTGGTCCAAATCCCATTAACCAGTCCCAATCCTATGAAAGGATGAGAAACCTCAGAAATTAGGTCAGTAGGTAGTTCAAATGACTGCACTGCCATCCCACAGATAAGATAACTAGTAAGTTAGTTAACTTAGTTAGATGATGACTAATGGGGACAATTTTAATTCTAACATCTTCTAAATTCAAATACTTGTAGCTGATCTCAACTTCTTGCAGGTAGGTTTACTACATCCGCCAAGTGAAAAATTATTCTACCACACTCGGCAGAGAAGAAAAGGCTGCCAACCAAATTTAACCACACTATGACTGAAGGGCTAGAAAAAGAATTCACATCAAAGCTTTTAGACGTTATTCTGAATGACCTCAACAGCACAGGCAGACTTCATGAGCAGTACATTATATTGTATATGAATTTATCAGTTCCATTTTCAGCAGCAATAGTCAAGATGTTTAAAACAGGTTTAGGAAGGCTGACTCAAATGATTTCAAGAAGAGTCATCTGTATGTTTTAGCATAAACACAACGGCATCCTTGAAAGGGAAATGATGGAGGAGAACAAAAAGCTGCGAGGGGAATGGATGATCCAAGTGTAACAGGAAGCAATACCTGTATATATAATAACAGGCACCACTCACCAGCACAACGCTCTTCCTCAGCCAGCATTTCTAGTTTCTCTGTCACGAGTGCTACAATCACCCAGATACAAAAAACATACCTGAATATTGAAGGTTATTTTATTGTCCCCTGGTTCCAGAGTCAAGTTGCTGCACTTCAAGACGTGAGCCCCATCTTCCAAAGTGAGCCCCGAGGGCATGTCCAGGGAGCTGCTGCTCTCCTGCCGCCGCAGCAGCATGTGCGCGTTCTTGCAGATGATTCCTGCTGTGTTCAAGGAGTTGTCCGAGGGGCTCCTCTCGTACATTTCAGCCAGCTCCAGTGCTGGCAGGCTGTTTCTGGACAAAGGCAAGCCTGCAATTTCACTTGGGAAGCTGATGACACCGTTGGAAGTTTTGTGCTTGGTGAGCCACTCGGCTGTTTTCCTGTAGCTGTTCTTCTCAATGCTGAAGTGAACGTGGATGGCAACCTGGTCCACCTGGACAGGGATGGGCATTTGGCTCAGCAAAGTCAACTCGATGGACAACTTTCCACCCACGTGGACAACAGCATTTGGAGGGTCAAAATGCAGAGTTTTCAGCTGGGCAAAGGAGTGCATAGGCAATATAACCTTTTGACCTGGAAAGATAAAAACAGGGATTTTATTATTCTCCAGTGCTGCTGGAGATGAGCAAAATTTTCCTCTTAAAAATTCAATCCCTAGAATCAAATGGATCAACAACTTTTCAACAATTATTTCACAACAAATCACTGCTTTCCAATTTTTTATCTCTCATGAGAGTTAAAAGATGCTGAGATTTGTTTTACTTAGACTACAATTTTCATTTCCAGGCTATAAAAAACAACTGAATTAAGAGAGATTGTCTAAGCAGAAGTTGAACATTTCACTACTACAGAACACAGTAACATTAAGTGACCAACTTCCCAGAGCTTGTGCAAATTTAAGAAACTAATAATCAGGCTGGTGCCTTGAGCCAGCAGCTCTGCTATGCAAGGGGTTTTCATTCTTTTGTCTACATTCCAAAAACAACCCTAAGGCAGTACCTAAAAATAATTAAGAATCAAGTCTAAAGTAACATATTACTTATGGTACATCAAATCATTAAGAAAAAATTTCTGCATAGAAATAAGAAGTCTTCAGATCTACAGGAAGTATTCCATATTAATTTGAATTAGGATTAATATCTGACAAGAAGATATTACTGAAGGAGCATGAAGAAGAGAGAGGAAATGGGATGGACAAAATAATAAACTGCAAGTGGATGGGCACAGATCTAACATCAAAATCCAGGATGTACCATCACAGAGCTGCCACTTGCATGCCAGCACTGAGAGACAAAGATAGGTTAGGAATTGAAAAAACTCAACACGCAGTAAATTATGGGCTGTTAAAGCAGAGAAACATAACTGAAGGAAAACAAAGACTTTGCAGTATTCAGAATGAAAATGTTAATTATTCTTTCATCTTTGACTATTCTTCATTAGAGTAGATTTATAAATATTTTGGAAAACACAAGTTCAGAAATTATACACAAAATAATTAAGCCAATCAGAAAAAGCCTTCCCATCTACCTTTAGGGAACAACTCCAACTTAAGTTGGAGATGATTCCTGCAACTTAAGTTGGAGTAGTTTAAGTTTTAAGATCCAGACTTACCTTGGTTCTCTGCTTGCTGATTGGTAAAATCTAGTATTTCTTGGCAAAATCTTTTGCGTTCCTCTTCTGTTAAGTGATTATCACCAGCTAAAAGGCTGCTTGTTTGGAGATAACTAATGAAGTTAAGGAAAGAGGAGACAGAAACCCACAACAATTACACATTTGAGTACTGCTTTTCTGAGCTTTAGAGACAACACTTGCTGTTATCATCTCTGTACTTTTCCACTAGAAAAGAAAAAATGGAATTTACCATCATCTGAAAAGTATTGCAGAAGAAGAATCTCAATACTTTTGTAGCAGACTTACTAAAAACATGATCCATAATTAACCAGTGCAATCTTGCCTCATCTAAAAAGATTCATGAGCATAGAAAATTCATTATTTGACAATAATCCATGCTGTGTGCAAGTTAAAGACACAGTGTTTTGCATCACACTGGCCAACATTTAGCACTAAATAATCTTGAGTATTCTATTTCATTCCAATTTACCTGGCTGAGAATCTGCCAGATGTTAGAGCATCACTTACCATAACTAAGTCACAAGACATTCTTTAAATTTTTAAGTGCTGGAGATATAAATGATCACTTGAATATTTAGTTAAGAATGCAATATTACTGGCTCAGATTCCTTATGAGCATTTGCACTGAAGCAGAAAAATTTAGAAGTGTTTAAAAGTGATGCGAGAATATTTTGTAAACACTGCAGCTCAAATCTAGAAAAGCTTTCATTGTTTTATTTAATAATAAATTTGCAAAGGAGGCTGACATGTAAAATATGTCGTGTTCTAAAAGCACACAAACCAAAAATCAGCACAACAGAACAACCCCTGAAATACACTCCATGGTATCAAATAACTCAGCTGTCTCAGCTCAGACTCAGAACGTCTGGCAGTCTTTACTGTTAAATAAAAGCTAGAGGTGTGTCAGAAAAATAATCCCAAGCATCATTTTCTCCTGTCTTTATTGCTCTGGCTCTGCTTGTTAGAGGATACTTTTCTATCTGCCCAAGCTGCTTCTGACACTCAGCCAGCTGCTTCCTCGTGTGTGTGACCAGCAGCGCCCAGCCCTCAGCAAGGTAGGTTTTCAGTGCTCCTTGAAGATACACCTCTGCCTTCTGGGGACCTTTCTTCCTCCTTGGGAAATGAAAAAATGAGCACAGAGCAACGTAAGAACCTTTGTAGTCAGGAAATCTCTCTGCATCTTTTCTCAAAGTGCTCATGGGGGAAGAACACTGCAAGTAAATACAGGACAAACTGAGTGAACTGTTATGATCTTGAATTTTCTGGTAACAGATCAACATATGGCCCTTCCTTATTGCAATTCACTTCAGCAAGTAGAAATGCAATTAATGTCATTATTCCATATGCAGATCTATCCCAAGTCAGAGCAAATGAAGTGAAGGAACCTCCCACAAATGAAACAAAAGCCACCCAAAGCTTCTGACAGTTAACTAAAATTTGCTTACTCAAAAATTTTAAAGCAGAAACAAACTTCAATGAAAATTTAATCATCACACAGCAGTTCCAAGGCAGTCTTTAAAACTAACATTACTGTCTCTGGTGAAAATTTAAGTTAATTTGGGAGAATCTGTTGCAATGTGGAGATCAGACTGCTTAAGTGAATATCGGTGGGAAGCATGCCCCAACATATTTTCCAAAAAAAAAAAAAAAAATCACTTATGACTCCCAAATTCTTCTAAATAAGAAAAATAAAACGACACTGAAAAATGCAGGAGGTTTTCTCAGTGGATTTGAAGAGCAGGGATAAAAGCAAAAAAAAAAAGTGGAAATCAGGATTCAAATCACTATTTCACAGGAGGGGAAACAACAACTTTGCAATGATAACCTCAAATATGAAATGGATTACTCTCCAAAGACATGTTTCCTGGCTTTTTTTAGATAGATGCAGTTCATATATGTAGTTAAGGTAACAACTGTATTTACTATAGCCTGCTTCCTAAGGAGGTCTCTTGACTTGTTTCAAAGTTTACACTTTCCCAGACTTTACTCCCCAGAAGAAAGGATCAAGCTAAAGAATACAGAACAGTTAAAGGTAAGAGTACAAAATCATGAGGTGAGAATTAAGGTTTGATAAAAGAGATTGCTAGTTTTCTTTTTTTTCCCCCTGAAATACAGCCTGAAATAGGGTTTGTTTCCATTTCAAAAAATACTTTTTAAAATTCCTGTTTAATTACAGCATATCTTCCTCAGGAATAACAGTCAACCTTTTCAAAGGCAATGCATTTAGGACATTTTAAAGAGTCATTTACATATAAAACTCTGCCAAGTCCTTTCCCACAAGCTTAGCTGAGCGAATTCTTCCAATATTTGTGTACATTTCAATGGTGGCATGGGACAGATCCTGTATAAAAGAAAAGAAACCATTATAAGCTTTATGTATTTTTGGCAGCTGTATGATTATTTCACACAAACTCAGAGCCAGAGACTAAGGTACTGCAACAAAATGCCCAGAATGAGTCACATTTACCCTGAGCACAAAATACACAGCAGTTTGTAACAAGTCACCTTCACTCCTCCTGCAGCTGGTCATATCCCATATCTGTAAATGCTAAGTAAGAGTCAGAATAATTATTTTCACCAGAGTGCCTTAAAGGAATTTTGTTTGAATTCCCAAATTGAAGTTTATCCCTCATCTTTAAGCTTAATCTCCAATGCAGCCACAGTGTCCAAGTGTCACCTCTCTCCCCTTGCCCCAAGCTTTAGTAACAGCAGCAAACCTTTCTCACAAAATTAGCAGTTACAACACACACAATGTGTTCAACCATCCAAATTCTCTCAAAACTCCATAATAAACTCTGGCCAGATATGTAAAAATATAAAAAATACATCACATTGTGACAGGATAAAGGGGAATGGCTTCAAACTGAGAAGATTTTTTTTTTTTAAATGCAAATGAATTATCTTAGGTGTGTCAGTAAGTTTTAACTAATTCTGTGCTCTTGTCCACTGAATACAGGACAAGATTAAATATGGGTATACATAAAATGTACATATTTACATGACAACTACACAGAAAACCATCTTTTAGAGTGTATCTGATATCTGAATTTCCACTGCATAAAAGTGCAGTCATAAATACAAAGAGAAATGGCAATTCCTCTGGCAAACACTGCAGATCCCACTTGGTTTCTTAAATTTAGGAAGTTACTGCTGAGCTTAGCAGAGGTCTTCAGGTGCAAGATGGAACTGAATAACTAAGAGAAGCTGGCAGCTCTCAAGATTTTAATTCTGATCCAGCTACACAACTAGTCCTATAAATAAATGAAGTATAAAAGTGAAACCCAGTATCTTCAGACAAAATTTTTTGAGATTTTTCCTTTTGATAAAACTTTTTAAAATTGAGTATCACATAGTTTCCATGTTTCAAAAAAAGTATTCCATTTTCCTTCAAGTTTTCTCCAGAAAACTGTATTGGACATGTGCAAATATGAGAAATTTTAAAGGAAAATTATTTAAGGGAAAAAAAAAAAAAAAGCAAAACTGGTTGGAAAAAAAAAGAAAACCACAAACCAAAAAACCCAACAAAAACCGTTAAACCAAGTGCTCAAACACATTCTTGTGACAGTCAAGAGTTTTTTTGTTTTACTTAACAATCTTCTATTTGAAAAACAAAACCAGCAAAATAAAAAAAAAACTGAAATAATTAGAATGGCTCCTCATTTGGGGAGCTGTCAGAAAATAAAGATGCATAATATTAGAATCCTCACTGTGCATAAATCTATGTGAGGTACAACCCTATTATCCACAGATGTCCCACAGTTTATATATATTTAAAAAAAAATCAAAAGTATAACTTTAATCATGTAATACTCATTGCAAAATGCAAGCCCAAACCATTCAAAAGGAAGCTGAATTCATACACGAATATTCTTCTGGGTAGGAGTCAGTTAATTCTGAATTTGGGATAGCAGAACATGACAGCCACGACATTGGCTTTTTTAATATCTGAGTATACATAGCCACAGATAATAACTTCCAGCTCATAACTGCAAATATTAAAGTTAATGCAAATATTTGAAACTCGGGGCCCCTACAGGGTTCCAGCTGTTAAACAAATCAGCCTTGTTGTGTTCAGTGTGCAAGAAATAACATTTAATACCAAAACATGGAAATACGAATTTATGTTCTCAATGTATCTTCTCAGGTTTGAAAACTTTGGCCCTATTTAATCTACAGTGCAAACACACACAAAACTAATAAAAATAACCAAAACTCATACTTACTAAGTAGTGTTTTTCAAAAGCTTCTACAGATGATAAGGCCTCTTTGAGTTTCTTGTAAGGGCTCTGTGATGCATTGGCTTTGGAAAAAAGCAGGACAAGAGCTGTTACTTACAAACACATTCTGAGAACAGCACCCCCCACACCCCATCCCTTCTTTTTCTCCAGTAGAAAGTGGAGAGTGCAGCTCCACATGCAGGTTATCTATCTGCACACAATCAAGGATGCTCCATTTGTTTTTCCAATAATTTTATTTTAAATACTTATCTGAAAGCATTAAGACCTTAATTCAAATCCAGTGCTGTTTAAGACCAATCACCTAAATGCTAAGTGGAGCATCAATGGAAAAATTTATACTTGCAACAGTAAGGAGATGCACTGGTAGTCTGAAATACTAAATAGACATTAAAAGAATTTGCAAGAGATAAAATTCTATTAATGTGTGTGTGTATATGTAGGGATACTTGAAAATACAGATTACTGATGTACTTCTATGCTATGCATTTCAGACAACATCAGCTATTGAAGGAATTCCACCCTTCCTGGAAGTACCTGTTTCAGGGCGTTCTGCTCCCAGCCCTGCTAACAGATCCACAGTCCTGTTAAGGTCTTCTGAATTGGGTCCTTTCTCTGACACAAGTCCACACAGGTAACCCAGAGATTTTAACTGCAAGAGAAGCCAGATGCTTGCTTTCAATAGGCTATAAAATCAATATAAAACTCCTCCTGTTCTATTATATTGTTCCATTGTCATTGCTTTCATATTATGCTGCTCATAGGATCTCAAAATTAACTGTTATTCTTAAAGTATAAACTTATTAAGGAATTAAATTGCATATAAGTTACTGACCCAAGTATTGGAACATGTGCTTACACACACAGATCCTTACATGCACAGCACCTAACCTGAGTAAATCCTTCTGGTTTTCAACACAGACACAAAGCTTGAGATGTTCAGCAGTTAGGACCAAAGATTATTTCTAAGAGTTGTATCTGTATTTTTGAAAACTGCATAATCAAGAAAAGCAGGCAAGTCTGCAGTACAGTGATTAGGCAGCTTGCAAATTCATCTCAAGTATTGTATTTAGATGAAAACTTTCCTGAAAAAGAGATTAGCACAGCTAAAAGTGTTAACAGAGTTAACTACCATAAAACCCCTTCTAGACAGCAGCTGGTGGCTCAACACCCAGAATATTATCTTAAAGCAGCTCTTAGGTATTGGCCATTTGGTTAATTTACCTAGAAAATTCAATCAACTACAGAGGTTAGCCTGCAAAGGAATAAAGGTCTCAGCTTGTCACATAAAAAATGGGGATGGACATTAGCCCTTTTTTAAAAATTTGTTTTAAACTCCACTTAATTTTGTCACTAGTTGCTAAATTTCTTCATTCAGTCAGTTCCACCTTATTGCTACTCATTATTCTAAAATTCTTCCCTATACTCTTTGTGTTAGAAAAATGATGGAAGGGAAGAACATTTCCAGCTCACATTGGAATTTATCTTCCCTAGAAACTGTAAGGAGAATGGGAAGAATCTGATGCACCAATTACCATTTTAAACAATTTTTTCCTTCCTTTATTCTGATCTCCATCCTCCCTCTATTTTTTTTTTTAGCAGTAACTCTTCAAGGTGAAATTTCATTTCTCTGATTTTGTAATAAAACAAGGACCTCAAGGGCTCAATTAGAGGATTATTAAGTCTACTGAAACATGCGCAAATTATAATTAAAATAAAAAGCAAATATTCTACAGGCTATGCAAACAAAAGGGTGAGTCTTCAAAAGATGTTGGTCTTCAAAAACATCCACAGATACCACAGTAGACTATTTCAATAGTTTCTGGAGTTTACCTTCTTTCTAAAATGTTTTTCAGCAGTGGAAAGCAGTAGCAACCTCAAACATCACCTCTTTCATTGGAACAAAGTGGAACTTGAAACATGGATGTCTCATCTAGACTAGACTCAACACAATGTACAGAACCCAGTATTAAATTCCATAATAAAAAGGACCAAATCTGTTCCAGGGAAACAAATACTCTATTTCAACATTGTAATACCAGCACCCCAACACATCATTCACTCACCTTCTCCGTGGCATAGCTCCACAGGCCAACTGTGTGGGAAACATTTGCATCTATTTGAGCCCTATCACAGCAGCCCTCTATTCTCTGTAAGACTTCCAAGCAACTCAAAAACACCCAGCAATCCAAAGCTCCAGGAGGTACTGAGACCTGGAGATGAAGAGATAAAATTAACTGGGAAATAAACCATCATCAGATGAGAAAATACTTCAGCAAAAGTACTTTTCTTGATAGAACACGGCAAAACCTCTTGGAAGAATTTACTCTCAGAATACACAGAAGCACAGCTCAACTCTTGCTGCCTCCTGAATAATTTATATATATTAGTTCATGAAACATATTAACTAGAATTGATACATTCATCAAGATGCAAGAGAAGGAAGACTAATAGGTCTTGGAAAAATTCCAGAAGTCTGAAAACTCAGCTTAAGGAATACAGAGTTAAGAAAAATTTCTGTACATAAACTACTACTTTTCTAAGGAGACATCAGTTCTAACTGAGACTGAAATGAAAAGTGTACAGAAATGTTAAAAACCTGGAAAAAACAAATTAGTCTCTAAGATTCCTTCACAAAAATAAGCTCATTCATTGAAGGATAAGACATCTGTCATGGACAATTAATTATAAAATGGAGATGAAAACAAAGGGACATAAAAAGAGAAAGACAAAGAAAGACAAGAGAGTCTGATACTAAAATATTTTCAAGAATTAAGATAAAGATGAGCATAACTAAAGACATGGAATATAGACACAATAATGGTGTTTCAAAATCCTATTCATAACCCATGCAAAAATGTTCCTTTTAAAGTCCTAAAACCCATAATAAACTAAGTGACTAATGGGATAGGAAAGTCTAAAGTATGAAGAAATAATAAAGATCTGAATTCTGAAAGAATTTTCAGGAATACAAAGATCCTAAGAAGAGAGTAGTTTAGATTTCTGCTGCGTGTTCAGTGGTGTCAAGCCACGTTAAGAGGTTTGCTGGCATTAAGAAAAAGGATCACAACAGGAATAAGTACAAGTTATGCACAATTAAGTGCCACTGTCTCACAGTCAGAACACTGCATTCAGTTTGGATCACCACAGCAAGACAGGAACATCAGAATTAGAGACAGTGCAGAGGAAAACTCCAAACACTGGGGGCACAGGACAGACGTGGGGTGCAGCAAAAGGGGAACTGTAGGAAGTGCCTTCAGAGATCTAGAAGGCTACACTTTGGAAATTAAAAAAAAAAACAACATAAAATACACACACAAATACTACTATCTGTGGGAATTACACATTAGTTTGAGAACACATTAAGGTGTCAGCAAAGCATCTGAAGCAGATTTGCAGTTTTTAAATGCAGATGAACAGATGGAACTTAGTACCACAATGTCAAACAGGCAAAAGTTAGCAGCTGCTGTTATAATGGCACAGATAAAACTAACAGAGCACCCATGGGATGAGGACATGGGTAAGCCACAAAGTGATATTCAGAAATAATCTCTTCTTTTTGTTACAGAGGATTAGCCAGCATAACAGCATAATAACCACTCTGCCTTATTTCCTTCAATACAACACTATAGATTTAAAATTATGGGAGCTACAGTTCAACAGATTGGTAATAAATCCATAAAAGAAGCAGACAAATGATTACCAGTTTAGAGGATAACTTTCCAGTTAGAAGAACTGGAAGGAAGACTAAAACACTTTAACTAAACAGATTTGGCTCCCAGATGTGATGTCTCTAAATTTATTGCCAAAGACATCCTCATGATGACACAATCAACTGCAGCACAATTGTTATTACAGCATCATTTTGATAACTCCCAGCCAGCCCTTATTGAATGCTGGTCAACAGCTGGCCAACAGCTAAACTTGAAAGATCTTGTTAGATCACCACTGGATGAAATAATTCACATAATGGAACAGGTGACACTGACTCACTTCCAAGAGCTTGAGCTCCTGCACACAGTTGTGAAGAAGCTCCAGTGCTCGCTGGGAAACCTCCCATGGCCTCTGCAGGAAGATCAACAGCGTGCACTGCCTGGAGAACAGGTAACTGCGCAGGTCCAGCAGCGTCGCCTCTTGGTTCTGAATCAGCTCTCTCTTCTCCATGTCTATTGGCTTCCGCAGAATTAAACCATTCCAGCTCCTCACTGGCTGGCAAAAAAAGGTCAGCCAGTTTGCACCATCTAAGTAAACAAAGTTAATATCCAAGAATCAACCGCTGCTTTCTAGGAAAGCCTCTTCATCCTCCCTTCATAGGCTGTGAGCTGCCTTAGTCCTTCCCAAGTTTATCACGTGGATAAATGACTTAATGTCCTAACTTCAAAAAGCAAACCAAAAACCCACCAGAACTTCCACAGCGAGGTAAGATAACTTAATTTTACATTCATTTCCCATAGGCATTTTGTCTTCATTGTATGTTTGTTATCAGTATAATGGCAACCAGTTTCTCATTTATTTATTAGCAATTAAGCCTACCTGAGGTTCAAAACAAAAAAGCTTTATCTGTTTAAATATTTCTCACTCAGCCATCATAAACGGATGTGCCCCCAC
This sequence comes from Vidua macroura, assembly GCF_024509145.1. NCBI lineage: Eukaryota > Metazoa > Chordata > Aves > Passeriformes > Viduidae > Vidua > Vidua macroura. The sequence goes on along the minus strand of NC_071572.1, from coordinate 5,874,463 downwards.
TTCTAGGTATTGCATAGGGTTCAGTCAGCACAAATCTATTTCACTGCAATTACTCCTGCAGTATCTTGTCACCAGGTTCATAAAACATATCTGATTAAAGCTGTTATATAACAGCATATGCTTTAGCTCATTAAAACAGTTTAAAGCTATTTGATACTTCTTGCACAGTAATTTTTCTCGAAAATGAAGTTAAATCTTCTGTAGTGCAGATTAAGCACCTATTTCTATTAAGTTTTGCAGTGATTACGAAACATCTTGTGTAATTTGAGGCAACACTGAATGCACTTTTCCAGGAAGCTTTTTACTGAAAAACCTAGCAGTGAGCTGTAAAAACAGCAGCTGTATCTCAGCCAGATCAATACTTGTATCATTTCAAAGTTCAGGGCTCTGGTTGTAACAATCATCCCATTAGAGCAAAACACAGGTTTTCATTAAAAATTGATTCTAAGCCTCAGAGACAAGAAACAAGATTTTGGTAAGATTGTAACTGATGGACATTTGTGTTTGCACACAGCATAAAACAAGATCACAAACTGCCTGGTGCAGCCTCCCTGTGACTGCCCAAAGCACAGGGCTGCTCAGCACAGTGAAGGAATTCATGCACTCAACATTTATTTCTCATTTTCAGACACTTACCACCAGCTCCAAAGTTGACAACATACTGAGAGAACAAGGCATCCAGCTCATCATACTGCACCAGGGCATCCTCAAACTGCTGCAGCATCTCAAAGACAAAGGCCAGCTCTTCCTTTTGGCACACAAGCAATACAGGGAACATGTCACTGACATTATTTATGTCTGGTACTACAGCCTGTCCTCATCTATCCACAGAGCTCCAGGAACTACTTTTTCTAATTTTCATTTCACACGTATAGAAAAACCTGCCATTGAAGCAGCTTTCTTCCCAACACAGGGAGGTCCACAAAAGAAGATTAAATCATACAGCTCTGCCAGTAAATTCTGATGTGTATCCAGATCCTGATTCACTACAAGATATTGCTCATAGATCTATTAAAAGTTTGAATTTAAATAAATAAGTGAATAAATGCTGAAGACTCATCTCCCATAATAGTACTGATGATTTCCTCTCAGTTTACACTGTGAAGGCATCAATTGCAGTGCATCATAAAAGGGTTTTTTGTACACAAAGCCAAACTGCTAAGTAGAAAAGGCCTCAAAATAAGATATATCCTATGCAAAAGATAGCACATGCAGTCAAAGGAGACATGAGGATGCAGTGGAGTAGACATCAGCATTGTACAGGAACCAGAAAATTCCAAAGGAATCAAGATCTTTAATTCTATAAAACAAGAGGTTCTTGCTTTTCTCTAAACCAGCTAAAACAAAATTGTGTTTATAACTACATAAAAAATAGAATTCATGGCACTCTCTATATGGATTACTTCAAAACACTTTTCTCAACATCACCTCCATAAATACTGATAACAATCTGAACAAAGAAAACAGCAGCATTCATATTAAAACCAATTCCAAGTTTGAGTGTGTATGCACAGTAACAGGACATTTACCCCAAATTCAAGATCAACTACTAAAACACTTTTTAGATGCAATTTGTTTGCTTCAATTGAGATTCATAAAATTTTGACAAGCCTGAAGAGATTCTGCTTTTTTCACAGCAGGAAGCTGAATTACTGCATTACCTGTATTAAAAGGTAACTCAAACCTGCTGCAAACAGGATCCAAAAATGCTGCTTTTAAATCAGTCTCCATAATTCCTGCCACAGCCCTCAAAGAATGATCAGAACATTAAAAGTACCAGAAACCCAGCCACAACAAAAAAAGCACCATTTTTAAAACTAGGACTCAAGTATTTTCTTCAATATCAAGAGACTCTTACCTGGACCATGAAATACTCGCAGAAGCTCCACCCTGGCTCCGTCCTTTTCTCTCTCAGAGTTCTCATGTCATCTTCAAACTTGCCTAAGTTTTTGGTAAAGGACATGAGAAGCAATGTCCTGAGTTTGGTCAGGAAGGCATTCCAAGATTCCTGAGAACGGGAAGAGTCTTTCAAAGGGTCAGAAAGTACCACACATCTGTAAAGAGATTGATAAAACTCTATTTGAGGAGGAAAACACATAATTCACATATAAATGCCCAGCTGAATACTGTGAATTCATGACAAATTCAGAATGAACAATATTTAGTTTTTCATTCCATATTACTCAGAAGAAAAAAAACTAGATGAGGGTTGTTTGTTTGTTTGGAGGCAGCTATGTTGGGGTTTTGTTGTTTTTTTTTTTTTTTTGGCTGGTGCTTGGTAGCTTTTAAAAAACTTTGTCATGTGATATAGTTTATGAGAAGAGTTAAGTATTTTACCCAGATTGAGTACTCTAAAGCTTTTATTTTTTTTGAAGCAAATAATGGATATCTTTTTCTAACTACTTAAATATAAGTAATGCTGTAGCTAACCTAGAAAAGAAAAGTCTGTCTAGCAATACAAATCAGCAGAACAGCAAATATAGCTACTCCTGGTAAAGATTATACAAAATCAGGATCTATTTGATCACATATAGTCAGCCTTTCCTAACTCACTTTAAATAATCATCCATAATAGATTCCTGAAATATCTCAATCTGGTTTTACACATGCTATGTGTTAAAACTTCCTCTGCTTTTCTCAGAAAATAAACAGATCCCATTAATTTACAAATAAATTGACTTTTCAGAGCATCTTCCTTCCTCAGTTTTTCTATCACAATTTATTAACATCCAAAAAACTAATGATATCTCTAAAGACAGGAAAATCTCTCATCAAAGTAAAACACTATTTCTGATTAGAAAATCCTATTTCATTAAAGTTGGCTTTAATGAAAGCAAGAACAGTTTCTTACATGCATTACTATTTCCTTAGAATAAGAACATCTGAAGAAACTGGCCTTATGTCAATTATCTCAGAGTGGAAAGGTGATTAAGTGAACAGCAGAAAGTACAATGGCAAAACATAAGCCCTATTGGCTTCATATTCCCTACTCACCTCGCTCCCATTACCTGCAACTCTGGTAAGACTTTTGCAAGCAACTAAGCAAACAAAAAACCCTGAAGGTCTAAAAGCTGATTAACATCACACTGTTCCCCTTAAACCTCTCTAAGCCAGGAGGAGATACTTGAAATTTATTTGACACACATTTCAAAGCTGCCACAAACCCAGGAAAACTGAAAATAAAATTTCTCACTTTATTCTTTGTGCCAGCCTTCTTCAAAGCACAGTTCTTACAGAGCCACCAGTCTGAATGCTGGACATCAAGGGAAGTCTTTAAATGAACAAGGAATGTCTTGCATATGGAGCTGAGTTTATAAATCAGCACACTGGTCAAAAGATGAAAATGTTTGCAAGCCCAAGAATGCTTACCTGTCACTTTGCTTGTTACAGAAGTCATTCCTTATTTTATCTACTATAGAGGTTCGGGGAAGGATATTGGTTTTGTTCTTTTTCTTGGCATCACTCTCAACCACCACAATCAGCCAGTCCACGGAGCTGTGAGCTTTGAGAACGTTCTGCCACTTGGTGATGTCATCCTTGACTGTGGTTTTGTACACTTCCGTGTCCTGGGATGAGAAGTGGTGAATCATCAAACCAAACAGACATTCTGAACAATTTCAAAAGGCAAGTTTTGTTCCAAAAGAAGGCAAACAGAAAGACATATCAAATGGAATTAGTGACAGTAAGTTCACTTACTGGAAAAAATCAAGTAAGGTAAAGCATAGTAAAATTCTAGTGTTTTAATTTAATTAATTTCTAATATTTTGGTTTACAGCAAATATAGTACTTGGTACATTATTATTCTTTACATGACTGAAATTTTTAAACATCATTTAAGCTCTTTATTTTACACTTTCTGGAGCTTTACAATAAAAACATGTTTGAAATTACAAAGCTGAACTGTTTTATTCTCACATAGTAACAGAAGTGTGATATTTCCACCTTCTGCACTGCTCAAATCTCAACCTGTTTAAAAGCTTTTCCATTAAAAAGAAATTTAAAAAAGCAGAACCATTGTTTGTAATTATTTTGCTTCTGGGTTGGTGTCACACAGATAAATTCAGATAATTCTTAAGGCTGTTCTGGATTCTTTTTGACTGGTCACAGATCAGATACCACCTGTGACCTTCAAGTGGATAATTAATTCACAACAGAGGCAAACCAAAAGGCAGTGAACTGGAGATAAACAGGATTAAGACATTCCAAATCTTGCCCAGTTAAATTGCTGACATCCACCAGTACCAGAAGATGGAACTAAAGAAAAAAAAAAGCGTATCTTAGGTTTCGGTGCAGTAACAGATCATAACTGAACTATCCTGGCCACACTTCTGTCTTACAAAGAAAATGCGCAGTCCACTGCAGTATCCTGGGGGTTTTTGTGACAAAGTACTGAAAACAAGTTATTCAAATGTCTGTCCTCTTAGTGTCAAGTAACATTACAAACAGATACTGCTTACGGCCAGAAGTGCTCAAACTAAGTTTTGTTTCCAGCAATATATCAGGTATGCATGCTTATGCAACCCAGACTTAATTGTTTAACTTTCTGCTTGTGCTGTCTGTTATTTTCATTTGCTTTTCAGGCTTATGTGAACAATTTAATTTTTAAATTTGAGTTTTTCCAAGTACTTACACAACATTCTGTCCAATAAATATGAAGGAAGGGAAAAGTCAAAAGGGCTTTATTCCCCTCTTTGGGTAGTAGCTCCTCTTTAAACTGAACGAAGTTGGATTCCAGGTGAATCATCTTCGGAGCACGGCCATAAGACCTACAGAGTTTAAAAACTGAAATTAGTGGACAGAATAGAAAAATGAACATGTTTTGTGGGGAAGAGAAATAAACTGAAACATTCTGGCACTGGAAACCCACAAACTACATACACTCACTGCAGTTGGTATAAAGTCAACTAAAATTTAGTATTGCTTGAAATGAGATAAAAGTTCCTTTTTGAAGAACAGCAGCTAGAAGCTCTTCAGCTTTCTTTCAGTAAAAGATTTTCTCTATTTCTAGGACAAGTAGAAAACACCAAATAAGAGAATTCCCTCAAATTTTTTTCCAATCACAAAACATTCAAATACATTAGATGTATTTCTGAAGGGAAATACATCTAATTCCATGTGAGTTCTACCTATATTCTCATTGAGAAGAAAGCATATCACTTTTAGAACACAGCTGCCAAACTACATCAAAGCATAACAAGACAAACCCACAAACCACAAAATCAGGAAGAGAAACACAGCATTACTATCATTTTCTTTAGGCAAAGTTGAAGGGTTGAAAAGATCATCCTGAAGTGCACAACATTCACTTTATTATCTAATTTCTTCAATTTCTTCGAGTCAGTTGCTCCATTCAACTCATTCAATACACATTTACCCAGGTCAAAACCAGACATTGAAACAGCATCACAGAATAAAATGTAAGTTTACCTCCTCCATTCCATGGGTTCTCTAGGAAGCTGCTGAGAAAGTGTAGGGTATAAGGAAGTAAATAAATTCTGATCTCCAGCACCTGAAAATGAAAGGCATTAATATATTAGAAAGTATATTAATATGCTATTCTACTAATGGTCTGCTGTTATTAAGAACATTTAATTTTGTCTGCTATGTGGAAACTGGAGTCCAGCACTAAACTAGAGTTTTTTAAATCACTCTCAAGACCTAATAAAACACTTTTAAGCAGACACTGTTACAAACTTCCTACTGTGATTTTCCACAGAGCTACATAATCCGTATACCAAAGAGAGTACCATAAAGCTGATCCAGCTCCAAAAACAAAACAAGCAGTTCCTTAGCTGGAGTCATTGCTTTTTTTTAAAAAAGTATACTTAAAAATATTCCAGAATTTAGACTTCCTAAAGCAGAAGACTGGGTAGAGAGTGGTTCCCATCATTCTGTAGCTGGGCCTACGCAAAGAAAATCTGGTTTAGCACATGTTCTATGTTTTACTGGATATGATTCCTCTCTCCTCATTTTCTGGGACTGTTGTTAATACAAAACACCTCCCTGACTACCACGCTGTTCTTCAGAAACATGAGGTCTGTTAACACAGTGCAGGTCCCAGACAACTACATTAAATACAACACCACTGCAGGAGCTACTTATATACAAGTCAGAACAAAATGTAGTGTCTACCACATGAAAAAAATGTATTACCAGTAACCTTTCGACAATAATTCTTAAATTCTCTTAGGTTCAGGAAGGATATGACAAGGACAATATATTAATTAAGATTTTAACAGCCGTATAGGCAATTCTGCTATTTCCTGGTGGTTTTCCTTTTCACAATCATTCTGCACACCAGAACAGGAAGATCTTCTCATCTTCCTGTGGAACTGGAAGCTGCAGCTGAAGAAGTACCTGACATCCTTTCTTCTCACTCCCACCCCCCAATCTCACATCTAGGCACAAAGCCAGGCATTGCCTCCACCTTCCTTTAGCATTCTTTAATTCATCTTAGAAATCCTTTTCTAGTCCACTCTCCTTTCCCCAGTTTTCCCATATATATTATTATTCTCACATATAGTACTTTGATTACCAGCACTAGCATAATTCTATCACCACACAATGAAGTATATTAAAAAATTACAAGTCTGATTAAGTGGAAGAACAAGCAAAACCAGCTCTTCTGATGCCTGACCACATTAGCTATTATTCAACAATGCAATTTTATAAAATAGCTAAAAAATAAAACAAAACCAATTAGTACTTTACCCGTTTCTCCAGAAAAGTACCTTATGCTTGATCCTTCACCTTCATCCCATCTGAATTAAGTGTACCATACCACATGCTATTTAAGATCACAAACAAATGCCCTGAATGAATACTGAAACAAGTGTTAGTCATAGTATTAATGCTGTTTTATACCAAGCTACACCTCTGTGAGCCAAGCCGAGAACAGTCTATTGATTTGCAACTCATTACTGCCCACAGAGAGTGAAACATGGCTCAGTGACTTAGCAGCAGCACGATGACCACATCAAAATGAGAGCCTGTGAGCTCCAAATCTGCTGGAAAGAACAAGCCACATATTTTATCTCTGGAGCATAGCAAAGTATTTTTTCTACACTGCACCTAAAAATTTAATGTATGCCACAAAAATATTCCAAAATTCAACGTCTTAAGTAAAAAAGACTGCTACTGAATACAGAGGAACTAAAGGATGTGTAAGCACCCTGCTATTCAGACAGACACATCACATTATCAGCTTAAAACGGGTATATTCATTTTAAAACCAGTCAGCTTTTCCTCCTGCACTGGTTTTGAGGGCATATCAAATACACATAAGAGTGTGTTTTATGATCAAGGCAACAAAGCCCTCTAGGATTAGAAGAAAAGTGAGAACAGACCTTCAATCTGAAATACATTGGCTGTCTTTGAACACAGACCAAAGCTGCTACCACATATTTCCAACATCCAAAGTGCTGCAGCATTTCATGTTCTGCTCAACTGGACCCTGTATCTACTGTAATCAGCATGTTTGAGCTGATCAAGCCAAGAACACTAAAATGAAGTTATCAGCAGGCAACACCAGCACAGCACCGACATGGGACCAGCACTGATACCAGTAAGTATAGCAAGGAATTGTTAGGGCTGCCAGACTGGCAAGATGCACAATAAATTGTGAACTGGGTGGTACTAGGCTGCAGGGAGGGAGGGGAGCACCTCACAGCATGTAGAAAAGAGCACAACCTGCACAAATAAGAGAACAGAAAGCCCCAAAAGATCACTGTTTCTGGAATGGTGCTGAACAAGATTCCTATGGCTCAAGAGACCTCAAGCATGGCAGAAGTCTCATTCTCTCATTCTCTTCTCTTCTCTATATATATGCCTCTGATGCCTCAGTAGTTGGTGTATCTATGATCTACTTTCCAAAATATTAAAAAAAAGGAAAAAAATAAGATGGAAAATAAAGAAGAAATAAAGGAGAGAATACAAACACCACCACTACAGGAATTTTTGCTTGTATCTGACTGAATTATATGAATTTAGAATGAAACATTCCTAAACCCTAAGTAACCCTAGAATTTAAACTTAGAACAAACTCAAAAAGTCTGCACAAAAATCTGAGAATTGCTTCAAAGATTTTGTTGTAGGACTTTTTTGTCATTTTTTGCGAGTTGGTAAGGAGGTTGTTTTGTTTGAGGTGTTTTGGAAAAAGAAAAAAAAAAAAAAAAAAAAACAACAAAAAAAGATGATTACTCAACCATATCACAGCAAATTCATTTCAGTGGACTGGTCTCAACACTAAGACCCAAGCAAAACCATTCTATGGCTGTCAGTAATGGGGCCAGAGTGTAAATGATTATCAGACACAACTGAAAAGGACAAGGAAGGATGTGCATATATGGGAAGGAAAAGTAATTCTTGAATCCTATCATAATTAAAATCAAGAAGCCTTCTAGAGAAGGGTTTTCATCTTTCAGAACCTACAGGCAAGTAAGACCAAAATATCCCATAGAGATGATAACTAGGGAGTAACATTAGAGTCTGATAACCTCCTGGAACACCTAGCTCAGCTTTTAAACCATGTATGTCTGAATGAATGTCTGAATTGACCTGAAAGTTAACAGACACCCCACAAACACAGAAAGAACACAGTAACTCTTCCAGTGATACCACACCAAGTACAGGGTGCTTCAGCACATGAAGTGGTAACACACAACAACTGAAAGCAGTAATGTTCAAGTGACATACATTAAAAAGAAAGACCCCAGGAGAAAGAGAAGAACAAAGCAACTGTTTCCTTTCTTTCTACGTGACAGAGTTCAAAGGGTAGGGCCTTCACCACTTAACTAAACACTTCACGTGCTGTGGGCGGAGAATGGATCGAGAGCAGCCCTGAGGAGAGGGAATCGGGGGTGTTGGTTGAGGAGGAGCTCAGCATGGCCAGGCCACGTGCACTGACAGCACAGAAAGGCAAAAGTGTCCTGGGCTGCATCCAAAGCACCGTGGGCAGCAGGGGAGGGGGGAATTCTGCCCCTCTGCCCCACTCAGGTGAGACCCCACCTGCAGAGCTGCCTCCAGCCCTGGGGCCCACAACATGAGAGCGACATAAACCAGTTGGAGTGGGACCAGAAGAGGGACACAAAGATACTCAGAGTGCTGGGATACCACTGCTATGGAGAGAGGCTGAGAGAGGGGCTTGTTCAGCCTGGAGAAGAGACCTTAGAGCCCCTTCCAGTGCCTAAAGGGCTCCAAGAGAGCTGGTGAGGGACTTTGTACAAGGGCCTGGAGTGACAGAACAAGGGGCAATGGCTTTAAGCTGAAAGAGGGAAGATTTAGACATCAGGATGAAATTCTTCCCTGTGAGGGTGGGCAGGCCCTGGCACAGGGTGCCCAGAGAAGCTGTAGCTGCCCCATCCCTGGAAGTGTTCAAGGTCAGGCTGGATGGGGCTTGGAGCAACTTGGGATAGTGTAAGGTGTCCCTGCTCATGGCAGGGGTTTGGAACAGGACGATCTTTAAAGTCTTTTCCAATCCAAACAATTCTGTGATTCTTTCCTCCTTGTCTTTCTTCCTGACATTTTGGTAGATCAAATCAGTGCAGCCTTCTTCCCTTCCCTCTTTCCCTATCTAGGACACTTGTTCTACTCTAAATTTGTACAGGAACAATGAAAACCGAATGACCACCTAACCAGGGCTTCCAAGGGGAACACGCACTCTTTGTAGCAGCTATCTAACACCAAAGAACCATAAAATATTGACATTTTTTTTAGGCATACCTGCCTAAAACCACCAAAATCCCCAATAATCTCTTTTTTCCTAACAGTTTCCAAACTTCTTAGATGCTTAGAGGCTTTGTCGCTACGGTATCTAAATATACCACAGTGATTTTTTTTTTTCCTCTAGAGGAAATTATCCTAACCCACTAACTACACAAGCAGTTTAAAACAAAAACTCCTGAGGTCAGATGACTAAAGAAGACAAATATTTTCCTTTGATACCAATGACAAGCCCAGTCAACTGAGATAAAAGGCTTTGAATACCTTTAAAACAACACAGAGCCAAGATTACACTTCATAGTTTTGTTTGGGTTTTATCTCCAAGTATCACGCACAGCTAAACTTTCTGATCCCACTTATTTTTCCACTAGTAAGAAGTTCTATTATGGATCTTTTTTCTTACATCACTAGCCTATAAGAAGTGGATCTACCTGAAGTTTTGGCAAGTTTTTATATTTACATCTTTTAAAGGTCCTCCTCTCTCCCAACTCAAATTCATATTCAAAAGGAGGTCTAAAAACCAAAACATAACACAGCTTAATTGCTATATAAAAACCATAGCTGATTCACTAGAAGAAAATCCTTTTAGCAAAACTCCACTGCTGTGCTTCTGAATCTGTAAACCAGGTTAAAACTAACAAGTATATGGCACTTCTTCTCATGACAAATGTAATCAAATATTTAAGCACAGAATAATTTATCAACTACACAACAGTGATGACTTACAATGCAGGCAGGAGTTCTGGTTGAGAACAGGGAAAATGAATTTATAGGATATAGCTGTTAAATGGTCTCACTAGCAGCAAATCATTCTAATCACTTGGGCTACATCCCATTTCTTGCTGGCACATTTTTTTATTACATCTACCTACTAGTAAAAAAAGAACTTTTTAATCAAGCTCCTCTAGTCCCAGAACAATATCCTTAACTGCAAGTATTTATTTTCACCACAAAAAGATGCAAAATTCTTCCCTTTCCCTCCCCACCCCTTACTTTTATTAATCTTTCTGTTCCTGCTGTAGATAATTGCAAACATTTTCTATTCTTGGGCCTACAAAGCATTTGCTGATGGTTTTTCTGTTGCTGTATCACAGCACATTTTGAACAGGGACCAGATAAAAATGATGCACACCATTCTCTCCAAATATATATAAAGTCCATTGTGCTAAAACAGATTATTGACAGTGAGAGCAAACATGCAAACACACAATATAAACAGACAGTAGACAATATAAACAGATACTAGGAGCTGATAATGGAATATTCCACAACTGCATGAAGATAATTACAAAAGAACAGCTTGTTAGGAAAGCTCTGAAAAACCTAATAATTACTTCATTTTGCAGAATTGCCTTTAGTCTTCAGCCTCCCCTTCGTATGGATAGAGCTAATAATTTAAGTGCAAATCAGCTACATAAGGATGAGTTCTTTGGCTGATATATATGTGCAACAACATTATACTGAAGCTCCAAAGATTTTCACAAAGTTTCAAATAGGACTCCAGAGAAGGAAACAACATTGTTTGGGTTTCAATCTGCACTGGCTAAGAGATTTTGTAAAGTCAACATTTTACAGAAACTACTCAATTTCAAGATGTTTGATGCAAACACTCAACTTGCCTCTGCAAAAAAAAAAAAAAAAAAAAATTAATGAAGCTAAAAATAATCCTTCTACAGCAGTGAGAAAGCTGTAAGATGACTCAAAAACACTTTGTAAGCTTACCAGGTCTGGTAGCAATGCAGATAAATTGCTACAAATGAGTTGAGAGCTCACAAAGTAACCAGCCAGAGAGAGCAGAACCACAGCTGGACAGCAAAACTCCCCAGTGGCTTTGCAATCTAGTAAGATGCAAAGTGTAAAAAATATGGCTCAAATTAATTTGGAATTGAGTCATCATGGCACTCAGTCCTACCTGACAAGAGTGATTTAACACTCAAGGGTTCTGCCATACTGAGAAAAGGGAAAACACATAAAGGAACAGCAACTTTCTGCGAATACACTGCTTATCCCACACTTAGCAAATATGGTTGTCTGTACGCCTAGAGAAAGAGTCTCCAGAAGTTTGTCATGCCTTGCCAAATTCTATGAATCTAAAAACTCTCTGTTAAAACTACAGGTGTTTCCAGTGATGCAAACACAATAGAAACAAGGTTAATTCACTTAGACACAGCTTTTGAGGGCAAAATAATCAAGTTACAGCACTAACATGAAAAACGTACTGACAAAAACTGCATTTGCAACTGGCATCAGATGTCCAAGACACGTGGAACCTGCCATTTTTTCCCATAGGCCAAAGCCTGCACACAGAGTGCTGAGTTCAGGGTTGTGCCAATACAGCAAATAACTACTGTTACAATACAGACTAACTCATTGATTTGAAAGCATAACTCTCTTTGCCAAAGAAGCATTCCTTTCAGAGCACTGTCAAATTTATTTCAAGTAGGTAAAAACATTAGTTTACAAAACAACTCTGGTATGCACAGTGTTGAAAAGAAGTTTCAGTACAAACAAAACTCCCTCTTCAGTTCTCTCTTATTAAGAACAAACCCTAAGAGTTAACAGGAGTTATATTTCATGATGCAAAAGTTCACCTGACAGAGATTAATCTGAATCTTGTAGCAAAAGGAAATCTGTTCTGAAAAGCACCCTCATTTAACCTTCACTCTTACTTCATATTATCAGAACCCAGCCATCCTCTCACAGGTCTGGTTTTCCCCAACGTGCCCCTCCTGGGTGGAACACCTACCCCAGACAACTCCAACTGCCTGAAACTGGAACCACAGACAAAAGATAAACTGTGTTTGTTGGGCAGTTTCTAACACCATGGCTTTTAATGTTTTTTGCAATAAACCAGCACCAAGTCAATCCTTGCACTGGAAGGCCAAGCCTCACCTCTCTATAAATCTCTGGCAATATAATGCTTAGAGGAGCTTCCCTTCAGCTAAGTCATTACTGGTGAATGCATTTATTTGAAATACTACAGTCTCTAAGTACCCCACTTCTCTGAACAGAGGAAAAGAGAAACTAAAGAAGTTACAGTAAAATGCATTCCCCCATTGAAATAAAATGTTTTGGTTTAAAATGTAGCAAGTCACCCTAACTACATTCACCAGAGGGGTAATCTCTGAGCACTTTTGCTGAATTAACTTTAACTCCTGAGTTAGGCTGTCTCAGACCAAGCCATTCCAGTCCATACCAGTAAAGATACTGCTGTTGTGTTTGTCCAGGGCACTAGAAATGATTCCCTCAGTCCAGGAGTGAGGCATACAAGTGACAAGCAATGCTCACCTCCCATCTCATTCATAAGTCTGCTGCTACCATACTGGATGGGGAAAAGAACAAAACATTTTACAGCCACAATGTATGCTCACTCACCACACAAAATTAATACTGTTTTCAATATCAGACAACTGGGCTTGATTGAAATCTGGTTAAATTTTGTGTTTGGAAGATTGAAAATTTCCTTGTACAAAGAGACCAGAGTTCTTTTCAGCACCCACTAACACAAAACCCAGGGTTTTACCCTGAGGTGAAACTTGGTGAACTTCAACAGACTAAAATGTTACTTATATCATAGAGGAACAGTGAAGACTGACCTGCACCACCAAGTCCCCCTGCTACATACATGGAGACTCTCCAATGCTGAACACACATAAAGCCAGAAAATCTAAAAAGCAAGCCCCCACAGCCTGAACAGCAGCATTAACACCAGCAAACTATATCCTCCAGATGTTTCTGATATGCACATTTTTTCTGACTTTAAATCTGAAGTGAAATGGATTTCAAAATTCTTGAAATAGGTGAGTAGAGAAGATTCAGTACAGATCCTGTTCACTTCAGCTTATGAACTGCATTCAAAAAAAAGGAAAAATGTTTAAGACAGAAAAAAGCACATTTATAAAATAGTCTGGACAAAATATATACACACAGAGTTCCACAATTATACAGCTACAAGGTTACAGTTGGATACTTTCTATAAGTAAGGTCTAAGACCTTAATCACCAATAAATTCTTACTCCATAATAAGACAACACAGAACAGTGAAACAAGTTTCTATTTCACAGGCACATAAAGCATTCCCAGTGTTCCAGTGATAAAAGTGCAAATATGTATTTTGTTATATCATCAGCAGAGATATTTCTGACTAAGACCAGCCACTGGCTATCTTTTGTTAAAGAAGAAGCAGCAGAATTCTCTATGCTGATCTCATTCACTTTACCTTTTTTATTAACAACATTAGGGATGTAGTTAGAATAAAAAAGACTATTCCAGTTGGAAGGAACCTACCAGGATCATCTGGTCCAACCACATGACCACTTCAGGGCTGACCAGAAGTTACAGCACGTTAAGGGCACTGTCCAAATATCTCTTAGACACTGACTAGGGACAGACTTAGACACCTCTCTAAGGAGCCTCTTCCAGTGCTTGACTCCTCTCCTGTTAAAGAAATGCTTCCTAAGGCCCAGCCTAGTCCACGTGCTTCGAGTGCACCCCTCTATACCTGTAAGAGCAGGAGGGATCATGTTTTACATCAGGACCACCTGCCTGTCTCTAATACCTGAAAGAACTAATTCATCGCTGGAAGCAGGGGATCCCGTTTTGGTTAACTAAACCGTCTCAGGGATGGAACCAAAGCACAGCAGCTGAAGATTAAAGTATAATGTCAGTGGCAATGCATCAGTGGGATCGCCGCAGAGGATGCCTCCTCGCAACTTCCCTTAGCACCAGCAAAGCCACACAAAGCTCGCTGGCAGGAAGTTTGGGGTTCACGATTTATTCTCATATCTCACCCTCTTCCCCTAAACACCTCTGAGCACGACATTCGGCTTGTTATTTACTACAGAAACAACCCCAAGTTTGCCCACTGCCATCAGAAAGGGAGGGAAGCGGTGAAGAGGCAAACCCCGCCATCAGATCCCTTTTGAAGGCGCCCTGTCCCTACCCGGGGCTGCGGGAGCCCCCCAAAACCAGCCACCCCCTCCTGCTTTCCCCCGGGCCCGAAGGGGGCACCGGCCGGACCCCCAGCCCCCACAGCAGCGGCGGCGGCGACACTCACAGGTCACGATGGGCTTGTTCTCCATGGTGTAGATCACGGGGGGCTTCTCCCTGCCCTCCTCCTCCTCGGCGGGGTCCATGAGCGGGCGGGGTCGTCAGCCCCGGCTCCCCCGCCCGCCCGGCGCCATGGAAACACCGCCGGGGGGCTGGGACGGGACGGGACAGGCCGGGCCGGGCCGGGGGTGGTGCTGCCGCTGCCGCCCCCCCCCCCCCGCCTCCCCCCACCCCCTTCCCCGCGTCCCCGCAGCGCCGCTCCGGAGGGGAAGGCGGGCGGGAGAGGCTCATCCGCTTCCTGGATCACCGGGCAGGCATTACCGCTTCCGGGGAGCGCCGCCGCCGGGGAACCCGGAAAAGGGGGAATGCGGCGGGGAATGGAGGGGAAGCGCGGCCCCGGGGACGGGGAAGGTCCCGGCCTGCGGCCCCCGGCAGCCGCGGGGAGCCGGGGCGGGGCTGCCCCTCAGGGAGGGCCGGAGGCGCCCGAGGGCCAGAGCCCCCCGGGCCGCCCTGATCCGTGACAGCCGGCGTGGACGGGGTGAATCACGGAATGGTCGGGGTTGGAGTGACCTCTGGAGATCACCCAGTCCAACCCCCTGCCAAGGCAGGGTCACCCAGAGCAGGTGACACAGGAACGTGTCCAGATGGGTCTGGAATGTCTCCAGAGAGGGAGACTCCACACCCTCCCTGGGCAGCTGTTCCAGAGCTCGGCCACCTCCATGGAAAGAAATTCATCCTTGTGTAGGGGTGAAACTTCTCGTGTTTTAGTTTATGCCCATTGCTCTTTGTCCTTCTGCTGGGCACCATTGAAAAGAGTCTGGCACCATCCTCTCGGCACCCTCCTGGGAGATTCTTATATGTATGGATGAGATCCTTTCTCAGCCTTCTGTAGACTACAAACAGGCCCTGCTCCTGCAGGCTCTCCTCATAAAAGAGATGCTCTTTATTTAAATGAATCTTATTTAAATTCGTTGCAGGACTTCTGTGATGCTTTGGTGGACTTTGTGGGCAGCTGCCTGATGTGTCATTCCCGTGGCTGTTCCCGGCTCGTTCAATGGGAGTAAGTGCATTAGGGATCATGTTTTCCACTGACTTCAAATATATAAGTGAATATGGCCCTTGAAGTTTAATGGTTTATAATGTAGGGTTTCAAATGCATAGAGATAATAATGCCCCATTACACTTCTCTTGGGTCTAATTAGTGGTATTAGATCCATAAAATTGACCCTTGTTTTACTTTAGACCCAGATGCTATTCCTTTCTTTTAAATAAATTTACTGTTCACCTTGGTCATCTGCAGTTCCTTCAGAATCAAGAATCCTAGACTTAGAGGGTTTGTACTTACTGTCTCAAATAAAAGTGAGTAAGTTCTAGAAGAACATATTGAAAGTAGCCTACCATAAGGGGTAAAAAAGGGAAAATACTGCATACATGTGTGAAGGCAAATGTAACCTCAGGTAGGACTATACGTAATCTGTGAATTAATCATAACTCTTCATTGCACAGTGACATTGTGCTCAGGTGGTTTGGGTGTTCAGATATTTACAGAAGTCAATTTGTTTAGGATTTTCTTTCAGTAAAACCTTAACCCTATTTTCTGGACTTAAAATGTTGATTCAAAAATAATTACAGAGTCCTTGTAACATATTTCATCCCTTAATACTGCTGAATACTCCCAGTTTTATCTCTACCATTTTACTGTGGGGATTATTGGTTGTTTCCTATTTGAATATTTTCACCAATATTTGCACAGGAATTTGCTTTCACCTTGGTTGTAACTTGTTTCCTTGGCACTGTCAAACTTTCAGAATCTTATATAGCACAATAAAAACTTTTAATCTGATATTCAGGTTTAGGTGAGCAGCTGGACACAAATATTTTTTAGAGCTGTTAGAGTCAAGACATACCATGGTACAATTTTATTTTAAAAATGTCAGCACTTAAACACTGTTTTACAGTATAAGTGCGTGGCAAAAATTATTCACTGAAACAGAAAAGAAAAAACACTCTTTATGCACTTACAAAAAATGAGAAATTCTTCCCAGTAAGCTCCAAAGTAATTCAGATGCACAAACTAATTTTGTACATCTGTCAAATGGTCCTGAACAGCACAAGTAGGGAAACAGGTAAGCCCAGGTCAAATGTATTTATCCCTTTTTCTCAGAGATTGGAGCTAAGGCCAGGAGTTCATTTGGAGTAACATTTTATTCGCTATAGATTTTGATAAATAATTCAGTTTACTCTCTAGTTTTTATGTTGCAGTATAGCTGTTTCTATCAAAAACAAACAAACCAACCAAAAGAAAACCCCTGTCCTAACCCTGCTTGCAGTTTTTGATAACAAGTGAAACAAACACATCTCCATTTGTGGTTTATTCCTAAACCATCTTCTCCCTCCCAAAAAACAAGACAGGCTCATTAATATAGGCAAGAAGACTAAGGAAAACAACTTTTCATTGTGTCTCAGGTGTTAAATTGCCAAAAATACTTGAAAGTCAATTTGACAGGGAAGTGAAATTGACTGGTCTCTGATGGGAAAAGTAGATCTTTTATAGCAAACTAAACAAAGAAAAAAAAATCAAGCATTTGGAAATTGGGACTTCGACAATTTTCTGGTTCTACCTTGCATTTTGAAATGAATGGATGGAATTTTCCTTCTGGGGAAAATGTGGAAAAGGGAAAAAGAGACCACTTGAAGGGTAACTAGAATTTTGCTTTTACCTTTACACCAGCTAAAATACTCTCTGTCTCTACTAGAAATCATTTCATGTCTTAAATGAATATTAGCCTCGTATCCACAAAACATAATCATTACAGACACCAGGCCACCGTGGTGCTACAGTTCACTCCAGTTTTTCAACCTTACATGCATGGCAAGATTAAATTTAATTCTTGCCTACCAATCAGTCTCTTTAGCCACACAAATTCTTTTCACCATTTGAGATTGCTGGGTGTCAGGTGCCTAAAACTTTCCTGTTGCCACATTAGCAGGGCAGAATTATGCCTGCATTTTGAATGAGGAGCCAGTAAGGAAGGAGGAGCTGAATCTGAGGCAGTTGATGGCCAGGCAGAGCCTGTACAAGTGCTTTTAGGTATCAGCATTATCATTGCTATTCCAGCCACAGGCTTAGTGCCCAAGTAGGTCACCTCTGGGATGGATCTTGACTTTGAGGCAGAGTATAAAGGAGCAGATTAATCTAAGAGGCATTTGTATGACTGGATGGAAAGACTGCGTGTATATTACTAAACCAGGAAGAGTTTCCTGGTTTCCAAGTCTGTGCATCTCATTTTCCTGTGGATTTCAGGTTGGTGTGGACAGAAGGGCACAGCAGCCTTTGTTTTCATCCCTGCTCCACAGCCTGGGCTCTGCACAGAGCAGAGGTGCGCTGAAGGAGCAGGGCCATAACACACACCATCAACACTCTGGGGTGGGTGCTTTCAGAAACAGGGCTTTAGCAGGAAAAACGAGCTCAGAAAAATAGACTCTCTCCCAAAACAAGGCACATAAACTTATTGTATTTCCACAGCCAGACTCTGCACATCACACTCACTTAGTTCAATTGCACTTCATTAACTGTTTCATTAACAGGAGCTGGTGTCTCTTCCAGCTTTCCCTTTGTCTGTGCACTCTGATCGTGCAGAGTCACTTCTCCCTCAGTTCACAGCTTCTCTCTGCAATAGCATGCATAAGTTACCATACAGAATTCAAAATTTTCTCCTGTCAAAATTTTGCCCAGTTGTTCTTCTGTGATGTTTCTTCTTGTTGATGACTTAGAGATTTATACACACAATAGCCACTGCCACCAGGCAGTCCCATCAATACTACCTGGCTAGGTTTGGGTTAGCCTGGCTTCATGGGCAGTTTCTGTGGCTTTTGGGAACCCTCCCTCCTAAATGAGGAATGAAGTCTGACTTGAAAGGTGGGAATTGTTTCAGAGGAAGAAACTGGTTTCAGAGGTACTGTTTGCGTATATTGTGTGGTGGTTAATGTAAACCAAGGGTTAAATTTCTCATTGTCCTGTTCTATCATATTTTATATGCACAAACCCAGTGGCAGAGGTGTCAGGCAAACAGAGGAAGTCCATATATCCCACACCTTTTTCTGCTCCTGAATTTCCATTTCCTTCTTTTTTCCCTTGCTCTTCTTCTGTTACTGGTTTGTTTAAATGATGTGCTCTGCAAGGCAGGACAAGGAACTTCACTGAAAAATATTTGGCACTTTGTCAAAATGGAACATAGAACCCTTAAGAACCATATCACAGAGATTAGTGAGCTCAGTAACTGCAAGAGAAGCAGCAGTGGTTTTCTGAGGAACTGGATCCTGTGTCTCAGGTCTCCCAAAGAGCAAGAAGGTTAATTAAATCCTGGCTCTTTGTTATAACATTAAATCCTCAAATATGATGTCAGTCCTCAGGTTTCTACTGAGACAACTCTTGGTGAATTTATTTCAAATATTTAAGCAGCAGGAAAATGAAAGGAAAGCACTTTAAGTGTATCCCTAATTGCCTTATGTTTTGATGCAATGTCCATTACAGGGGAAAATCCACATTTGAAAATGCTCCTGCTGAGTTTGAAAATTATGACAACCATCCTCTTTTGGGGAGGCAGGGAGAGAAAAGATAAACAGAAAGAATGGTGTTGATGAAAGGAAATGATCACCAGCAGGCGAGGGTTTGATAGGAGGAAAGTAAAATTCTTATGCCAGGTTTCAGTCAGGATGAAGACAAAACCAGCAGTGTCTACAGGACAATTTGATTCCCCTTCTCCAGTGTTACCTGACTGTCCGTAAGATAACCAGGGCCCAGGGGTATCATGGTAGATCTTAGGATCTCAGGATTTGCTAGTAATAGCAGTCATGAATTTCTTGTATCCTCTCATTCATATAAAATCCAACTAAAGATTTGCCGTGAAAATTTTTATCTTTATATTCTCCATATCTGACCACACTAACTGGATGTAGTGGGTTGAGCCTGGCCAGCAGCCACACAAACACTCACTCTCCCATCCCCAGCAGGACTGGGGAAGAAAAGAAGAAAAACAGAAATGGGAAAGCATTTCCCATTTGTTTGTTTATCTCAAACATGGTTTGAGATAAAAAACAGTTTATTAGGTGAAGAGACAGAAATGAAGCACCTCCCATGCACAGAGCAGCCATTCTCCAAGCAGGAGCCACCTTGGAAGCCAGAAGTTTCCCTTTCTCTGTCCCAGTTTTTCCTGGTGACCGTGACCTTATGGCACTGTATTGTATGTAAGGAAAAGCCCTTTGGCCTGCTGGGGTCAGCTGGCCCAGCAAAGTCCCCTCACAATCTCTTGTCTATCCCAACCTACTTGCTGGAGGAGAACAGTGTCCAGTTCTGCTTGTTTTTACAATAATCTCATTTAACAGATCGTGTTGGTTTCCCTGCAATGACTTTGTGTAGGATTATGCCAGAGATATTAATGAAATACTATCCAGACTGACATATTGTCACCACTACTTAAAACTGAGCTGTAGATGGACAGTCCTGGATAGAATGGCAGGAGAGAGCTTATACATGTTGTTTTTTACCCAAGTTTTAAGTTCTGTCTGACCTGAAAATGATGAGAAACTTTATGGGGAAGATGAATATTTGAATGTTCAACAGTAGCAAAGTTTGGAAAGAAAAACTGAAGGAATTTCTAAAGAAAGCCTCCCTTTTCAGGCTGAGCATCAACTTTCACCTCTGGGGAAAGTTCAAACAAATTTTTCCGATGAGGTTGAAGGATAAATCTTTGTAGGGATTTCTTACATTTTCCTTTGATACTTTTGGTAATTAATATTTAGGGAGAAATGGATGTTGAAGTCCATGGGCTTCCACTGAGATGACCATCACCCTATACAGTGTTTGGGCTTAAAAATAAATCAGCATAATAACTGTAAGTTTTACAGAATTAGTGGGGGGAACTTTATCCCAAAGGAAGAATTATTCAAGGAGTCAGGAGAGAAGCAAATGCATAGTTTTATGTTTTCACTTTGACTTGCATCAGCAGTCAGAAAACTGTCACCAGAAAGCACAGAAAGTTTAACTCAGGAAATTCTGGTTTTAATTAACTGATTTCATAAAATCACAGCCACGTGCAGAAACAGAAAAAAATGACAATTTTTATATTTGGGAAAATAATTTTGTAAGATTGTAAATTCCTTTTTTTTAAAATGAGTACTTCAAAAGCCACCTTGTCTTTTTGAATTAGTATGTCAGCCACAAATCATTAGTGGTACATAATAATAAAAATGTTGGCTTTTTATTTCATATTGTTGGGAATGAATGATTGACAGAAATGTATTTAATAGCAACAAAACCAGGGTGGGGAACCTATTTCCGTGGAAGGTCTATTCAAGAGTACTTTCATTCCATCCATAGATTTCTGCAGCAGAATCTGCTGTGTATTGTGAAGTGTTGCCAATCACCAGAGTCAGGAAAATATGGGAATGCAGAGAAGGTGACAGTAACTGTGGAAGAGCTGCAGTGTGTCCCTGTTCTGAAACCTGTAAATGACCACAGACAAAGCAGAGGAAAAAACCATTTTAAAGTTGAAATGTGCAATCGAAGACCTTCAAGAATGGTCAGGAAAAGTGAGCAGCCTTAGGAAGGGGTATGAAAAAGAGAGAAATCATAGAAATGCTGAAAATATTTAAGAAAGGAATTTACAGAAATACTGGCCAGCAAGCCAGGGCAGAGCAGCTGGAGCAAGGAGGAGGAGATGCTGGCCTAGAAGGGAGAATCAGTACCTTGCTATTTGTCCAGCATAATCTTCACAATCTTTTCAACATCAGTCTGTGCCTTCTGGGACTCCAAGAAACCTCCTTTCCTGGCAGTGCCTCTCTTCTAGTACCCCTTGAGACAGACTTTCCTCCTCCTCCAAACAGTTTGCTTTGAATAGTTCTCTAAAATCCTACTCATCCAGGGAGGATGACACAAAAAGGCAGCGCGTTTGAGTTATCAGAGGCAGCCCTACCTTGCAGACATGAGAAAGGCATTTGGACTCAGATCAAGTGCTGAGTGTGTTACAAGCACATCAACCCACCTCAGTAAAGAGGAACAAGTCCAAAGTGTGAAATTTTGAGTAGGAAAGTATAAACATCTTTACCAGGATGTTAATGTTACATGTCTAATGGTGCCCGCAACTGCTTTTGCTCCCCCTGTACCACATGAACCACATAAAAGAAGGAAGAGGAAAAAGCAGACATGACAGCCTTTACTCCAAGCTAATTCTGAGGACCAGAGGAATTCAATCTGCAGCTGAGCTACCACTGCCCTTGCCTCCTTTTCTTCTCCCCCAACATGTCATTTAGATCCATTTCCCAAGCCACTCAAACATGTTTAGTAACTAACTAGAAATAGTGCAGTGATCTTGGAGCCTTTCACAGCTCCCTGAAATCCAAACAACTTTTCAATCAGTATGGGCAGAAACAAGGTCAAGTACCAGCAGGCAGAGAAGGCTCTCAAGCCCCAGGAGTTCCTGCAGCTCTGGACTATTTTCAGGATAGACCCAAGCTGCAAAACAGAAACATTTCATCTGCCAGCAGGGAGGCACAGGGCTAATTAGCAGGTCTTGAACAGCAAGATTCAAACTGAGAGCATCCAGCACTCTCCCTGTTTTTTCATGGATGCTATTTCTCTGTATCACCTGCCTCTGCTCCCTGAGCCCCCACCTCTTCCCTGCTATCCAGCCCTGCTGACCATGGAGCTGTAGTAGCTGTCATGAGAACATCAGCTCAAACTGTGTGGAAATGGAAATCAATTCTCCTCACTCATGAGAGAGGTTTGTGTCAGGAGTTTCATTCTCATTTATGCCATGAGCATGAGTGCCAGAGAGCCCAAGGTAGAGTCCCAGGACAGTCATACCCCAACATAATTCTGAACAACTTCTTGAGACTGGAGACCTTAGAAGAAAAGGGTTGTTTGTCTGGAAACTTACCCTATCCTGAGAGGAGTTAGAAGCACAGGAAGATAAACATTTGAACACTGGCTGTTCCTTGGAAAAGGAGGAGGTGAAGGGACACCACCATGAGGTATTTCCATGCACAACTCAAGTGCAGGTGCTTTGGCACCACCACCAGCAAGGTGATTTCATCACCAGACACAGGAAACCTGTCATGGCCTGCCATGAGGGCCTGGAGAGAGCATGGTGTATTTAATCTGTGCACAGCCAGAGAGTTCCCTGCTCCCAGCTCACAAGGTAATTCACGGTTCTTTTATCAGCTGTACTCTGCAGTCTGCACCTGGACTCTCTCAGCTAGGGACTGACAACCCTTTCCTCCAGAATATTTTCATTTCTATTCATTTTTAATTACTACACAATTAGAAACATAGATGTGTAGTTACTTTAAAAAACACATTACAGGAAACATTATTAAAATACACCTTTACTAACTATTATGCTTTTGTGCAAACATATCATAGCAGTTCTGGGTTGTTTCTTTATTTATCATCCTTGTTTGGAGTAGCTTCTGAAGAGTACTGAAGTTGGTAAGAACGAGACCATAAAATTTCTAATTCAGTTTTCTAGACAATAAGGATCTATTCTAAGGATTGTCTAAGGATGATTGTTTAATCTCTGCCCATCACACCAGCCTGAGGAAGAGCTCACACATGTCCAAGGGATAATGTAAAACTGATGGGAATAAGGAAGGAGGGAATCTTAGAGTGAATTACACCATTATTTAAATACTCTTCTCTGCATTCATCAAGGGAAAGCTCAATTCCAAATTAGAATGTAAAATTATTAGCAGTTAAATTAAAATGCATTATTAATTAGAAATTAGATTCCCTTGCAAGCTTATCTTTGGCAGGTCCTCCCTGGGTGGCAAAATTGAAGTACTATAAGAATAATGAAGTCTGAAGAAGAGGCCCAGAAAGCTATTTGTAATAAGCACAGACGTAAATATTCTGATGAGAATCCTCCCCTTCAGAATGCTTCTTTTTATTTTTGTGTCGTGCCATGACAGCAGGACCCTCTCAGAGGGTTAAATTGATGGGGTATGTGTGATTTCATGGAGAAGGAGAAGGGCTAAAAACCAGAGACTCAGCAGTAGCGTTAGGTTTTGAGGTTGTAAAGACATCCAGGCCACACAGGATATTTCCACTACAGGCTTCTATTCCAGGCTTTGATCCTATTAGACTGTGGTGCTCTTAGGAGTAAAGCTACTGAGACAGCTGTAAAACAAAATATATCATTGATGGGAGAGAAAGGACAATGAAATTTCTGATCAGTTCTTGCTCTTTACCCTAAATAATACAGCAGTAAATATTTCAAACACATGATGCTGCTCAGATCCAGGTCCTGTAGCAGCACTGCAAACAAACCTTCACTACTTTTAACACCGTTAGTCCTTTTCAGCTGTGCCTGAAGACACGAAGGTACTGAGCCTCGCCTGGAGCACCAAACTGAAGCTGAGTAAAACTAAGCTTGAACCCTCCTCAGTGAGCTGTTGAGAAATGAGTGGAACAACAAAATTCTGATATTTCATTTTTGTAAAGGTGCTATATAGGCATGATGTTTTGTATCTTGAGTGGGAGTGAGTACTGTTTTGTCACAGGTTGCACACCAAGTATAAGGCCCTTTACCCTTCTGATGGGTGGAATAGCAAATCTCCTTGTCTGGGGGACACAGAAGGGAAAATCTGGGTGTACTGATTGTTTGGGTGACACTTCTGAAACTGTGCTGAAATCTCTGAGAAGCCCAAGGGAATTAAACACTGACTCCCATCAGACTGAAAAAGAAGTCATGTGCCTAATCCTATTAGTGCCTGTAAAATTCCCAGACATAACATTAGCTCCAGAGGTTACTCCAGTGAGAGTAAGCAAAACCCCCCATATTGTTTCTGTGCAATTTGTTCTCCCTAACCACGTTATTGCTTTGGAGTTAACAGGAATAATTTATGTTCCATTATGTGCAGTACTTAATTTAGATAGGCCAGCTGCCTTCCTGCATGGCTGCGAGCAAAAGAGTGCACACTCTCAGGAAATAACAAATTTGCAGGTTTCCCTTGCCTGCCTTTCTAATCTTACTGGAGCTCTGGGCCAGGGGGGATGTGGTCTCTTTGTTCCCATCTATCAGGGAACTAACCCTGGTGTGAGCAAGTTTCCCTCCCCAAAAATAGAGTTGCAGTCTGTAGCACAGGGTTGTGTCGTGTTCACACCTCACAGCTGAAGAATATTCAAAAGCCTTTTAATAAAAGCATTTCTTAACAGTTTGAGGTCTTCTCCATTTTTAAATTAATCAGAAAAGAAATATGGGATTTGTCAGGTAAACTCTTTTATTGTGTTCATTTAGAGAGTCTTGCTCTGTCCCTACCTGCTGACAGAGAGGAAGCAGTGCATCCTTCTGGCAGATTATGCCATTATAATCCCAATATATGCTCTGTATTGAAAACATTCAACATTTTAAATAACAGAAAATAATTAATTTTTTTAAATCATAATTTTGCCATAAAACTTTGTAAATAATGAGAATTATGTGATTATGTGCTAGGTGGAACATGAGAAGAAGAAAGCAAAACAGGAAAGAGTTTTGCCTGCCCATTCAGCATCAATTTTATTTTCCCTATACCTTAGTTTTGTGCAATTGCTTAAAGTAAAGCCTTTCACAGCTGGGAGAAAGCCCAGCTCTGCCTAAAAGAAGTCAGCCTTGTTTGGTCAAATGTGACACTTGCAGCAGTTGTGTGAAGAGAGGAGTAACCTCAGAGAGAAGGATTTTCCCCCAGGGAGCCTCAGGGGATCAGCTCAGCTCTGTGGCAGAGTGGACCCTACTTTTATCACCTACAAAGCAGCTTTGCTGCACAGAGGCAAAGGGCAGCAGTCTCCTGCCTTTGACAAGGAGCTCTGACCTGATAGGAAACAAAAAAGAATTATCATTTTCCTGAAAATACTTGTGAAATTCATATTTCATTGCAGCAAAGGTGGGAGGAGGTTTGTATGTGTTCCTAAATTGATTAGTTTCTTTCTTCTACTGATCTTCCTTATAAATGGAGCAACCGCTACCACTTAACTACTTGTAACTTCATTGGAGAAGTGAAAAAAGAGATGTCACAACTAGGCCAGCACTGAATTTGGCTTTTACAAATGTTGCCCGACATCAGCAAGATGAAAAACAAAGGCAGTTCATTTTCACACCACAAGTCATGGCAATGTACAAGAACCTGTCCCCAGAGTGAGCTGTGCTGCCTGTATCCCATCAGTCTCATGCCATGTCTGCACAGAGGCAGTGACCACAGATGGCACGGGGGCACCTGCTTTTGGCACTCTGCTTTCTAGCAAATGCCTCAGGAAGCAATGTGCTTTGTTTTTCCAGTGGAGAGCAGAAATGCCTATTCCAGCCCTGTCAGCTCAGGTGTCACAATTCCAGCTCCAGCCCCAGCAGCCTCATCATAGCAGTGCTGTCCCTTTGGCACAAACCTTAATCACAGCAGAACATAATTATGTTGGCAGTATAGGGGACTTTGATATGTGCATGTATCTCATATCATGTGTTGATATAATATATGTTATTTTTGTAACCCCTAGCAGGAGAGAAGGCTCGGTGGAGATCAGTGAGGGTGATGTGTGTGGGGGATGAATAATGGAATCATAGAATTTTAAGAGGTTGGAATGGACATTAAAGATCATCTAGTTCTGATGATGAACCTCCCACTAGACCAGGTTGTTCAAGGCCTTCTCCAAACTTCCTTGGAACATTGCCAGGGATGGGGCATCCACAACCTTCCTGGACAACCTGTGCCAGGGCCTCACCACCCTCATAGTGAAGAATTTCGTCCTGTCTAACCTAAATTTCCCCTCTTTCTGTTTGTACCATCACTCCTTGTCCTGTCACTACAGTTCCTGACAAAGAGTCCTTCTCCAGCTTCCCTGTAGCCCCTTCAGACTCTGGAAGGTGCTCTGAGGTCTCCACACAACCTTCTCTTCTTCTGGCTGAACAGCCACAACTTTCCCAGGCTGTCTTCAAAGGGGAGGTGCTCCAGTCCTCTTATCAATGTTGTGGCCTCCTCTGGACTTGTTCCAACAATTCCACATCCTTCTTAAGTTGGAGACACCAGACCCGGACACAGGACATGTTCCTTTCCATGGAAGCCAGGACAGGGTTGGTTTCTGGGCTGTGGGTGCTCACTGCCAGTTCATGTTGAGTTTTTCCTCAGCTATCACCCCCAAGTCTTTCTCCACAGGGCTGCTCTTCATCCCTTCCCCACCCAACCTGTAGGTGTGTGTGGGATTGCCCCAGTGCAGATGCAGGACTTTGTACTCCACTTTGTTGAACTTCATGAAGTTCCCACTGGCCCCACCTCTCTGGCCTGCCAAGGTCCCTTGCTGTGGGGTGTGACACACCACAGCTGTGGCACTGCAAGCTGACTTCAGCTCTGCACAGCAGGGACCAGGGGTGGCCTTTGGCCAACAGCTGAGTGGATCAACTGGTGGTCTGACTACTTCCCCAAGTCACACATGGAGAGGAGGAATTAAACATTATCCCCTCCACGTGTGGCATGGCTAAAAGAACCTGGGCAGAGAGCACTGGACTCTGACATACAATACAGGATGTGATGAAATCCAGGAGAGCATTTTGTTAACTCATACCACAGCTATTAACTTTGTATCTACCTACAAAATCCTGTTGCACGAAGATTTGTTTCACAGAGGCACTCTGTCAAGCCTCTCAGGAACAAATTCCAGTTTTAGAAGCGTGTAGAAAGTGCATCAGCCTGTTCCTCACCCCAAACGCCCTCTGCCCAACATAGCACTCAGGAGGGTGGTACAACTGAACTATGAACTTGCTCCCAGTGCAGCAGCTGATTGTATCTGGTGTTGAGAACAGAGCATTGCTTTTATGCAGTTCCAGGCTGTTTTCCCAAATACATTAATGCAGTATTGGAAGAAAAAGAGTGGAATTAGTGAGATGAAAGTACATACAGAAAATGCCACCACCACAAGCAGCCTCCAACGGTGTTTGCAACTTAAAGAGAGGGTGTGCAAGAAGCTCCCATAGCCTAAAGGTCACTGTGATGTGGACTGCTTAGCACAGAAACCACCTAACAACATTCCTTGTGCCTTCACCCATGGAGCAAATGTGTTCTTCCATTTCCACAGCTCCTTTACACAGTGCTGGCTGTCAAACACTGCAGTGCCACACTGCCCCACTGACCTCCCCTTGCCCATAAACCCCACTGCTGACTGCTGCTTACAGGTGTAGTCGTGATGCCTGACACTGATTGGTTCCTCCAGATCAAAATTATCATCTTCTAAAAACGAATTATGGATCCAAGGACATCCGATAGAGGCACTGAGGTAAGAAAAGCTGTATTCATGAGAACACAAAAGGAAAACAAAAAAGTTTCTGCTTGCATACTCTTAGAATGGAAGCCCATCCTCTCCACAAAAAATAGGTCCTCCCACACAGTGACACATGACACCACTATCTGTCATTTTAAGGCAGCTCAGCCCAACCTAGACTGTTCAAAGGGGAACAGATCAGGGAAGAGAAGACCTACAGGAGAAACCAAGAACCCGGTCCTTGCAGGGTAGCAAAAAGATCCAGGAATGTGATATTGTGACACAAATGTCATTTGCTCAAGGATCACATAGGCTAAAGAAGAGCTGATGGTCCAGGGAACAGAGCATGGTACAGTGTATGATGTTGGCGTACACAGAAGGAAGTGCTTTATCTTCTAGTGAAAAAAAAAAAAAAACTTTAAAAATGTCAGATTTGAAAAACTGGTTTAATCTACAGCATCTTTGCATACAGCCATCCTACCCGGCTGCAGTCTCAATTATACAGCTTTGGGGTTACTTTGGAGGATTCTTCAGGAAAGGAAGATACCTCCCTCCCCATTCTGATCTTTTGGAGGAGCCATGCAAAACTTTATATATTGCTGCTCTAAGTGCCTCAGTAGTGAACCATCCCTCTGCAGTTCTCAAGGACTGGCTTTGTGCAGGGAATGCCCATAGGGTTAATCTTGTTCTTGCCTCCCATCCTCACAAAATGATCCATCCAGGTTATTGCTGCAGACTTGTGGCCTTCACATGGGTCATTTTGCAGGACTGAGACCAAAAAGCATAAATGGAAATGAAACCAACCAAAGCAAAAAGAAAATAGCCCTTAGTGCATGTTTAGTTACAAAAACCAGAGTGGTAAGTAGGAAAAGGATGCAGATCTCCCAGTTACATTATGAGCTGCTCCATAAACACTTGAAAAAAAGCCAGATGCTGGGCAGTCACCATTTCATTCAAGCACAATTAAAACCCCTCTCTTCCATCATAGTATGTACAAAATCACATATAGTTAAATAAACATCTGAAAGCGTGAATGAGATTCTAATATACAGTACTTTCACACAGCCAAAGCTATTTTATTTTACAAGACGAGGCTTTTGCGTTCATCTTTTTTTCTGAAAGCCCAGTAAAAACAGCGTAAACTACTTAAGCAAAATTTAAGAGACAACTTACAAAGTAAAATTTGCATAGCACTATAAATTTGCGTGTTTGGGCACAGTTCTCCATAAAAACTACAGTAGGTGACAGGGTCGGGTTTTCTTAATAGTTTCTTGTTTTTCACCAGATTCAGACACACTTCTTCTGAACATCATAAAATCAAGTGTAGGAAACAACTGTAAAAATGTACAAAAATATATACACATGCACAGTAAATGCATACCCTGTATACAGTTTTATTACTCGTTAGATTTGGCTAATAATGATCATCTGGTGACTTACGCTTCCCTCCAAATGACAGGTTTGCAACACATCAATCAGCTTAAGGAGGGTGATTTTCCTCGGAGAGGTTTTGATTAAAGCTACAGTACTTGCTGGTGATCTGAGGAGTGAGCGAGGTGCCGGCCGGCAGCGGCTGCCGGGCGTTCAGGCGAGTTCAGCATTCAGATGTCACAAGGGACAGCTCGGACACAGCTGAAGCGAAGGGACACAAAAGGACACAGCTTGGCTCTCTGCACAGATGCACATGCACGGAATAAAGGAGGTACACAGAACCCGCTCATGCCTTGGGGACTAAAATTAAATTCCTGATTAGGCTCTGCTACCTACTCCTCCTTCCTTCGCAAATTGCATTTTAGTAATTTGTAACTCAGTGTGTTTTCCTTAAGAATGCATGCTGGCCAAAATGAAAAAGTTGTGTAAGACTGAAAATTGGTAGTGGTATTAGAAGTATTCCCACACTATGGAATACTTCTGATTTAAATTTAAAAAGTACTATTATATTCTGATTGCTGCTGAAGTGTCTAATTTTAAAATACACTTTTCTCCTAAAAGATAAAATGCTGCTTCCGCTAGTGGTTTTTAGAAATAGACTATCTGCACTCAAGTGCCCTCAACAGTGAAAGTGCACAAATAATCTTTCTTTAGTTTCAGAAACGGAACAGTGGCTAGTAACTACAGGTGTAACATTTTAAGAAACACAGGCAGTGTTCTAAAAGCCTACAGAGGCCAAGGATCAGAAACACATGCCAATCCCATGTCTTCCCGATTCTGAAGTATGTAATATTTTCATGACTTTTTCTGGTGGCTAATACATGTGGCACAGACCCTGTAACACTGACTTCCAGAATGTTCTCAATCCAAACCACCGCAGGCAAATAACACACAACCAGCAGCCTGCAAGCATCTTGTTGCAGAGGCAATCAGATAAACCAGCCTTAAAGAAAAACAGGGCAGAATGAGAGTCCCCATCTGAAACAAGCCCTTAGGAGGAATTCGGACCCAAATCACGTGAACATGGCAAGGGTTATTTTTTTAGGTTGTTACTCGGAGGTCTCACATCCACATTAGTCAGAGCTTGGCTCCCACACAGTTGTCTCTGCTTTGCAAAAGCTCCTGGTAATCACTCAGTTTTCTCAGAGCAAGAATTTGGTTGGACCCATCAGTGTTCCTGCTCCTCCCAGCGATGCACCTTGCGGTGTTCCTTCTCCCTCACAGCTCCCAGCAGGGCTGTTACCTGCTTCAAATCCCAGCTTCTCTCACCACCAGCAGCCCTGGAGCACTGCCTGTTATGATCAGAAGGTTCAGGAATATGGGAACAACCAGTTGTGACATACTGGGTGGGAGCAGAAATTCAGCATTCCCATCACAGGGACGAGATTCTTGGTGCAGGCACACAGCAGAACTTGCCACAATCGTCTGCTGGGAATCAGAACCTTCACACCAGGGGACAGAAGCACATGGCATCCAGCAGATGCTGTGAGCTATCCTGCTGCATCCCATCTTCAAAGGAGATCAAGGAATGGATTCTTCACTTTGATCTGTGTTGGCCTCCAGCATCTGCATGAAACACTTGGGTGAGATCTGCCCAAGCTTGGCTTTAGACTTCCTAACAAATACTTCTCCAGGATGCCAAAGTACATCAGACTTTGTCTTCAATCCGAAACGCTCTGTGTAGCGTCAAGTCAGCATTATTAAAAGCCTCCAACCCCACATTTCTTCAAAAGGTAGATGAAGCAAAAACAGGTTTTGGGGTAGTCCCAAGACAGAAACAGTACTTTCAGCAAATATCCGATGGACAATGACTCCCTGGCTTTCTCATTATTCCAACTCTTAGTAAAAACCTTGTCCCAACTCCCTTTCACCACAGGGACCTGTTGCCAGGTAGGCAGGGCCTGTGTGAACTGGCCTGGGAAGGTCTTCTTTTCCCTGCTAAAAGTTTTGCTTTGAAGCAGCAAAGTTGCATTATCACATAACACAAACAACCCTGTCAGTTCAGATCTAGAGCTGTCAACCAGCACCAAAATTCAGGAAGAGAAAACCCCAGCCATGTGAGACAACTGCTGTAGGAGTGGTTGAACTGGAGAGCTCTGAGTTCCTGCTAAGAGGTTGTAACCAAACTATCTGCAGAAGATACAGGTGAGCAAATACACAGACATTGGTGATGGAGACAAGAGGTACCACGTGGAAGTGAGCAATCACACTCACTTTTCCTGTGAATACCAGGCGATTAGGACACAGGCAGCAGTCAGATTCATTGGTCAGCAATTTAGTGTAGAGCCCTTCGAGATAAGTTAAAGCAGAACAAAGGAACATTGCCCATGCTCTTTGTGCCAGAGACAGATATTTTGCTCAGCGATGCAAAGTCAATTGCAAGAGCACATTCAGCCCACAATGAGCAAGAGAGAACTGTAATCCTACCGAGCCAAGGCCTCTCGATACCACCTCCTTCTTCAGCATCAGCTCTTTGTGCCTTTCTAACTCAGAGATGCCACATGGCCAGTAGTCCCCAAGCTCTCTCACCAGGTTCTCAGATGCAGGTCAATGTGATGCTCCTTTGGAATTGTGAATCCCACTTGGAGAGAAGCATCATTGCTGTTGGTGACAATGACAAATGCTGCCAAAGCCAAGAGCATACATCTATCATCTGTCCATGTTAGTCTGAGAACCATTCCTCTTCAGAGTCAGTGCTGAACTCCATAGCAGTCAGCTTGCAAGTCCATACTGGAAAACTCTATTTACTCCAAATAAATAAGCAATAAATTAAAATTCTGAAAGATGGAGATAAAAAACACTCCCATAGCTGTAAGTTTATTAAACCTAGCATGGTTGAAAAGCAAAAGACGAAAAATATGATATATTTTTGTTTATTATTGCTCTTAAAGGGCTTGGTAGTCAAATATACAAGCTATGCTCTATTAAACCAGAAGAAAATAAGATATAAAATCTATGCTCACTTTTCCAATCCAATCCACCTACTAATCTTCATTAGTGACATTAACTTCAGCTATTTCCAGTTATTTTAATTTATACATATTCTGTGTACGTGTGCGCGCGCGAGTATAAAAACCCCTATTTGAGAGATGAAATTCAAAATTAAGAGATTCGTGTTGGTTTTGTACTGTTTTGTGCACTGCTGTAGATTTCAGTTTTTCAAGTGGTTACTGATATGTCTGTTTAGAAGAGCAAAATTTGAGTATCTGATGATGTATTTATTATATTTTCAGAAAGAAAGCATGACCAATAAGTTATAAGAAAATATGAAATGTTGATTATTCTCCTCTTGATATACATGCACTAATCCCATGATCCTGAATAGGGAGTTACATGCACTAAGAGGAGAAAAGGATCCTGTAAAGAGAAAGGCTATTAATTCCTTTCTCCTCTAAGCAGCTCCCCTCTTCTCAGCATTAAGAAGGGATTTATTTTGTGAAATTCTCATCATGCCCATTAATATACTGTTCAAAATGTAAGTATAAAACATAGTCAGTGGTCAGCCTGCTTAGCAAGCCTCTTCTGCTAAGCCAGTACAATTTATAGATACTCAATATCATCTTCAGGAAGCAAGTATACAGCATTTGTAACATCCTTCTAGGAAGCAAGACCTATACCCATTACTGAATTACTTAAGAAAAAAAAAAAAAAAAGAAAAAAGAACCCCCCACTGTTCTCAGTCCTCTGGTTAAAAACAGGGAAAAGCCAGAGTTAACTTTATCAGCATTTGGATGTCTGACTGTATTTGAAGACTAAGTACAAAAACATCCAGCAAGGAAAACAGAGTTATGGCTAGGCTCTGCTCTCCTCAGTTCCCAAAGCATGTTCCAAATCCCACTAACATTTGCAACAGATTTGCAGCCCCTCTCTTAGGGAAGATTTATTGAGGGGACAAAGATGACACACTAACATTGGGGGTCTGGGTACAAGGATTCAGCAAGGTGGAGTCTAACAGGAGACAGACAAAACTCAGGTCAGCCTTCGAATGCTCTTGTTGAAAAGACCACAAATAAAAATCAAGCGCATGACAGAACAAGTGATTAATGACCCCAAGTAAAATATTTTTATACGTTACAAAATTGCTCTTCCAGTGTTTGAAAACAGAAAAACCTGTGGGAGAAGAGGTTACATTCCAACAGTTAAGAGCAAATTTGGAAAGAAGGTAAATTATTACTCTCTTATCTTGGTTACTGGAGCAAAGATGAAAACAACAACCAGTGCTTTGATAAAATCTGCTCTTTACAAAAGTGAGATAAATATTCTAGTGGCAGCTGGGTTAAAGATACAGACCCTGAGGGTTAGCTTCTGCCCTCAGCTGTAGATCTGCAACTCATTTCACCCTCTTCTGTGAGCAGCCAAATGCAGATTGTGAACTTCAGACTTGAACACAGCGGTATAGTTACCACCTGTTTGCAAATCTCCAGCTATGCATACAGCAGCAACCTACAGAAACCTCCAAATGTGCGTTTGTAAAAAAAGGAAAGGAAAGGAAGAAGGGAAAAAAAGG
Source organism: Vidua macroura (assembly GCF_024509145.1). NCBI lineage: Eukaryota > Metazoa > Chordata > Aves > Passeriformes > Viduidae > Vidua > Vidua macroura. Next base: position 5,840,477 of record NC_071572.1, on the reverse strand, counting down.
AGACAGGTACAGACATGATTCTGAGCTCTGATTTTCAGTGAAAAAGACCAAAATGTCAACAAGCAAAATTAAAGATACTTAAAATCCCTGAAGAGACCTTATACTCTTTCTAATGCTTTAACAGCACAGCTCACCTTGCAAAAAACTTCGTATGAACACCTAAAGCATGACCAAGTCAAAAGAGCAGCACACCCTATCCTGACACACAGAGGGTAAAGTCCTGGCCCCATCTCAATCCATGTTTAAACTCTCATTAGAAGTTCAAGAGATGCCAGCATTCAAAGTTTGACTGCTACAGACCTCTCCTTTTCACATTTTTTACAAAAGAAGACATTTTGAAAACTATTGTGCTGATTTCTAGTGCTGCCTCCCAGTTTACTGAGAGAGGTTGGCTGAAGTGGACTTTGGTAATGAGAGATGCAAATGGAAATAAAAGGAGAATTGAAAAAATGTCCTTCTTTGCGCAACTCTAAATCCCACAGTTAACCACTAATTAAAAAAAAAAAAAAAAACCAGCCCAAACAGATTCAAAATTATGGAACATGTTTGATGTGAAACAGGGCAAACAGCACTCAAGACCTAATTTTGAAATTAAACAGCCTTGAGCAGTTAGCAGGAGATAGGATGAGAACGTTATCCTATTGGATCTGTTCTATGGGATGTGCTGATGGATAACATGCTGCTTCCAAGCTTCACTATCCATTCTCCTGCATTACAGAAGTCTTAAGATGTTGCCTGAAAATCAGTGTCAAAAAAAAAAAGTGTCAGTGTAACATACAAACAGGATTTCATCTGTAGCCATGACAACACAGCCAAAAAGACTCTAACCCAATGAACTCCTGTCAATTCATTTAAGGAGGGTGTTTTTCCTGGCTTTCCAAGAGAAGTTGGAAATCAATAAACGTTACATTGGCTTTAGCAAGAGGAAACATTCAATGGCTCCTGTTGTAAAAGTGAGTGTAGTGCTCTTGACAGAAACCAGTTTTCAGTCATCTGAAGATACACGTGGCCATGGCCAATGCCCTCTTTTCTCCCCCACCCCAAGTCCCCCAACAAAGCAAGAAAAATTAGTTTCTTCTTCCACCCCACCCCAGATTTTCTCCCACATCTTGACTACAGTAATCCTTGAACAGGCAGAAGGTTGGTGCATTCTCTTCAGCCGATGCCTCCAACTTCTTCATTCTTGGCTCAAGTTTTATTCATTAATATTAGTCATCAGTTATTAAGAAAAAGATAGTTTCTAAGTGTTTGTTGTTGTTTTTGAACTGAAGTTAATCGGATACCATAGTCTGGTTATATGTGCTGAACTGCAGCCGTCAGTTATTCCTTTTTCTTGAATTCCTGGTTGCCATAGCTGGAGCCTTTTTCTATTTCAGTTACTCCTATCAGTCTACGAACTCCAAAGGAAGCTTTAAAATATAACAGAGAAACGAGAGGCACATTAAAACCAGTCCAAGCATCTAGGAAGTTACATGTAAGCACACGAGCAGAACCCAATCCCCAAGTCAGCAGTGACCAACAGCGCGCTCTACGAGGCTGCACAGGGATCACAAAGAGGGACAATCTAGATTTAAAAATATAATTATTGCTTCTCTTGGTTAACAGGACATGTAGCGTGAACACTGGAGTATATCCCCTCCCTCTACTTCTCCTTCTTTTATTGTTAGGGTTTTTTTGTTGCAGGAGTAGGGGGAGAAAATTTGGTTGTACTTATGTGTTTTTTGTTTGTGATGGTGGTTTTGTTTGGGTTTTTTTTTAAATTCACAGAAAAGTTATCCAGTTAAAGTATTTTTTCTTTCAGGCACCATAATAATGGGCTACAAGACTCACCTGCTACAACTACAGTTTTTGCTTAAGACATGAAGGCAAATGTGCCCAGATTAAAGCTTTTGAAACAATAAAAATGCTGTACAATAGAAAGACTAATGAACGAGCTCCAAGTATTTTCCTGCAAGCCCCATTCTCATTAATTAATACACAGAATTATTGGAGGTAAAGGATCCTGTTATGTGTCATTGAGCTTAGCATCTTCTCTGCTTTTGTTACCTGCTCCTACAAGTCCCAGAAATGCAAGGATAAGGAGAGGTGATCCACTTGCAAAAACTCCGAAGCCAAATGTGAAGAGAGGAGAGAGGAGAACTGTGGCCCAAAAAAGAAAGTTTAGGAGAGTCCATGGTCTCCTAGGAGGTTTAAACTGCTTGCCAGGAAATACACCTTCCTGATTATACATCTCTTGCAAAGCATCCTGGGGGAAAGAGAAAAGAGAATGGGTTCATGATGTTTGCACCAAGCAGCCCAAGATTAGTCAGCTCCAGGACAATATCAAGGACAGTATCTATGGTACAAATTCATCAAGGGTGCACAGCATCCAATTCCATCTGCTGTCACTTATCTGGGCATTTCCAAGCAACCTTTAAGCCTTTTGAAGGCAATTTTGGCACCACCAAAAACTGAAACCTTATCATCCTCTCCACTACCAAATACCTTCATCTTGCCTGTTAATTGCTTAAGAATTTAGAGCAGCTTCAGGCCAGAGACCAGTTCAGACACTACCAACCCCCTTAGCTGGGTGCTTTTCCTTCCTGTTTTTACTTCCAGAAAGATCACCATGATTCAGCAAAGCACAGCAGAAAAATTCTGTATGGAGAGCCAGGAGGGGAGGGCAAGGAATGAGCTGAGAGCAGAGACAGCACTACACCAGCCCTAATCCCAGCCCTGCAACAGACCCACTGCATCCCGAGCTGAGCCTGCAGAGGTGCAATCCTGGAACACATCAATCAAAGGAACAAGGTGCCCACCACCTTCCCTCAGTCTGTAAGATTGTTCTTTAAGGTTTCCAAGCCATTACCAGGGATGGCTCAAGTCTGGCTATTTCTTGTTTTTATTTTTTTTTTTTCATTTTGCTTACAAAGGACTGAGAAGTGCAAGGCATTCCTTGTCAATAACAGCCTTTGGAGGACACACCCTCTGTGCAGGAAGAGGATTCCAGTTACAAAGTCATTGCAATAAATGGAATGAGAGGATTCCAGTTACAAAGTATTGATAACACTGTAAGATCAATATGTATAATACCCATGTCCATAAGCAATAACTCCCTGTCAACATCTCCCAACAAAGCTGAACAGAGGTACAGCCAACATCAGGAGGGATGAGAAGAAATGGTGTCACATTGCACCAGAGGAGGGTTAGATTGGACATTAGGAAAAAAAAACTTTCATGGAAAGGGCTGTAAAGAAGTAAGACTGTCCAGGGAACTGGTGGAGTCATCATCCTTGGAAGTGTTCAAAAAAAAAGCCATATGGATTTGGCATTTGAGCACATGGTTTAGTGGTGACCATGGTGGTGGTGCTGGGCTGACAGTTGGACTCTCTGTTCTTAGAAGCCTTTCTCAACCTCAATGACTCTTTGGTTCTATAGACCTGCTAAGGGGAGGTGGGGGAAAAATATGATGAGCTACTGCTCTTTGTAAAATAACCTTTCTCCTTAACTGAATCAGAGTTCAGATATTCAAACAAATTAGGCTGAAATAAATATAATGAAACTCAGAACAATTTGCTGCCTACCTAGAGACTGAGCATAAGCCTGGCAATGCTGCAGCACAGGTCATCATAGCTGGGGAAAGCCCAGGACACTTTAACTTTCTGTGCTCTGCTGTCTTCCCACAAAGATCAGCAACACAGAAATCAAGATACACTTTTCAAGTTCAATAATCCACCACTTAGGGCTGGATAACAATTACAGCTCTCTTGTACTCCCCACAGAAGTGTTAAATCTGTGGTCAAGAAAAATGGATTTTTCTAACCATCTAAGTTTAGAAAAAGAAATGACACAAGGAAAAGCTCTGAGCCATCTGAAGGCATGCTGGGCATGTGTTTTATCAGTCCCTGGCAGCAGATCCCAGGAACTGTCTGTCCCATGTCACACACCACTGCAGAGGTATTACCAGGAGGCAGAAGGAAAGTGACAGTGGAAGAAAAATGAAAGCAAAGAACAATTGCAGCTGAAAGCTGGGAGCGGCTGTCCCTGACAGTTATCACTCTTCTCAAGTGCCTGAAAACACCCACAGGGAAAATGGAGCCTTTAGAAATGCATGACAGAGATCCAAGCACGGAAAAATGTAATAAGACAGTGGATTGCTATTAGTCTTCCACAGCTCAGGCATATCTCTGAGTTCTGTTGTCCTTCCTGGCAATTTGAGACCTCACTACCCAGCCCTCTGCTGCCAAGGGGCTCCTTGGTCCTGCTCCTTCCAGCACTTTGAGGGATGGCTGCCTAGTTATACATAATATCCTCTCCATCCAGTGCAAGAGTGTGTATTACTCACTGCTGTAATACACTCCCCTGTGCAAGTCCCAAAAGACAGAAAAGAAAGCAAAGCTATTTACCTTTTCCTGGTAAAGCTTATGAAGCCAATTTGCAGCTTCCTTTTCATCTTGAGGGATATCTTCCAGAGGAAATCTCCTAGTTTAGTAGAGAGATTAAAAAATTGAAAGGAAAAAAAAAAAAGAATTAAGGGAAAATCCAGGTATTTGGTTTTATGCCTCTCCTCAGGAAGATCTTCCATTCAGTAAAGGGGAGAAATCAAAGGCAAGAGTGTCACTGATGGCAGAGATCTTAAACACAGAGAAATGGGACTTAAAACCTGAGGTTTTAGTTGGGAATTGGGTGCTATTTAAGACAAAAGAAACTGTACAAGCTCCTGTCAGTTTCAGAGCACATCAGTAAAATAAACATTTCCCATTCCAGCACTGTTCCTCCTTCACCAGATCCATCACTAGCTGATTCCCAGTGAGCTCAGACTGAGGCACTCGGAGCTGGGAAAAGACAAGCAAGTGGAAAACCCAAGGATAATTGTTTGCTACATTTTGGTAGTGAAAACCATATTTTGGAAGCAATGGGAGAGGCAACTAAACATTCACTTTATACCATCTCTAAGGCAAACATCTGCAGTGACTGCACTTGTCCCTCTTTGCCTCTGCAGCCCCACAGACTGAGGCACACAGTTTGGGGGTGTGTGACAGTTTTGCCCAGTGCCAGCCCTGACCTGACCTCACTGAGAACAGGTGCCTTGTCAGAGCCTCTCTGTAGTGGTGAAGAGCCAACCATTCCCCTGCATTCTTTTGTTTTCTGAGACCAAGCCAAGCCAAGCCCCTTTATGATTCTGTGAATTTGTTCCAACACGTTTCTAATGATTTCTGCATCCCATAAGCCAACTGAACACCACATCTGGCAGATTTACTTACATGACCTCTAACAAGAGAAACTGCTCAATTCATATAAATAATGCTCAATAAAAGCTCAGTGAAAAGTCATTTGCTGAAAGCTTTCTGGTGAAGTTGCCATGGTGTTGCTGTCACCACTAGAGGGGACTCACAGCAGTAACATTTGGTGATTTCCTGATTATCTCCTCTGGAGGCAGTCAGGATAAAGACTGGATCCACTGCAGAGCTAAGCTGCTTACCTCTGCACAGGTAACTATGCACACACCAAGAACAAGAGCTTATGTGCTTCCCTTCTCTGAGCTACAATAAGTCTATTGGCACAATAAGGACATGTTCCATTTTCAGGAAAACATCTGTAAAAATAGTCTCCTTAATCTCATAGCTTCTTCCCCAAAACAGGAAAAAAGTGTAGAAAAGCACCTTGAAAATATTTATTCCATCCACAACTATTTTAAATCAAAATTATCTAAGCACAGTGATTTGTAGGGTACAATTAGTAACTTTACCTGGCAACATCATCCTCAACAGAATTTTACAAACCTGAATTTCTTCTAATTCTATTGAAAACTACATTTCTCTTCTTTCCTCCCATTACCTCTCCAAGAAATGAAATAAAACTGCACCTCCATTAGCAAAAAAGGGTGTTTAACTGAAGGCTGCCACAATTCAGTGTATAATTAATAATTATACAGATGTGCATCCATGCATGTGCACCTCAGATCCAGCTAGATATCCTACAGGCACCTGCCATCAGTGTGGAATTACAGGTGGAACTGCCTGACCAGCTGTTTTGCTGGCTGGCAAATTGTCTGCTCACTTTCCTCATCAGGAATATGTTTGGCAAGTGTAAATAGTGAAAATGAAACCCCTTGCAAATGAGCAACTCCACCTCTCCATGGACAGCTCCACAGACATCTTTTCAGCTGAGAGACTAAAATGTTGTGGATGTTGCAGCAACACACAGACCCAAGGCCAAAGGGGAAAGATGTGGTGGGAAGGAGAAAAGCTTTTTTTTTTTAAACTTTTAAAAACCAAGCATCAACCTCATCACCAGAATACAGCAATGTTTTCCAAAGGGTGGGTGAATCCCCCAGAGAAGCAAACTGTCTAAAGAACTGTGGAAAGAACAACCAGGTCATGTCTCAGGTCCAAACATAAAAGGGACAAGAAGAAATTCAACAGGATTGGTTGTTTTTATGATCACAAGGAAGCCTTTGAAGCAGAAGGCAGCAAGGAGAAAGCAGGAAAGAGAAGGGGCAGGTGTGCATGCAAATGTGTACATGCTGCATGGGGTTAGGTGTTAGCAGCTACTCTCTGAGGCAAAGGAACAGTGAGGAATGTGAGCAATGTCCCACCTCATTTATAGGATGTCTGAATTTCAGCATTTTTAGATTTTTAATCTGCTGGTCAAACCATGTGAGTGAGGGAGAGAAACTGGCATGTAAAGGAGCTTTAAACTATTTACTACAAGGGACCACTGAAGCTGAAGGACAAGGAGAAGGGGACTACAGGAAAGGAAATGACCCTGTAAAATTTGAATACACTTCAACATGCTAAACTATGCATCTTAGGGCTCACCTCCATCAGTATGTGCTCACCTTACACACATATCTGCTTCATATTTCTTTCCATAAAGAATTCCTAATAAAGATGGGTTCTTGTTTCCTCTGAAATTTAGTGTTACATCATACACTGCTGAAACTGTTGGGAAAAAAAAAGTAAACAGGGCTGTTACACCAGCAATTCTAGCAAGCACCTTCTGGCATCCCTGCTTGAGACAGCAACAGAGCCTTGTGCAAGCCTTGCATTAATGATGTGTCAGAGTCCTCCACTATTTTGTGTTTACACATCACATTTATCTGCACCAGCCCCCTGACACTCCCAGCTCTGTAAAACACCAGATGACTTGATGAACTAAGCAATAAAAAGAGGTTTTTAGTATTTTTCAAGACTGGTATCTGACAGTTCTGTGGCAATTTACAAATTACCAGCTGACACACTATATCCTCATTACTGCCAGCTCACTAATTGTAATGAACAACAGAGCAGACTATGCTGGTGCTAAATAACACATTAAAAGTGCTGCAAAACTTGGCAGTACCTGTTCCCCTGAGACACTGGACAGCAGTGGTGAAACCTTTGGTTCTGGGCAACAGGTGGTATTTCAGTTTAGGCAACCCCTTGGATTCAGCTACTTCCATACTGATGCGGTGCTTGGTCTCTGTGAAACGAGTTCCTTCACAGTACAGCAGAAACTGTGCAAGACAAAAGCAAAAAAAAATCCCCAGCATATCTTGAGATATCAAAAGAAATCAGCAGTATACTGAAAATTTTCCCAAGATAAACATACATGTGCACACATTTCAATTGTCTCATCTCTTCACCAAGCATTAGGCATAAGCACCAACTCCCAACTCATTTACCATTACCTTTACATTTAACAACACTTGTACCAAATTTAAGGTGACAAAGAGACAGCCCTAATTGTGGCATTTAGAATGCAGAGAAATTGGGAAATTGATCCACTCAAGTCAATTTTAATCATGATTTCAATTACCAAGCAGGAAGTCTTGATTTAAATAATCAATGCTAACTACATTTTGCACTTATATTTTCTAGTTGTTTTCCCTAGAGACTCGTCCTTGGTTCTCAGTTGTAGAATCATTAAAATGTATAGATTTGAAGCTCAAGTTCAGTCTTGAGATTTTCTAATTGGTAGGGTTTATTCTGGTTTTTTTTTTATTCCCCACATTCATCAGGAAGATATATTCAATATAAGTCATATCCATATATTCAAGCAATTAAGTAGCTTAAAATACATTCTCCAGATTCTTACTTTTTCTATCTTTGAAATGGTAGAAAATTACAATGCATTCACAATGTTCTAGTTAAGGCTTAATGTTTCACTATTCATTTTAACAAGCTCTACTGGGTAATACTGAAAACTCACTTAAAATGCATAAAAAGCCTCTTAATGTTTTATAAGCCAAATAATTGTACGTTACTTGTGCTGCTATAAAAGCAAAACTGGGAATTTATCAAAACCTTTGCATTCAAAGCTCTAAGAAGGTTAATGGGTTGATTACACCACTGTGCTGCTGCAGTGAAGTTTAACAGCATTGCACACAATGAAACAGAGACGTTTTACGCTTGGTTTTAAATAATGTCAAAATAAAAAGGAAAAAATGTAACTGCAGAAGGAGATATAAGCTTGCCATATGTTCTCACAGAGACTTTTTGGGAAACCTGTAATTTCACAGATCAATGAACACACTAACAGGAATTTTCTATCAAAATCCATGATCTGTGCAGTCAAATTCACTCATTTCTCTAAAAAAGATTTTTTGTTTATGTGTCTTTTCAGCCTACCTGAGGAAATATACAGCTATAGCAATCTTAGTTATACAGATGTAGTAATCAAATATAAGTTGTTTTTTTTTTTAAATAGGCAAAAATAAGTTTGGACAGAATCATTAGCATCACACAAGCCTGATTTATAAATGATTCTCAAGCTTCTGAACTGTTTCCCAAATAGTTTCCCTTACCAACAGACAAACAGCAGTTTTCTACCAGTATATCCCAAAAGACCTCCTGAAACAGAGCATGGCTTTTCTGTGACAACTCTTGGAAGTGGGCACACCTTCTCCTGACACACAAAGCCACAGGCACCAGTCTGTCACCTTTTCACTTCCAGCAGCCAATACCAGAGGGGGGACTCAACACTTACCCACATATATTCAGGATAATCAGACAAACGTTTCAATCCCTCAATAACTGTATCTCTGTCCTCTTCCCATTTCCTTTTGCAGAAAACAATCTCAAGGAAGTACCACGTCCAGCCGATTAGGGGCACATATAGCAGCTCTCTCTTAGCAAGAACTTTGGAACTCTTGGAGAGAAAACGAAAGCGACAATCCAAAAATGTCATTTGCTGATTTGTGCAACGAGGTCAAACACATTAAAGCTAAGATGATGGAGCTGTATCTGGGAACTTAAATGCAAAGAAACTGTTTATAGATGGGTTTTAAACAGACCTGTCACCCTGCAGAGGAAGGGAAAGCTCATGGTCCACATACCCCCAGCACTCCGAAGCGCTCCGTCATCGTCCAGCCGCACAGGAAGTCGATCTCAAAGTTGTGGTTCAGGATGATGATGACATGCTCCTTCCCAAAGGTTTTCACCGTGGCCTCGTCTGAGAACAGGGTGCACTCTGTGCCTGACCACCATTCCAGCAGCATTACCAACTCTAGCAAACATGATGAAGGTGGAGAGAGGAGTTAGGGGTACCCCTACAGAAGGTATTTAGAGTTTCACCCTCAGCCGCATTCACTGCCCAGCCTCTCCTGACCCCAAACACAGTCAGCTTCCCAAACCCACCCAACAGAGATGAAACAAAAGCTTGGAAGGGTACAGACCACACCATATTACCATCCCTAAGCAGTATTTAAGGCACCAGACATATGTATTATGGATAATTCAGCAAGTTTTTAACAGCGATGAGTTTGGGCATTGCATTTCAAATGCAAAATTTCACGACCACTGTTTATGCCTGAAAACAGACAGTGGAGCTGTTGATTGCTCCACTAAATGAGCACAGTTCCTCCCAGGTGGAATACAAATTATGCATAGATGCAGCCTAATGTTTTTACTCCGCATGAAACAAGCCTTATGGAGGTAAACAGACCAATAAAGGTCCTTTAAAGGGATGCAGTGGCATAGATCTTCTGTGATAGATTTTAATATTACAACACAGGGCTCTAATTGTTCTGCATTATGATCATCAACACAGAGTTAAAAACAGCAGAAAATTGAGTGAATTTATCAAAATACCTGGGCAAAGACAGGACTGGTAAATTTTGTCTTTCTTTTACTGCAAAAGAATGAGCCCTTTTCCTTTTCCCTCCATTTACTCCAACTTTAAAGTATCACAGCAACTCTTATTCCACCCTGAACATTTGTTACCCTTTTTTATTTTCCACCTCCCCTTTTTTCATCATAAAACCCCCTTCCACTTAAATTCAGCATGCAGTGACTGTAGTTGCTATGGTTAGCTCATTTCCCTCATTTCAGTACATTGAGGCATATGGAAGGCATTGCTTGCATCATGGGACAGCTATAAAAAGTATGAGAATAGTTCATCCTCCCAGTAGGAAGATTTGCTTCCCTGCAAACCATAGTCATTGGTGGTTTTTTTTTTATTTCAATGAGATATGGCTGAAATAAAAATGTAGTTGCACAAATACAGCAGTTAAAAGGAGTCCAACCCTTCCCACATGACTACAGCTGCAGGTTCCCCCTCTGCTCCCTCTAACAGGCTCTGCCAGGAGATTTTTCAGCTTCCCATTGGGAGTTTCTGGTTTTGCCAAACAGGGCAGCACCTTCCTGCACAAGGGTTTCTAATCAGTGGGATCAGACAAGGTCATCTATCCATACTGCTAAAGAGGAGTTTGGGATCCAGTCTTGCTCCACACCAGAGAGAAGACAAACACAGGATTTAGGTGAATAATGGGGAAAACCAGTCCTGGTTCTGCTGAGGGTACAGAGCTCACCTAGCACTGTTTTTTTCACTCTTGGCCACTTACTCACCCACCAGGTTATTCCCCTGTATCACTCTCAGCACTTGCTCATTTGGAGGCACAACAAAGTTATGCACCTTTCTGGCCAAGAGAGCTTAACCCCGGACAACTGGAAATATGGCAGAGGAAAGACAGAATTGTCTTGTTCCTTTACACCAGGTACAGGTTTCTATCACTGCTTCCCAGCTTTGCATGCTTTGTGTTCACTCACCTTCCTTTCTCTGGTTATCCTGGCTCAGTAAAAGGGGAAAGAGGATAGCAAGAGTGTCCTCAGATCACCTTCCAAGCAGGTGGCCAGGAGAATGGAGCAGTGGTACCAAACACATCGTGGTACTCTGAGCAATTTTCCCTTTCCATTGCTGACTGTGTACCAAGGAGAAACATCTCCAGTACTTGCTACATTTTCTTATAATAATTATAATCACCTGGTTGTGTTTGTTCTTCAAAAACAGGAAAAAAATACTATGTAGAGGCCAGTGTGGATGTGACTTTCTGCAGAACTTTTCTCCCTAAAGGAGTGGAGGACTCGCCAGAGTTCATACTGAGAGAGAAGGGTTGACGAGCCAAAGGATTGACACGAGGTAACAGATTGTCCTTAACAAGTGTGCTGACAAATGATGTAATTATAACCAGGAGTGGGCTCGTTTCCTTTTTTCAGTGTGTGGGTTACAGCTCCTTTGCGTGGCACTGATCCTATCAATGCTACAGCAAGAAATCCTTCTGAATGAAGGAATGGCAACACTTGCACTGCCCAGGACAGTTCCTACAGGGAGTAAGCAGCACCTTGCTTCAACCGCCCCCTGCAGCTGGGGGTCCCACACACCAAAGCAGGTGCATTTACAGCCTCACAAGCCCCCCAGAAACAAAGCAAACGAGGGGCACAGCACATCCCTCAGCTGGAAGTACCAACATTTGAGAGGTTAGTTTTGCAACAGGACTAACCCAAACATGCTGCACACTCCAAGGGTGTGATTCATCTGAAAGGAGCTGACGTGGGAGAGCTGCAAGTACAGACTACCTGTCACGAATTTATGGGCCAGAGCCCAAGAGGCTGCCTTCCCCACATGTCTGTCAGGAACACTGGATAGAGTCTCCCTCCCCTTTGCAAGCTGGGCTTTATGTATTTGAGAGGAGATACAGTAAGAACAGAGCCTGGTTTTCAGTACAGAGGCACATACAGGATCACCTGTGTATCCCTCCCTGCACACTGATCCTCTGCCAGCTGGGCAGAGCAGCATCTCTTGCAGACCCTCAGCCTAAAACCACAAACAGCTTGGAGAAAGTGAGCAAAATGTAGCATCCAGAGCAGAATACCACCCTACAGGTTTCTTGCCAAAAGGCTTCTTCATATGGAAATGTATTTCATTATGAATGGCAACATTGGAGCTACTACATTTACACAGCTTACCTAAATTGCTATAAATCACAATTGAAAAGCATATTCTGTCAGCTCTTCCATTATAGGCCATCAGCTCTCTGCAATCCCACACAACAGTTACATTGATTTTCATAGTTTAATTTCCCAATGTGTTAATTTATAACAGGCTATACACTAGGGGTTATCCTACGTACAACCAATTATCTACTCAGCTTTTCCAAACCTCTTTCAACAATGGTGTGGGTTATTTCCAGTGTTTAGAGGATATAAGACAGCAGCATTTAAAGTGTGTTTTTTTCATGCACAATGCTAACTAAGGGCTGAGCCTAAAACCTTACAGAAGCAAGCAGCTCATATCCTCAGAAAAGCTAACTATTAATGCAGCAATAGTTTTCAGCATGAGATCAGAGTCTAGATTACTAAAAGCACAAAGAAATTCTTACAATCAAATTAAAAATAAAAACCCCTATATGTCCCCACTCTCATCCAACCAAACTCATTTTGAAGTTTCTACTAAGCTCTTCTACTACAATACCTTTTTTCCTGACAATTTGCCTGCTAGTCTATTTAATTTCCTCTCTCCTGTGCTTCTCAGTAGGCAGGACAAAAAGCACAGTAAAGGCAGGGACAACACACTTAAAAAGAGACAGAACCAGACACCTCAGAGAGTTTTTGTTTGTGATACTTCACACTGATGATTTACGAAACGTGGGTGCCTGTCAGTGGACTGCTGAACTGTAATCTCAGTGTTCATTGTGGTGACTAATTTACCCAAAGTGGGAGTTGGATGCTGAGCTGAGCACTAAGGTAAGTGGCCATGCATACGGGGAAGGGATGGGGAATGGAAACCAATTAGATGATTCACTGCTGAAACAGGAGGTGACATTTGGGCTAAGGAGCCTTCTACACACTCTAAACATTTTCAGAAATCCAGCTCTGTGAGGAGAAGGAGGCATCCACAGGGAGGAAGTTTTGCAAAGGTCTGACAGAGGAGAACAAAGAAGCTGCACTCAGTGCAGAGCTGACCCATGGGCAGAAGAAGAACCACTGAAAAAAATGCTCACAAGGAGACCCTGGCCTCAGAGATGGGCACTGAAGGGTGTAAGTGGATTCTGAAGTTTGTTACACAGTTCAGATGCAGAGACAGGACATACTTTAAGATAGACCTCTCCCTCTGCAGCCCACACAATAAACCTGGGCTCCTACATGACCATTACTGCTCACATGCCCAGTGCCTGAGCCAGTCTCACAACTGCCTCTTAGCACAGGTGCTGATACTGGATGAAGATGGCACTGAGACACAAGTAGCAACTCCTATCAGTCCAGATAAGGTTGGAGGTGCAGAGGAGCTTTGCTTCCCACTTTTTTGAATGACAGAGTGACAACATACATCAGACCCTTGACTTCTATATGATTTCCCAATATTCCAGGAAAAAAAAAAGGCTGTTTTGACCTGCTCTGAAAGAATCTACATCTAACTTACCATTTCTCTCGTCTCTGTGTGCAAACAGATACATGTGCATATATATATTTCCTTTGGTTAACAAAGGCAAAGGCAAGAAAAGCCCCTCCCCAGCCCAGCCCAGCATACTCACGGCTCCACAGGGAATAGGCAAGGCGACAGTTTACTCGGCGATAAAGCTGCTTGTTGATGGGCCAGAGGACCAGCGTGCATAGTTGAATGAAGTTAATGATCAGTCCACTGACAACAAAGACGAACCCAATGAGGAGGTGAACTATGAACTGGGTCTTCAGGAAGGCAATGAAGCCCATGATAACCACTCAGAAGCGTGTGCAAGGGCCGTCACTCAGAATAACTGTCCTGAAAGAGGGAAAAAAAAACAACAGAAGAGTCAAATGGAGTGGATTTACAAGCTCTGAGGAAGGACAAAGCAAAAGCCCTGAAACAGTCCAGGCTCATGCATCAAGGAGAACCCAACCCAATAAACACTGTGCTCTCCAAGCCTGCCTCATGCAGGTCTTCACACAAACTGGTGATGGTGCAAATCCCCATCCAAAAGAGGAAGGAATCATTATTTACAATTTACAGCCCACCAGGAAGATTATTGTTTGCTGAAGAGACTAATCTCACACGTCTCTTCAAACAAATACCACATAATTGGGAGTTAATGCTGGGAAGAACACAGAGCCCTGCACTCACAGTGAGCAGTGGGCAAACAGGGGCTGTATCTTTAGGGATGCTCTCCTGAACTGCAACAGGAGCCTCACCCTGCAAAGAGCAGGGCTGGGCACACACAGCATCACTCTGGCCAACACTAAGGCATGGAAATGGAAATGTGGTATTCCCACATTCAACACCCATGCTGGAGCAGGTTTAATAACTTCTCACCTTGTCGAGCCACAGTTCTGTAATATACCAGTTAGTGTGGGGGGGAAATGTAAATTTATAAAAAAGCCTTAGGCTATGTAGCAGTACAAACTTGATCTGAAATGGACATTGGTGTAGAATCTTGATTCCACCACATTAGCACTTAACTCTGAGCATGTGCCATATTTATACCAGGTGCAGAAAGACTGGCAACACCTGAACCAGCAGAATGCCACAGCAGCTTAGACAAGCCTGATCCACCACAAATCCTGCCAGCACAAAGTTAACCCAGCAAACTGTATTTACCAAGCCACCAAACTGAATTTATTGCAAGCACCACATTATCCAGCACTGGCCTGTTTGACCTGTTAGGTACTGGAAGCTCTGCAAAGCCAGCCAGGCTGTCAGACTGCAGCCTCGAGGTCTCACCCAAAAAATAAAAAGCTTGACCCTGCTTTTCTGCCACAGCCACAGCTTGCTGATGGTTTTCATGCTCAGCTTTTACAAATGTGGCAAATGACCAGATCAAGCAGTAGATAGTAACAAATATTTTTGACAAATCAGGCATCCCAAGGTGATGTGGACCTGCTGTCTGAAAATAAAGTCCCTGCCAGCTGTGAGGAATCAAGTAATTTTCACTCACCACCTGCTTATGGTGTGCTGCTATTTATAAAACTCTACAGCAATTTTATTGTGAAAGCTTGTTTTCTATCCTCTCTTCTGCCCATCAGGTACAGCCTTTCAAGGCACAGAGTGTCTAGTTTTTGCACAATTAACATCCATTTTGCATCATTAATAACCTACCCATTTCAGAAGCATGTAAGAGAGGAAAAAAAAAAAAAAAAAAAGCCTGGTTGGACACAGCCAGTACTGTGCCTACCACAGAAAGCAAAGCAAAGCAAGAGGAATAGTATTGGAGCTCATGATAAATAATCTAAATTCTCCCAGTGTTTTCGAACATTTCTTCCACTAATAAATTACTTTAAGAACAGCTGTTGGGAAGCAGAGACTTCTGTTTGAAAAGGAACAAGTGGAGTCCTCCTTCTTCTTCCCTTCCCAAAAGGCTGCAGTTGTCTCACAGAGCCAAAACACCACACCAGTGTTCACACATTGCCTTGTGGGAGGCAGCCATGGCATCCAGCGACTCCCTAGCACTGGGCTTGTTTGTCTTTTCCACTGGCACACTCGAATAAATACTGCCAAACATTAAACACCAAGTTCTTCGCTTCCAAGAGTCATTCTCTTCATCTGGTGTATCTCAAAAGCCAGCTCAAACAAACAAGAAAAGAACAATTCCCTCCACCCCCGCAAGCTATTTTTTGAGTTCTTGCTTGCCCTCTGCAGAGCCACTTGCAAGCAGCTTTGCTGATGACTGTGTC
This sequence comes from Vidua macroura, assembly GCF_024509145.1. Taxonomy (NCBI): domain Eukaryota; kingdom Metazoa; phylum Chordata; class Aves; order Passeriformes; family Viduidae; genus Vidua; species Vidua macroura. The sequence continues at coordinate 5,824,593 of NC_071572.1, read as the reverse complement.
CAGTGTCAAACCATTCCAAAGGCTGGATTTGAGGATCCAGGAAGCTCTTACAACATGATTCTATCTATGACAGTCATTAGAGCAGCACTTACAGCCTTCTTCCACACAGCCTGGCCCCTCTCAGACAGGGGCACAAAGCACACACAAATGGCACAAGGAGAAACAGGAATGTCAGGTATTATCTATCCTCAAATCAAATGGCTTGGCTCCACTTCCACAGCCTCTTGGCTTTGAGCAGAGCTTGTGGCTGGTGTTTGTCTCTTATATTAAGGACATTGCTGTTTTACACACCCCAAAGAACACATCCCTCCTTACATTGTACCAGGATGGTTTCTCCAGCTTTGTTGGACATGGAAAACAGGATTTATCACTCTTGCACCAGCATCCTGCCCCACATGCTGGGCACCATAGAATCAATAAGGTTGGAAAAGCCCTCCAAGATCATTGAATCCCATCTTTGACCAACCACTACCTCATCAACTAAACCACAGCCCTAAATCTCACATCCAGTCACTTCTTGAACACCTCCAGGAATGGCAACTCCACCATTTCCCCAGGCAGTTTCAATGCTTAACAACACCTTCCATGAAGAAATTTCCCCTGATGTCCAATCTGAGCCTTCCTGGCACAGCTTGAGACGACTTCCTCTGGTCCTGCGCTGGTGTCTGATCCTTCCAGTTTCGCTGCTGCATACAAAACCTGCCAGTCTCTGTTTTGACAATCCCTCACTTAACTGTATTTGACTTTTAAGATCATTAGAAGTTAACCTTAATCCAGGAATTCTTTAGTTTTCTGCATCCCTGCCCATGTAGGACATCCAGGCAATTTAGGGACAGGACAACAGGCAAAAGGTGGTCAGCAGCTGTTCCCATGGTCAGGGTGGGGAGAGGATGGGGAAAGGGAAATCAGTATTTGCTGAAACGAGGAAAAGCACCACTTCTGCATTTGGCATACATATTAAGATTGGCTTACTGAAGTATCTAGGAAGTAAACTGCTGCCCCAGTCTAAAACAGCAAGTCTCCGCACTATTTTCTTTTTTTTTTTAACCTCTCCATATAATCTGCTTTTTTAAAGTCCTGCTGGTAAAATCTTATTTTTGCCCTTGTTTTCCTTAAACATTGTAACTTCCCAGCATTGGCCTTTTACCACAAAACCTTCATTTCCTCCTGTACAGCCACACTGAGAACTGTGGGGAATTTTAGTACTCTCCCCGCTTTCACAGGATCAGAGAACAGTTTGGGTTGGAAGAAGCATTAAATATCACCAACTTCCAACCCCACACCATGGGCAGGGACACCTCCCACTAGACCAGGTTGCTCAGAGCCCAGTCCAGCCTGGTCTTGATCTATCTGCTCTGATGAAAAAGTTTTTAAATGCTTTGATTCCTTCAGGGCTCTCTCCCTTATTTCTGTGCCTCTCAAGAAAAGGGCAAGGAGACAAATGTCTTGGTGTGGTGGGCTGACCCTGGCTGGAGGACTGGTGCCCACCAAGGCCACTCTATCACACCCCTCCTCACCTGGATAGGGAAAACATAACAAAAAGCTTGTGGGTAAAGGTAAGGACAGGGAGAGATCACTCACCAATTACTGTCATGGGCAGAACAGACTCGGTGTGGGGAAATCAGCTCAATTTATTACCAATCACAGCAGAGTGTGGTAATGAGAAATAAAACCAGATCTTAAAACACTTTCTCCCAACCCCTTCCTTTTTTGTTGGGCTCAACTTCCTGATTTTCTGTATTTCCTCCCACCCAGCAGTGCATGGGGACAGGGAATGGGGCTGAGGTAAGTCCATTACTCATCTCTGCTCCTTCTTCCTCAGAGTGAGAACTTCTCACACACTTCCCCTCTTCCAGAGGGGAATCCCTCCCACAAGAGCCAGTCCTCCATGAACTTCTCCAATACGAGTTCTTCACCAGCTGCTCCAGCCTGGTTCCTTTCCATGGGGTGCAATCCTTCAGGAACAGGCTGCTCCAGAGTGGGTCCCTTGCAGGGTCACAAGTCCTGCCAGCAAACCTGCTCCAGCCTGGGCTTCCCACAGGGTCACAGGCTTCTTCAGGCTCTTGTGTGGGCTCCTCCAGGGGCAGCAGGTGGATCTCTGCATCCCCATGGATCTCCCTGGGCTGCAGGGGCACAGCTGCCTCGACAGGGTCTGTAGGGAAATCTCCACTCCAGTGCCAGGAGCACCTCCTGCCTCTCCTTCTGCACTGACC